>NC_072863.1:600000-900000 GCF_028858705.1 Grus americana | reverse complement strand
CGTGCTCGCCGAGTGGTTTAATGGAAATCCAGCCAAGATCATTTTTCTGTAGCCACAGGGTACGCGGTACTACCTTAGATGGCACATTTAGTTTCCGCAGGATCCAGTGAAGCCAAACAGCCCTCTGTCAGCTTTAGGAATTTATGAGACCTTTTCGTGCCTTGGGGAGCCCAGGGCCAAGCTAACACAAGAGGAAGGACCAGTGGATATAAATTACCGTTAGCCCACGCTGGCTCCATTTTACCAGCCGAGAAACCAGCCCCTGGGCTTTGTGCTCTTCGCACGGGCCACAGGTGAGCAGCGTGCGGGTCCCTGAGCGCCGGTTCTGCTTTGGGCACGTACCAGGCTAGAAGGAACGTCCGGGAAGTGTGTGTGGGAAATCTGTGTGTGTGCTCTTCACGTGCCTGTGGACGTGTGTGTTTATAAAAGTGTGTAGCAGAAGCCAATACTTGATCCAGTGCAACCTTCAAGTGTTAATCATAATAAATGGGAAAAGGAAATAATTGCTGTTAATAAAGGGGGGAGGTGTTGTTGCGCTGGTGGGGTGCGAGGTGGTGAGCCCCCCACGCGACCCCCTCCTCTCCCTCCCCAGCCCACAGCCCTCCGGGGCTGCCCCGCTGCTGCTTTCGTGGCTCTTGGGGGTCAGCAGCCCCCGTCCCGTGTTCGCCCCCCTGCCCCGGGGAGGGCTGGAGCCCCGGCGGTGGCTGCGTGGTGCCCGTCCCCGAGTAGGGACCTGTCGCTGCCCGCTGCTGCCAGCCCTCCTATGGACCCGGTGGCTCGGCAGCAAGACCAAGCACTGCCAGAGAGGGCTTAAACATCTCAGTAATTACACCAGCTCCCCGAAGACCGTGCTCTCTTGAACTATAGCCGTTACCCGATGATTCGTAAAGACTCTTCGGGGACTCGGAGAGGACCGTTCAGCCATAATTACCTTGGCTGCCTGCCACCGCCGGCCCGCCGTCGGGTGCCAGGGGACTGCACGGCATCGCTCCAATTAAGCGACGGGAAAGCGCGCGGCGTTCGCTGCTCTCCCCGTGCCGAGGTGGGGAGCGAAACGCAGCCCCGGCGTGGCCGTGCCATGGGGAAAGGGGGACCTGGAGGCTCGTTTTACGACGCGTGCCTATTCCCCGCTAACGAAACGCAAAGAGCGCCTTTTGCTTTTTCCCGTTTTGGGCCCATAAACCAGGCGCTGACAGAATTATTTGGCAGGGTGCGGGCGGCAGCCCGGGGCTGACTAGGTGGCCTTGTGATGCCGGGCTGTCCTGCCCCACGTCCCCCGCAGCTCCCCCGGTTATGGGAGTGTGGAGAGGAGGAGGGGGAAGGAAGGGTGCCTTGCTTTGCGACAGAGGGATGTATAATTTTATCACACGTTACAGCATTTTGCCCTGGCAGCTTGTCACCAGCCAGGCTGTTAAAATTCCCTTGAAAAATGAGGGATCCGTGGCAAATTACTGATTATAGGATAGGACAGGTAATCTGGCTACGTGTGATTGATCGCTTTGATACTGCAGCATTCCCTGCTCTAGAAAACCCCGGCGAGAGATGTAGAGATAGCGCCGTGCCGTATTAACCGCACGGACGGCAGTCAGCAGCACCGGCACGTGGTGACGGGGTGTTCGCAGACAGCAGCAAGACAGACAGACGGAGCACGATGCATCTGAGCCATGGCAGGCGGCTACGAGACGAGAGGACAGATGGGAGCTGATAGTTTTTAAGGGAGCTCCGGGAGTCCTCGGCACGTTTTGTTTGGAGCGTTAATCGTGCAGAAAGCTTGCCGGTTGCTGCGTCCCGCTGCCGAGCTGTGCTCAGGTTGTCCTCGGTCCTTCTGCTTGGGACAGGTACGGGGATGGAGCCTTTGGTCGCTGTGCCACGGCTCGCCGGTGCCCAAGCGCCGGGTGCCAGCAGGAGCCGTGCATTGGTCCTACCCCTTCCCCAGTGCCACATTTTGGGGGGGAGCGGGAACGGGGAATGGGGGGCAGGAGCTGCAGGGATTGCAATGCTTTTACCTGGGCCTTGCGTTACGTCCCTCCCCACCGTGGGGAAGGGGCATCGACAACAGAGCCAAATGAAACGACATCAAAAGGAAGAGCAGGCCTCTTGGAGATGTTGAAATAAGTCAGGAATAAAAGGCACTTGTGGAAATTCAGTGTGCCGTTTCATATATTTGACCACACCAATTCTTAACAAAAGAAAACCCGGGCTCATTACATAGAAACATCAAACCAGCCGAGATAATTATCTCTAATTAGTGCTAATTTAAAAGTGAGGTCTGTTCTATAGCTGAATTGTTGCATATTTCATTAGTTCATTAGATGCTGAGCAGACAACGCAGATAAGAGAATCAGTTCATTGGGATGATACAAATTTCATCCTTCCTTCACCAGAAACAGCTTGGGGGTCCATCTTCACAGCACAAATTACATGCTGGGCCACATAGCCCAAACCAACCACCCCGGATGACTCAGTGGCTCATCCTCTGGGGAGAGTTCACTGAATAATGTCTTAACTTTGCAGAAATTGAAAAAAAAAAGGGAGAGAAACAAGCAATGTAACAGTCAATGTTGTTATCTCGCTGTTTCTGCAAATATCCATCAGTTCATTCCACGCCTCTTTCAGTGCCTGGGTGGGGAAGAGAAATGTCGTGCACTTCAGATTCGTGCCCTGGCCTGGCCTCGCCATGGGAAGAAGACTTTGACCCACGTGGGTGACCCTCCAGGGTTGTGCACACCGAGGTCTGGATGAAACAGTGGGACAGGCATCCATCCTGTCTTGCTCCAGGCACCCCAAGTCTATCCGCTCTGGCCCTTTGGTTTTCGTTCCCACGGCCAGTCTTCATCACCTTTTCCATCTCTTCTTCATCACCTTTTCCATCTCTTCTTCATCACCTTTTCCATCTCTTCTTCATCACCTTTTCCATCTCTTGCCAGACCAGCTTGCACCAAAGCAGGTCCTTCCTCTGGCCACCACCAACCGCAGCCTTCAGCCGTGCCTCGCGCCCTGGTGGGAAGCCCCCCAGTGCCAGGGAGGGTCTCTCCCACGGAGAGGGGATGGGCAGCCATGAGCCTGGCTCCACGGGTTCATTTCTTCCCCGGTTCCCCTCCCCGGGGCAGGGCTTGGCAGCCACTTCTGTTACTGGGGAAACAAACAGCTGGGTTGGGAAACGTTGGATTTTCAAAGCTCTGCTCGGGCTTGCTGCGGAGCTGGATGCCGTGGGACTTGCAGTCATCCTGGAGGGATAACTCTGAGCGATACGTGCAATGAGACCAAAAAAGGACCGTGTAACAATGGAGGTTTCTAACTCAACATAATAAACATCTTTTTGTTGTTTATGTAATAAATCTAAATGCCAACTCTTCCCTGAAGAGCATCTGGAGGAGACAGTGCCGTGATGCTGACCTGTTGCACATCTTCCCCTACGAGCTCCTGGTGCAGAAGCCCCCAGGTTGACTCTGCCGGTCTTGTACCATTTACCTCCCGCACAATCCTGCCTGGCCCAGGGAAGCTGTGACTTATGAAGAGCAAAAATTGGCACTTAAATGTTGGTGTGTGAGCAGGAATAAAGCATTTGACTTTCAGATCCACTTCAAGATTGCAGGAAAATAACCCTTTCCACTGGTAAACTACACATGGGTAGGATCCTTGTGAGGCAATAAAATACCCCTGCTCATCAAACTGCAGGTTTCTAATCAGATTAACCTGACTTTATGAAGCTTTCAGCCGCAGCTGCTGGTGGAGCGAGGGCCCTGCTCAATGCGAGATGCTGCCCAGCAACAGGCAGGGGAACTTTTAATCCTCGAGAAGTTACTGAGCAGGAATACCATAACTGACAAAAGTTACTGCAGGTGTTTGAAGCTATAATTAATCTTTGAGAAAGAGAGGAAAGCTTCAGGTTCTTCGAAGGAGCAAACTTTGGAGCTTTACAGCATCTCAGAGGAGTAAATTGGACGGGATGCAATATGCAAAGGAAGAAGCGCTGCCGTGAAGTGCAGTTGCAGGGGGGTGGGTTTGGGAAATCCGGAGAGGAGACGGAGGGGAAACCCCTCCCGGGACCCTGGAGAGAAGGAACGCAGCAAACCAGCGCAGTGATGGGCAGGCGAGGTAACGACTCGATGCCGGGGGGGGCTGATGGAATCATCCGAAAGTGCAATTTATCAGCGTGCTCCAGGAGTCGGACCCAAATCCCAGCCTTGATTGTGAGGTTCCTGATACTGAAATACTGTTTATGTTCAGAAGTGCTGCTGGAGGGGCTGGACGTGCAAGACTGGAAACAGGAGGGACCCAGGTACGGTACCCAGAAGAATCAATTAGTTAATGGCTGCCGTTACAGACAGACAAGAATTGTGGAGATTTAATGAACAGTAATTTAACTTATTGATTAATCAGAAAGCTTTCCGCTCTCACTAACGCTTGCCTTATTAAGCAGGCATCTCTTTCCTGCCCAGTCCCTGCTCTCCATCGCTGCCGACTGGTGCAAAGAGCAGGAATTTGGGGAGCAGGAGCTCAGGGAACCGGCACAGCGACAGTGACTTGCCCGAGCACCCCACAACACCGTCCCGAGGGCTGCCTTGTCCCTTCTGCCTCTGAGCTTCCCCATCCGCCCCAACAGCTCACCCAGGAAACTGCTGCCTCCCCCACAGAGGTCTGCTTTACAGCACTGCCCCGGCTCACACCGGGGCTCGCCTTCACCCTCCTTTTAGAGCCCTCCAGCACCTCACCAAGCACAGCGCTAACGCGCTCCCTCGTCTTCACTCTGTGAGAAGATTCACATGTACCAAAGCACTTGATTTCACGTAATTTTACTTTAAACCTGTGTATTCTGGGGATGTAATTAGAGAAGCTGCACTCCAAGAAGCCACCACTGGTGCCCCCCCAGAGGACACAGCCCTGCCCAGCAGGTTGACAGCAAAGCCAGTAGCAAACCCCAAGATTTGGGCCTCTGGACTTTGCAACTCTACTATAAAAAAAACCAACCTCAAAGATAGTTTGGATCTGGCTGATGCTCTGCCCTACCTGAAGAGACCCGTGGCTCCCCGGTCCCCATGCTGCTGTTCTTCATCCCGGCAGTCCTGCTCCCCCCGGGGTACGGTACGGGCCCCCTGCGCACCCCCTCACTCTGTGTCTCCATCAGCTGTCACCAGAAGCAATGTTTAGATTTCATGCTCAATATTCCTGATGCAAGTCGAGCATCAAAACCTCAGCAGGGTGCCTGGGCAAATCTAAGTGAGAATATCAGAGGAATCTGTTTCTACAAAGCAAAAGAAATCAACAAAGGCTGTACTTGGGGATTTTTTTTTTTTTTTCATCCTGGACCATACACAGAAATAATAAGTTTAGACTTGGGTTTTTTTATTATTATCACCCTTCCTGATATCAATCTCTCCTTTTCATTATAATAAATATTGATTTGTGCTGTTAGAAGACAACTTCTCCTATCTGCTGCTTATCTTTCCGCAGGCGCAGCGGTGGGGACGTGGACAGCAGGATTCACCGTCCCCGGGAGCACCCGCTTTGCTGCATCCCCGCCACCCCTCCAGTGGCACTGGAGGGCCGGAGGGCCAGGAGGTTTGGGAGAGCTTAAGTTGTGTGTTGGGTTCGTCTGTATGGAGCTGGGCTGCTGAATCACGGCTGTGACCCTGCGGATCTGGAGGGATGGTTAAACCCCCCCAGAGTATTGCTTCCTTCCTTCGCTCGCAGGACAAACGCCTTTATAAACTGCTGATGATGGGTTTTCTTGTCAGTGAACATTTTCCTTCTCCAAGCATCTTTGGGGCAATGGCCTCGTTCCTTTGGTGTGTCTGTATAGTTCCCAGCACGGCTCTTGTGCCACGTTAACTATCTGCCACGTGGAATTTGTTTTGTGCCAGCAGAAGTGCGCTCAGGTTAGTATAAGAAGTGAAATAAAAATAGCTCCTTTCCCCAGAAGAGCTCTCCGGTTATACAAGATGGATAAAAACCCGGAGCGGAGGGCAGGATAACGCCAGGGGCTGGTTTGTGAAGTCAGCCCTCTGTCAGCATCCCAGCACAAGTTCAGCTGTAACACGGGTGTAGGTTTGGAAAAGGGGACAGTTGGGAGAGCCCGGAGAGAAGAGCCTTGGTGGGGAGGAAAGCATCACGCGGCTGGGAGGAGGAGGAGGAGGAGGAGGAAGAGGAGGAGGAGCTGTGCATCACTGAGCACTGGGCTCCATCTGCAGCCAGGAGGAACCTGTGCCCTGGTCCCGCGGGAGAGCCGAGGCACAGCTGGGCACCGTCCTGCCGTCCCCCACGCAAGCACCCGTAGAGCTGGTTTTAACCGGGACGCCGCGGGGGAGGACCCCCGTCACCAGGAGAATGCAGAATGCGTTCTAATGCAGAAAATGCAGCTCCAGCCCAGCAAACCCCTGCGCTGCCTTCGCCGGAGGCTGGGGAGGAGGGAGAGCAAAGAGGGGATTTCTGGCAGCGCAAAGATTTCCAGTTTTGGCTTGGCATGAGAAAAGCATTTACCCTCACACCTCAGTGCTTCCAGACTTAACCATGAGCACAGCCAAAATCATTTTCATGAGATACCGACAAGATTTACATGAATAACAATGTTTTCTTCAAATCCAGGGAGGCTTTTTTAAAGCCGGAGCCTCAGTTCAGAGCACCTGCCAGCCTCGGAGCAACCCACAGGCAATTTCTGCTGGGGAAAAACCAACAACCCTACTTGTTTCATTACCTGTCTCTGCCCTTAGGCGCTCTCAGGCTACACCTGAGCCTGGGGGGCCACAGGGAAAAAATTGTGTTGCACTTAAAAAAAAGTGATTTTTATCAGAAAGCTTTTGTTTATCAGCTTTATTAAAGTGCCATCTCCCAGAGTCGTGGGACCATGAGTTAATTCACTAAAAATACACGTTTCTCACCGTTAGAGCTGAGAAGTTAGCTGAAATGAGGAGAACCCGGCAATGTTTTTTTTGCTTCCCAGGCCCGTGCTTGGGGGAGGCTGGCTTTGGAGACCTTGCAGCCGATGGTACGAAGTTAGGCAATTGGCTTTTACTCCCAAGAAAGCTTTCGGGGGCTGCGCTGGGTGGGGGTTGGTGCTTGTCCTGCAGTCCCCAAAGGAGGGCATCACCCTGTGCCCCGGCTCGGGCAGTGCCAGCCCTCGGCGGCCGCAGGACGAGCTCCCAGCAGCCTGGGCAGAGCGGACCGGGCTGTTAACGAAGTTAATTGGAGGAGTTTTTCCCCCATGAAAGGAATTCTCTGTCGATGCATCCGACTAGGCGTCCCAGCAGGGAAGGCAGCCCCATCCCAGGGCCCCCAGCCCAGCCCCTCGCCTCCCGGACGGGCGCGGGAGCAGGATTTGTAAGCTGTTGACATGGACATCCTGCGTAGGCGATGGAGGCTTTTCTATCGGCGAGCAGACACCTCCAGCAGACGCTTTCACTAACAGATTTATTATTGCTGGTGAGGAAAACGAAACCATGTGGAGCCGGTGTGCAGAGCCCAAGGAAGAAGCTGGGCACTTGGAGGCAGATGGGAATTTCCTGAAAGGTGAATATGGCAGAGCATTAAAAGACAAATAAATAAAAAAGCCTGGCTTTATTCCTCTGTCTCAGCTGTGCTTCAGCTTGCCCCAAAGCCCAGATAACATAGGAGCCTAAGAGCTGCCGTAAAGGGCCAGCCCGGAGCTCCTCTCGGTCTAAACACCTATCCCTCCCCGCACCCGCTACCAGCGGCTGCAGGAAAGGCCCGAGACGACCCATAAAGAACATTGATGGGGCAGCCTGCACAGATGAGAGGTTTCTACCCAGCTCCAGGGAGCTGGAGGATGCTTTAGGAGCTGAGGCGGGAAGGTTTATCTCCCCGTATTTTTCTTCTGTTTGCCTCACCGGCAGTAATACGAGTGTTCCTGGTGAATCCATAGCACAACTATTCATAAGCGCCGTTATGGCTTTTTGTCTCTGAACCATTCTCGCCTGGAAGCTGCAGAAAAGCCGGATCTCACCTCGGCTCACCTCCCTGCAGCAAAACGGGGGCCAAGACCCCAGGAGGTCCCTGGCCAAAGGAGCCCCCCTCCCACCAAGCCTCCCCAGCGATGCAGACAGCCGGCCAGGGCACGGCCGCGGCCAGGAGGGTGGGCATGCCCCGTGCCCGGGTCTGAGCCTTGCAAACAGATGCTGGCTTGGCGAAGAGGAGAGCTGCCTCGTGAATTCCCCATAGCGATGGAATTTTTCCTGTGCATACTTCTCCCCGTGATCATCTCTGCTCTCGCTGCCTCTTCCCTGCCTGCCACATTGAGCCCAGATGTCTCCTTTAAAGGGGAACTGCAAAGTTTTGTTTAAAATAACACTATTTAAAAAAAAAAAAACCAACCCTTCCAAGATCCCCAGCAATTAATCAACTCTACGTGCAGGCTCCAAACTTGCAAACACATCTGAAAGCAAACTACTTGAAGTTTAGCTTCCCCCACGCTCACCTGCCAAGCCCCAGCATTACAATTTCACGTATTCCCTGCCAGAAGCTGATTGTGCCTCCGCGGAAAGCGGTGAGTCAGAGCCGTGTCCTAGCCCAGGCAAGGCTCCAAGTAGATGCAGAGGGAGGATTGCAAGGCGGGGGCTAGTCTGGTCCTGCATTCCTTCGGCACGGAGCTTTAGATGCTTAATTGAGAAAACGGCGAGAGCTGAACGTCGGGAGTGGCATAACCAGAGCCCTGCTTGCAAACCGCCGCTGTGCTTGACTGCAGGATGAATGTTAGGTGCGAACGACGAGAATTGGGTCTTTTTCCCTTACGTATCCCTAAGTCTGACGAGAAGCGGCCAAGGCAGGAGGGGGATCAGCGAGCTGGTGTGCAGTTACCAGCCAGCTCACCATTCTGCTCTTGTCCTCCCGTTACTCTGGTGGCTTCCATGGAGCAGCCCTGGTCTGCCAAGGGACTGCTCTGCCTCTCGTGTGTCCTCCCTAAAACCAGCCCTGCACACGCCGTGGGAGACAGCGGAGACCTGCGGGTGCCCGGGTCCTGCAGGGCTGCCCCAGCATCCTGGTAGGCAAGAGGCGCTTTGCTCCTCATCCTCGTCCCCAAGGGCGAAGGCCTGGGCTCACCAGCTGCGGCCCCATCTCAGCCCGGGATGGCTTCTCAAGCCCTGAATCTCTAAACAACTCCCCTCCTCCCCTGACCCGCTCCCCACCCCCCCGCCCTAAGTTTTAATTTATCAGGAGAATTATTAAAACAGCCATTTCTCAGCTGTCTAACGTTTCAAACCCCTGCTCTCATTCATCTGATAAATATTTACAGAGCTTGACATTGTCTTCAGCTCATTCCCTTCTGCGCCAAACAATTCCAAACACTCGCTTCCCTTCTCCCGCGGCTCACGGAGCAGGGCTGCCCACCCCGGCACGGCCAGACCCACGTGCCCCTGCCTGCACCCCTCCGCAGGGGCTTGACAAGGGGGCAATCACCCATCCCTCCTTCGGACTTGCCTTCCCTCCCTCTGCATGGGCTGCCAGGGCTGCAGGGGTGCCGGTTGCTTGTAGCCCCACTTCCCTGCACGGAGCACGTTCCCCCCCTCCAAAGCAAGTCCCCGTGCCTGGGCCAGCACTGGCCGCTCTGACCCCATCCAACCCCATCGGCGTCACCAGATTTGCACCATCCACCCGTCCCCGCCAGAGCCATCGCCCCGACTCGCCAGTGCCGCATCTTCCTCGGCACCGCCGGCTCCGCGGGGTCACCGCCGAGGGGGACGTTTGCTCGTGGCTGGTCTGTGTCGCAGCCGGTTCCCCGGGGAGCACGAAGCGCTGTCAGGAAGCGGGCATGCACGCCGACACCCGCAGGCGCTGGCACAGGCGTTGTGAGGATGCTGAGCTTAGCGTGCGAGCCTCTGAGCTGCCTGGCTGTTTGCAGAGGTGTCACACCGCGACAGCCGTCACCCGCTCGGCTCCGTGTGAGGTTTCATCTCGTTTCACCAACCTCTCACCACACGGGAGCTGCACCCCACAGGGGACAGCAGCAGTCTGTGTGAACCCGGGTCCAGGGGGGAGCAATGCCCCCCAGGGAGCGTTCGCACCAGCCTGCCCAGCATCTCCGCACCCCAGAGTGGGGTCCCCATGCCCGGGCTCCCCGTGTCTGTGCTCCCCGTGTCTGCTCCCCATGTCCGTGCTACCCATGTCTGTGCTCCCCGTGTCCGTGCTCCCCATGTCTGTACTCCCCATGTCTGTGCTCCCCCTGTCCGTGCTCCCCGTGTCCATGCTCCCCCTGTCTGTGCTCCCCGTGTCCGTGCTCCCCGTGTCCGTGCTCCCCGTGTCCGTGCTCCCCATGTCTGTTCTCCCCATGTCTGTGCTCCCCCTGTCCGTGCTCCCCGTGTCCGTGCTCCCCCTGTCTGTGCTCCCCGTGTCTGTGCTCCCCGTGTCTGTGCTCCCCGTGTCCGTGCTCCCCATGTCTGTGCTCCCCATGTCTGTGCTCCCCGTGTCCGTGCTCCCCATGTCGCAGCCCGGCTGCTGGTCCCCGCGGGGCAGAGACCTGCCCTCCCACCTGCCCTAGTGCAAGGAAACCAAAATCATCCCTTCGCCTTTTAGGATGGGGGGTCGCAGCCTGGCTCCGCTGCAGCCTGTCAGTCCCCTCAGCAGTGCTGGAGATGCCAGGATAAACTGGTGGGACCGTCTCTTCATCAAGCCTGTTTTTGTCTAAATACAGGATTTCATCAGAAGTGAGCACTCTTGTGGAGGCGCATTGATTTCGATGCCATTTTCAACAGGTTAGGTCAAGGATTCTGCCGTCACCTCTGAGCGGAGAGAGGGAGGCAGATGCTCACAAATCAAACCCCCAATTCTTCTGATTTGGAAATGGATGTTTCAACACCATCCCATTCTGCAAGACCTTACAGGAGGTCAGATTTTGTTCCCAGCAGAAAAAACAATCAATTTCAAGCTCTTGAAATTGTTGAGAAGCAGAATTGCCATCCCCTGCCAGTTTGCTCATAACACAATAATTTCTTTCCACATATTTTTTGGGTTAGAGAGATGAAATCTCTTCTGCTGCTGCTTCTCAGAACGTTTTCAGAGGGCCACATCTCAGGTGGGAAGTGCTGCGCGGTTGCTCAAGGAGCCTGAGGTCCCCGACGAGGGGAACATCTCCTTCAGGCTGCACAACAGATTTCTCAGGCAGGCCCAAAAATCCTGCAAGAATCCTAACAAAGCAATCAGCTGGTTTTAAAAAATGCTCTCAATTTTTAGCAAGGGGTTTTGGTGTTTTTCTTGCAAGCAGGTTGGCTGAAATTCCACTCCTTTCATTCCTGGGACCGTGCAGTGACGTCTCTGCAGAATTAGCAATAAATTTTTTCCAGCACTGACAAGCGGCTGGAACTGTACCAGGGGCTGGGACCTGCCAAGCTGCCGGTGGAATACCTGCTCCGAACACGGGGCCAGCCAAGGCAAGAGGCAGCACCCGGGCTCTGGGCTGGGCACCTCGCAGGCATCGTCCCGTGCGAGCCCCGGGGAGAGAGAACAGGGGTGGAGGAACGGGTCCTTCATCCCATACGCTCTCCTCTGCAAACGTTTGGTGGGGCTGGCTGGCCAACACAGCCATCCTCCCGCACGCTGAACCCACCCAGCTGTCGCCAGATGCACGGCCATCAGCTCATCCAGGGGATGCACCATCAGCTCATCCATAGCATCCGCCTTCAATTCATCCAGAGGATTTCCCAGCCATACACCAATCCTCTTTCCAGTGGGTCAGGGAAAAAAAGGAAGGAGAAGGAGTAGGAGAAGGAGAAAGAGAAGGAGAAGGGGAAAAAGGGAAAAGGAAAACAGGGAAAAAAGGGAAAAAAAAAAAAGGAGAGACCACCTTCTTTGAGCATCTCTTTTTCCACATGCATCTACCCAAAAGTCAGTCGACCTGCAGCAGCAACAAGGTTGTGACAGCTGGTGCAGGAGACAAAGTGCATTTACGTGAGGATTTTTTTTTTAAATGCTGGAGGCTTCAGGAGTTTGTGTTTCACTGACCAGCCCAGAGCACCAGCGTCCAAAACCCTTGAGATGCGCTGGGGGTCTTGCCGGCGTTGCTCCGAGGGACTCTCCCAGCTGGGCGCAGGACAGGGCTCTTGGACTACATCTTCCAGACTTCTGAACGGGAAGTTGGGCTGGATTTTTTTTCCAGGCATTCATGCATGGTGAATTGTTAGCTGCAAACCTTAAATTCTCTGCCTTCCCTTACAATAACTAAATAAATGCCACATGCCGGCAGTTCCCCACAGCCTGGGCATGACGCGAGTGTTCGTTACAGACTGCCTGGTACTTCTAAGTCCCTGAAAGATGGGGAATGTTGAGGGAACCCGTGACGTTTCACCCGATTTCAGGAATGTCTCCTGTTACTAGAAAAGCAGAGCGTTTTTCACAGGAAAGGATTTCCATCTTGGGGTCAGCCTTAGCTGCGCCCATTTCCAGGGGGAAGGCTGGTGCGGGGCGCCCACAAGCCCCCCCCATGCTCCCCCAATGTGGGGCTGGTTTTAGCCCTTCTTGCACCCCCCAGTCCTCTCCCTCCGCTGCCTTTCATCCCACATATAATTTCTGTGGCTGAATTAAAAATCCCCCTGCACCCTTCCTCCACCCGCTGCCCCCCCCCGCCCAGCCTGCCTGATCCCCCAACGCCAGCTGCGGGACCCCAGTACCCGGCTGGTGAGGGGGAGCCCATCTGTGGGGAGTGGGAGCTCATCTGGGGCCAGCGGTGGGAAAATTAAAAATGAATATATTTGTGACCAGGAGCGGAGCTCTGACCTCATAATAAGGGGATTAGAGGCGCTTCCCGGCAGATACGGGGGGGCCGGGGTGCTCGGCGGGGCAGCACTGCCCTCCTGCTGCATGCCCCCCCGCCCAGGGGCTGCCTGGCTTGCAGGGCTGGGGGCGGTTTGTTGCTGCTAGAGAAACCCGGGTTTGCTTTTAACGGGGCGTTGCAGAGAGCCCTGGCACGGCCCCACGCCTGCTGGGGTGCAGCTCTGCCCGGGGGGGGCTTCACACTGCAGCCGCGCTCCCCCCGCTCTTCTCTGCAGCTGAGATCCCCTCGCCCGCGCGGAGATGCCGATGCCGGGCTGCCTGCCCATCCGCACACAGCACCCTCCGGGCGTCCCAGCCCCGACCCACAGTCACGGACCACGCAGTCTGCCGCGCAGAGAACACGAGTGGGGAGCTGCACCCCCTCCATGGCCTTGACCTGCATTCCTGCCTTGTCGCCATCCCTCTCCCTCCATCCCCAGTACCTCCAGCACACCGAGCACTCGGCCGTGATACGACACAGCGCTAAAGGGATGTCTGTTGAAATGTGGCTTGGACGAGAACGGTAAAGCCGTATATCAGCATATCAGCAGCCTTTCCACCCGCCAGGCAAGGTCAAAGCTTCGCCAGCAGCCAGCGTGTTCGCGTTGCTCCTCTCCTTCCGCCCGGTGTTTGCCTGGGGTTTGCTCTGCTTCCCCTCCCAGAGCTTCTGCCGGGGCACGGGGTTTTCATCCTTCGCGGCTACTTCTGCCCCCCGATATCTGCTTGCTTCTGCAGGCAAGGGAGAAGGTAAGAGAAGCTGGAGGATTCATTCGTTAGACCTCACGCAGAAGCCAAAACCCACGACCTGGCCAGGTCAGAGGAGCAAACCGTGTCTCGGCTCAGCCCGGGCACCCCCAGGAGCCCCGCAGGGCTGGGGGCAGAGTCCCCACTCCGCAGCCCCCGGCCCCGGGCAGCCTTCGCCCGGAGGTTTGCACAAACCTGCCTCCTCGCTGCCGGCATCTCCTGCAGGCTTCGCTCCAAGGCGCGTTGTCCAACACCAGCTCCTGTCATTCCCCCGCTGTAATTAACTGCAAGTAACATGCATAACCCACTCGCTTACACTTACATCCCTCACACTTATGGCTGGCTGCGTGAAAGGCTTGCTTAGCCGCCTGATTGACATCTAACAAGACAACTGTGGAAACAAAGCCATCAATTGACACATACAGTTTTTAACTGCAGATTGGTATTTGCAGCACTAAAGTGATGTCTCATTACTCTGCTGTAGTGATCGTGTTAAATGCCAATTTAAACCCTGATCACAAAAGAGTGGAGTGCAAGATTCCAGCCTGAGGAGCGATGTATTGCAGGAAAGAAATCTGCAGTCTGCCCTCTACTCCTTGAGTGCAATGCCACGGAGAGAAATGAAAAAGGCCTTTTTGTCTCCTCACCTACCCTCCGTGGGCCAATACAGCCCCCTGCGTTAAACTCCAGGGCTTCCTCCAGTCTAAATTTAAATGGCTCAGGGTTTCCATCACTCCCCTTAGGATACTGTTCTGAAGTCTAAGGAGTTGCTCTGCTGTGTGAAGTTTCCCTGGGAGTCAACCTAAATACTTAATTTCTTCCCCCCTTTGTCCTAATTAAAGCTAGCAAAATAATGAGAACATTATTTACAAATTATTTAAAGCTAAGCTTTGCGCACAAAAATTCTGCGCAGATGGAGCGCGTTTGTGGGGAGCGCGTGCGTGCCACACGCATTATATATGACACTGGCATCGATGTATTATTCAGCCGGCCCTGTTCGAGGACCTTCCCAAACCTTTCTGTGCTTGCACCCTTCCAGCCCTTAGCCAACCCCCCCAGAGACGCCTGGTCAGCCCTCCGGAGGCTTGCCCATCGGCTCGCACACCGCGTCCCCGTGGGGCTGATGCTCCAGGGTACCACCCCGGCCAGCGGCAGGACGCACGAGCTCCTTTTCCACGCACAAAGCAGAGGTCTTGTGCGGAGCTGGTCCGTCCTGGCATGTGTCCGGAGCTCTGTCCCGTCTGCCGCTCACGCCGGCAGTGCTCCCCGGGGCACAGGGTCCCTGCCTGCCTGGCAGCCCACCACGACACTGCGCAGCAGCAGGCTGCCGGTGCGGGCAGAGCCATAACGCCGCGGGGAGCAGCGCCTCTGTCCGGAGGGTAATTTTGTCCCTGTCCTGGAAAAACGCCTTCAGAAGAGGACCGAGCAGGATATGAACGCGTTGCAATCCACCATGTGCTGCCCTTGAGCGGAGAGGGTCTGTGGAGACTTCGGTCATAAGCCCCTCTTTCAAAGGGTTTTATTACATACTTAGTCATAAAACTTTGCCTGGGGCTGACTTGGCAAACAGGGCCTCGGCCCGGAAGCTAAACCCTTTTCATTTTTTAATAACGTTTCATGAAAATCCATTTGGCCCTTTGTAACTCGGACAGGTGGGAAAACAATAGAGCTTTCTACTTCCAGCCCCTCTCGCCGGCCGGGCCGCTCGCTCAGCGGGCTGCTCCGCGCGTGCAGGGACCCCCGTGCAGCCGCAGGCGATGGTGTCACCGATGGTGTAACTGTGCTGGCTCCAGTTTGGCAAAGCCCCCCCTGGTAGTGAGAAGGATGTGAGAGCCGAACACCACATCCCGATCCCCTCTCAGTCTGCTGGGAGTTCGGGGTTGTTTATCCAACCTGGAGCTGGGTGCACGGGGCAGGATGGCTGCCGCCAGCCCAGGCGCTTCCCACACCGCCTCGCCACGGGACCCGAGCTCCCGGCACCTCCAGCACCTGCAAAGCCCCGTCCGTGCCGCTGCACCGCCCCGTGCTCGTCCCCTGGCCAGGTACCCACGTTCCCCCCGGCTCCCCCCTGCAAGCCCTGGTCTGGGCACTCACATCACCCTGGAGCCACCGTCACGAGCGCACGAGGTGCTGCAGCGTGGTCGGGAGCCTGTTCGAGGCAGACAGGTAAAACCGGAGCCCCCGCCGATCGCACCTTCCCCTCTCCTGACGGAAGTTCCTGTCTGTAACGGGGTCGGCAGCCCTGAAAAGCAGTCACAGAGGTGAGGGGCTCTCTTGGCACAGTGGAAGCTGCAACCAACACTCACCTCTCCCGGAGCTTTTGCTGTCCCCCATCCCCAGACATCCTCCCTTCCCTCCTGCCCCGAATCCAGGAGGGTGCCCGGGTGCCCTGGGCTGTGCTCATCTCCGCCCTGCCTCTGCTCGAGATGCAGCGCAGGCTGCAGATCGCTGCGACCACGTCCCCATCGTGACACCCCCCGCCTGGGCACTGCCCCCCCTGCTCCCCACGCTGCTGGGTCACCTGAGGATTGAGCTGCCCCAGGGAGGCGATGGAGGGAGAGACCTGCAGCTGCCGGCGGGCTGACATCAAGTTCAAAGACGTGTTAGATGGGTCTCTTGGCATCAGGCTCTATTTTTACAGCTTGTACGTTAATGCTACCAAAGTTTAAACAATTGCGAGGGACCAGCAGCTTTGAAGGGAAGAACATGTCAGGTTTAGCGCAGCCAGCGTGTGCTGAGCCCCGCACAGGGGGATTTCCCAAAGGCACACAAGCTCCTGGTGGGGTCCGGCAAGGGCAGAGCGGGTGGGCACGGCATGGGGACCAGGGCACGGCACGGGGACCAGGGCACAGCCGACGCGACCGGGCAGCGCAGCGGCACAGAGGGAGGGGGCGATGCCTGCTGCACGCACCCCGGGGAAAGAGGTGCAGCAGCCACGTGAGCTGAGCTGTACGGCTGCACCCCGGGAGCGGCACGGGGGGGGTACGGGAGCGCCCTGTGCCGCAGGGTGGGTGCAGCACGCGAGAGGCTGCCTGCGGACCCTGGACGGGCAGAGGGGATGAGCCCCCCCCCCCATCACCAGCTGCCACGCTGCTCTGCCTGCGTCGCCTTCAGCGCCTGCAGAATGCTGTCGCTGGAGCGCGGCTCCTTAGAGGGCTTCAGGAGCAGTTTAATACCAGATCTGTGTTTGAAAGGTTGGAGTTATGAGTCTGTCAGCATTTCCATTACAGGGCCTGATTAATTTGGGGGGATACGGGGTAGGGTTAGGAGTTGTCATTCCAGATGTGAATTTTTGTTTTAATTCCTCTAAAAAAACGGGGGGTGGGGGGGGGTTTAAATCCTTTAACTTTGTGTTTTCCCTTTCAAAGGAAAGAAAATATGTGCCGTCTGGGTCTGTTTTGTTTTTGCTACAGAGCCCCAAATGCTGTTTGCCAGGTTCACGGCCATAAGTGCTTTCATTTGAACCGGGTTCGCTCTCCATCCTTCTTTAGAGGATCACCCAGATTTCAGCCCGGGGATCCTAACCAGCGTACCAGGGGATCTGCCCAAAACCAGCCCAGACTGGTGGGAAGGAGCCGCTCAGGCCTGGTAGCAGTGGAGTGATAGCACAGCAGAGCAGCGGGTACCTTTTCCCAGCGAGTAACCCGCAACAGAGGGGTGGCAGGTTTGGGGACCCAGCTACGCTAACGAGCGGAGCGTTGGGCCAGGCTTTTGCAGCGTCCGGTATCGGTCACCTCTGCAAGAGCACGGCACGTCCCGTATCGAAGATTCGGGTCTTTGCTGAGCGGCACCTTGCCGGCATCCCCGGCTAAGCCGGCCCCACCGGGCAGCAGAGATGGGGTCGGGAGGCAGCAGTGCCCAAATGGTTGAGAAAAAACTAAACAAACTAAAACTTTTGGTTAAGGGAATGTTAAAATGTGTCCGGTTCTGACCAATGCTTTAGCATTTCTGAAAAGCAAATTTCCAGCACACCATATTCAAGATAAGAAGGGAAGTTTCCCTGGCCAGGGAAATGCAGGTTTCCCCTCCTCCGGCGGGCAGCGGGTGCTCCCGTCCCCTGCAAACTGCTAATTCCCCTGCGGCTTCTGCTGTGTTCCCCATCTCGCTCACACACCGAGTTCCTCATGTTATTTCTGTCCTATATAGGAAGCGCTTTCTGTTACCACTTATGTCTCTCATCCTCCTAAATGATCCCCGGACACCTTTCCCTTGTTTTTGCATCACAAGAAAAGATAGGGGCTAGTACACCTCATTTAAATATTTATATTCTCTGAAACGCCCTGGACGCGGTGTATCTGTGCCGCACTCCTCCTTGCCGAGCAGACCGCGGGGGTTCGTACGCAGCCTCTGGGAATGGTCTGGTCGGGTCAAAACAAGGCTCGGGAGGGCGGCTCAGCTCACCCAAGCGCCACGAAGGGGCACGTCCAGTGGATAAACTTTTTCCTGAAAAGCAGAGGAAATTGCCCAGCTGCCCCGTTCCACTGGTGTGCGGTATCACCGTCCGAGCGAAGCGCTGGAGGCCTCATTGCATAGCTACTCCAGCAAACTTGTCCCTTTATGGGTTTTCCTGGGAAAAAAGCCCTGTCCGAAGGAAGGGAAGGGGCTGAGCGGCACCTGGTCCTTCCCATTCCCGTTCCTCGCTCCCCGGGACGTGCCCTCCCCAGGGGATGCCCCGCTGTGCCTCCACGTGCCATCTGCGAGAGCCGATAGCATCCTACGGCTTTCCCATTAGCCTCCCCGCAAGAGGTACACGTTAAATCATATTTCTATCCCACCCACTGTTCTTAAGCACGTCTAATTTATTAACGCTGTCCTGTCACTTTAGTGGGAGGGCTTCTTGGTTTTCATGATTTAATCATTACGAGGACCGTAACGTTCGATGCAAGCAGTGTGCCAGAGAGATGAGAACGTGTTTTCACAGGCTGGAGAGGTGGGACAGCACGAACCTCATGAAGTTCAACAAGGCCAAGTGCAAGATCCTGCACATGGGTCAGTGCAATCCCAAGCACAGCTACAGGCTGGGTGGAGAATGGATGGAGAGCAGCCCTGAGGAGAAGGACTTGGGGTGTTGGGGGACGAGAAGCTGACCATGACCTGTCAATGAGCGCTGGCAGCCCAGAAAGCCACCCGTGTCCTGGGCTGCGTGTCCAGCAGCGTGAGCAGCAGGTCGAGGGAGGGGATTCTGCCCCTCTGCTCCGCTCTGGGGAGACCCCCCTGCAGTGCTGCGTCCAGCTCGGGGGTCCCCAGCACAAGAAGGACATGGTGCTGTTGGAGCGAGTCCAGAGGAGGCCACGGAGATGCTGCGAGGGCTGGAGCACCTCTGCTCTGGAGACCTCAGGCTGAGAGAGTTGGGCTGGTTCAGCCTGGAGAAGAGAAGGCTGCGGGGAGACCTTCGAGCCCCTTCCAGTCCCTGCAGGGGCTCCAGGAAAGCTGGAGAGGGGCTGGTGCCAAGGGCAGGGAGTGACAGGCCAAGGGGAATGGCCTGAAGCTGCAGGAGGGCAGATGGAGATGAGATGTGAGGCAGAAATCCTTCCCTGTGAGGGTGCTGAGGCCCTGGCACAGGGTGCCCAGAGAAGCTGTGGCTGCCCCTGGCTCCCTGGCAGGGTTCAAGGCCAGGTTGGATGGGGCTTTGGGCAACCTGGGCTGGTGGAGGGTGTCCCTGCCCATGGCAGGGGTGGCACTGGATGGGCTGTGAGGTCCCTGCTCACCCAAACCAGTCAGGGATTCTGGGATTCTATGTCTACTCTGACAATAAAGCAAAGGCAGAGCTTTTCGTGCACCCAGAAAAAGGGGTCTGTACCCTGTGGTGGGTGGGTTTGCCCCACGCTGCTCCGTTCTCTGTGGTCTCGTGCACGTCCGGTCCCGCTCCCCAGCCACGTGCTGGAGCGTGACTTGGAGAAAGGATCCCAGCTGCCATCCCTCCCCGCTGCTGCGGCTTTGAAAGATAATTAAGAGGTGGTGGACTCAGGATACAAGAAATGGGCACAGAGCTCTGCAAAGATAAAAACAAAAGCACCAGGATTTGCTGCAGCTGCTCAGTGAGATGCAGAGGGGGCTGTGCAATGGCAAATTTCCTTTTATTGCCATCTTTTCACTTGAAAAATCTGCCTGGCAGCTTTTCAGCTCTTTGCAGAGAGACTGTTGTTGTTGCTACTGCTGCTGCTGTTGTTGCTGCCAGGAAAAGACTTGCAAATAATCTTCCCATTAAAGCCGACTTGGTATCAAACTTGGTATCAGCATTTTTCAGGGCTGGTGCGGGGGCTGAAGGAGCTGGGCGTCAGGCGTCGAGTGGCTGCATCTGTGCCTCTCAGACCAGCGCTGTCGGCGCTGCCCGGGCTGGCAGGGACGCCGGGGAGCTGGCAGGCGAGCCCGACACCAGCCAGCCCGCCAGCGCTCGCTTTCCTTGTTCTTTCTCCTGCTGCTCGAGCTCTTCTTGAGACCTTGGAGATGTCGCCCGCTCTCCGTCCAAGGCTGGCATCCCCCACGGAGTGCCCAGCACGTGCCCGGTGTCTCTCCCCAGTGCGGGCAGATGGGTGTCTGTTACTGGGGCTCCTCTGTGAGGATCCCAGGGATGGGGATTTTCTGTTCACTGCTTAAGCGAAGGCTGAGCTCTGATTTCCAAAGCTTCTTTGTAATTGAGCTTATTTTCTTCAAGCACCCAGTCTCTGAGCAGCAGGCTCTCTCCTAGTCTGAGCTGACCTTTTCTTTCCTCTTGCAGCCTTCGGCAGAGCAAAGCAGCGGACAGAGTTCATCCCAGGTTAGGCTCTCTGGGCAGCGCTGGACACCAGCCCCTTGCATCCCACGAGTACTCCTGCCCAGTTCACATTTGACACGACAATTAAATTTCTTCCCAAGGAAATTCATGCTTCCTTAATAGGAGCAATAGATTAATTGCTGACATCAAGAAAAACTGCAGGAAAAACGCAGTTAAAGACTCAAAGTATGATCAAGGGAAAGGAAACCATTTCCGAGCACAGGGTATCTCTGGCAGGGATCTGACATTGCCCCTCACTTGGAGGCTGCGCCTTTGCCTCTGCTTACTGAAAGTCCCAGGAGCGGCCGGGCGCGGGGAGGTCTTTCCAGCAACGACCGCTGATGGATGGGGAGCTGCCGGAGGGCAGGCAGGAGGGAGAGGACGGCTCACCCTGCCACCCAGCCGGGCACGACTGCACTTGAGTGTGCCTGCGCCCGTGCCCAGGCGCTGCGGGGCTGCAGGGGCTCTTCCCCCACCTCGCTCCGGTCCCCGCTCCTTGTTCCTTGTTCCTTGTTCCTTGTTCCCTGATCCCCCGGCCCTGGTGCGGAGCGCTCAGCTGAGCTGCTCACCCTGCGGGTGCTCAGCAGCCCGTACCCCGACGCCCCAGCTCTGCTCCCTTGCAAGTGCAAAAGCAGTTCACAGGGCAGTTTTTGCAGCTTTTTAAAAATAATTCCTTTAGTCTCTATTATTTCATACAATTTAGGAGACTAACCGTGGGAATGAAATGTCCCCGGTACCCATCCTCCCCGATGCTGGCGGGACGTGGTTATAGCTAATGCCACGATCAATACATGCCTGGAAGAGAGGTTTAGCGGAGAAGTGCGGATGGGTCTCAGGATCAGCCCAGAGAGCGCAGGGAGGAGAGCATGGTGAGGGCTGGGATGAAGGATGTTTGCTCTTCACTGTGAAAATTAATACCCGGGCTCTTTGCAGAAGAGCGGGATGTGAGCAGGCAGCCGAGCACTGCAGGGTTGCCCGTAAGAGCTCCAGACCCTGCCAGGGCCACGCACCCACACCCGCATCCTCCTCCTTGGGGACAGCTGGAAGGCAAAGCGGGCGCAGATTCGGCTGGGCACCGGGGGCTACTGGGCTTCGCTGGCCCCCGTCATCCCCACGACCATGGGACCAAGGCACGATCACGACCCACACGGGGTTTTCCGATCAGGCGCTGGAAAACCCCCCTGGAAGGTGGTGCTGGGCACAGGGACACCCCCGCGCCGGTGGCTGCAGCCCCCACGGCATGGAGCAAGGCGCCAGCCTGGGCACAGGCTTAGTCAGGTCTTACGGCCTTTTTTTCCAGGAAAATACGGCAGGGAGCAGAGCAGCAAGGGGACGCAGCAAGGCTACGGCAGGGGCTGTGGATTTGCAAGCGGAGTCGTGTCAGGAGGAAGGTGCCGGGGCGGGGGGCAGGAAGGGAGAGAGGCGATCGGCAAGGCTCGCGACGGCTCCGGCACGCCGGAGCTGTTAATCCTGGCTTTACAGAGCTGAGCTTACGCACTGAGGTGACAGAGCCCTAGATAGAAAATGAAATTTCCAGCTCCTAACGCACATTTTTTCCACAGCTTTTGTGCATTTTCCCATCTCTTCTCTCCCTTTTTTCTGCTGTTTTTCCCTGCTTTTGCTGGCCAGGCCCAGAGTGTGGGGAACAGATGTAGGTGGGAAAGGGTAAAGGGGAGGGGGCTTCTGTGTGCAGATGAACTTAGTTGTGGAAATGCAGACAGCATGTGCATTCGCACGTCAGCCTGAAATAAGTGTGTGTTTTTATGTTTCCCAAATGAGGTTGGGAAGTGGACAAATAATTGTTTCAGGGTTTGCTTTCAGTTAAGTGACTTTTTTTTTTTTTTTTCCCCCTGGCAAATTCTGACAACGTGGGAAGCTGGAGCAGCCGGCCAGGTGAGAGGATGCTCAGCAAAGACCAGCACCCCAGCCCAGGATGGGCAAAACCCCACGCCAGGGTCTTCTCCAAGCCCAGCTCTCATTTCTCCTTCCATCGCTGTGGTCCCCATGGGATGGGCAGGACAGGGCAGGTCCCTCTGCCATCCCCAGCTCCCTGCTCTGCCGGCACCGCAGCGATGCCGCAGGGACCGCGGTGTGTCCTGGTGTGAGAAGGACCATCTGCCACCCCCACCTCCTCCGGGGATGTAGTTGTGACTTCCCCAGAGAAGCACCGTTAATTAGCGGGCAGCCCTCGCTGTCAGGGAGCTGCCCGCCGCGGGCAGCGCGGGGAAGAGGAGGAGGCATCAGCGAGGAAGAGAAAACGGGTCATTTTTGAAAGTGATAAATGGGAGGAAAAGAAAGTGGAAAGGCGGACAAGGGGAAGAGAAGGGAACCGATTTCCAGATAAAGTTTTCAGGACACTTAAATAAACATCTCAGCCCACGGAGCAATGGGCGGGGGATGGCAGGAGGGACGTGTGTGAGCCGGGCAACGCTGGGAGCATTTCAGCAGGACACTTCAAATAAACAGCATTTAAAAAAACATGCGTGCTCTCTCTCCCAGGGGTTTTCCTCCGAGATTCCCCCTCTGTAATTCCCACCGTGTCTCCAGCTCGGCCCGAAGCTTGTAAGCATTTCCAGTCCCGTTTTGCCCCCCAGCAAGGGGGTTCCTGGGCTGGGGGAGCCTCGCCACGGCTGTGGGGTCTCTCCCCTCTCCCAGCCCTCGTCCCCGGCGTGGGGAAGAGCGGCTGTGGGTCCCCCGGGGCCCTTCATCCCTGGAAGAGGAGTGGAGGAGGCAGAGCCGTCCCGTCCCGTCACACCCCGTTGCATGCCGCCGCCTCTTCTTCCTTTCAAGAACAAAAGAGCAAAGGGGAGAGCAGAAATTGCCGAGCCATTAAAAACAAAAATGAAAGCCCATCAATGAATTAATACGGCATTAAATGTTAATAATTAGGGGATCGTAAACATTTATGGGAACAGATTAAAGCCAAGTTCTGCTCCATTAAATTGCTCACGTGGCCTCGGCTTTCCGCCCACCTCAAGGGAGGAAGAGAGAAAACGGGGGAGGAGGTTCGCTCACGAAGGACTCCTGCTCCCCCCGTCGCATCTCCCGCCCTCGAGGTCCTCGGTTCTCCAGGGACCCCGGCAGCTCCAGCCCTGCCAGCAGCCCCGGGGACATCCCTGCCAGTGGGGACGGCGGTTCCCACGCACGATGTTCTTCTGAGCGGCCAGGCGGGATCAGCTCCGAGAGGCAGAGCCTGCGCCCACCGAGAGCCCGGCAGCTCCCGCGGTGAGCACGCCGGGATGCGGCAGCCGCTCCCTGCCACGGCAGCCGGGAAGCTCGCCTTGGAAATGGCGTGTTTGGAGCGGGGTGATAATGCCACAATTAATCATCTGCGCTGAGCCCGGTGATCCTTTTTATTTCTTTGTGTTATTTAGGAAGTGTTTGAAGTCAGGTGGTCTGAGATGATGGGGTTAAATGTGCCAGACACAGGCAGAGCATCTCCTGGGCACCTCAACTGCGTTTTCATACGTGCCCATCCCTGTTGGGGTTAATCGCCTTGTCGAGAAAACCTTGGTACAAATACACAGCGAACCGATCGTAGAGCCTTGCACCGCAAGAACGGTATTGTGCGTTTCTGCAGCAATATTTGTAAGAGTCTCTTTTTCACGTTGGTTAAGCCTATAGTGGGGCAGCTAGCGACATCCCCAGAGAAAGAGAAGACAAGTTCTTTGGGGGGGAAATCCTGCCCAGGTTTCTCCTTCTGGCTTTGCAGTGTCCCCATCCCCACTTTGCAGAAGTGGGGGGCCGGCAGTGATGCACCCCGGCCCGGCCGGCTCTGTCCCAGCGTCACGGGAAGGTCACAGCAGCCCCTGGAGAGCGGCCCGGGACAAGCTGTTACGCTGGGCACAAGCAGAGGGTGGAGGCTGGGATTTTTCTATGCCACAGAGAATAAAAATGGTTTATTTTTATCATTTAAGTCATTGTTTTCTTGAGAAAAAGTTTCTTTTTTCTCCAGTGAAGGTATTCTTAATGACCTTTTTTTTCTTCTAACCAGTTTGGTTTTTTTAAATGCCAAACCTTTTCTGAAATACCCTTTTTCAGTAAAATACTTTTTGAAGAAAGAAATGTAAGTAGAACTTAGGTCCCAGCTTGGGATGCCTGGCCCTCAGCCTGCCTCCTTCAGACCCGATTTACCTGCTCACTGCTCACCGCTTCCCCTACGAAAATAACTATTTTTTCACGCCTGTGATGGGATCACGGGAGGAACGTGAGGAATCTGCCAGGCATCCCTGCACTGCTGGGAACACGTCGCAGCCATTCCCACTCATCGTGGTGCTGCCGGAGCCAGCGCTTGGGAAGCAGCAAGCGCATCCGTGGCTCCACGATGGGTCGGTGGGAGCGGGACAGCTCTGCCCGCGTCCAGCAGCTGGGGAAGGAGGAAGGTTCCCCACACCGACACAGCTGGAAAACGTCCCGTTTTGGGGCCGCGGCCGCGCTGGCAGGATGCCGCCGCCCAGCCGGGTGGGATGCGCGGGGAGCCGGCCGCTGGGCTGCTGGAGATGGGTGGCTGGCGGCCGATTCACCGGAGCCCGGTCCTGCCCTCGGCACCCTCCTGGCAGGCAGAGCATGGGAGCGGGCAGCCAGCCCAGCCCTTTGCTTTATCCCTTGGGAAAAGCCCTAGCTGCAGCTTGCATCCCTCGCCGGGGGCAGCCCAGCCCGGTGCGGGTCTGTACGGCCATGGGCAGGCAGCATCATGGGCAGGCAGCATTGTGGGCAGGCAGGGAACGCGCACGGCCCCCCCGGAGGCCCCGCAGCCCATCCCGGTGGGATGGTGTTGTTGTTGGCCGCCCCGCGCAGCTCCGGCCGTGCTGCAGGCTGGGGCTGGGGGTCCAGCGGCAGCGGGGGCCCTTTGCAATCGAAAGCTTCCTGCTGGGGACCCTTCAAGGGCAGCCCTTGTAGCAGATCTAATTATACAAACAATTTTGTTCTGCTTCTCCAAATAAACACAGTGAGGTCTACGGGACACGGCACGATGGGAAATTAGAAACGAGAACGCTTGCTAATGGGCTCCTTAGCTGCAGGGGTAAACAGATTATTTGAAAAGGCCTCGGCCGCCCCTCCGACAGATCCACTCGCTCCTCTCCCCTCTTTCCTCCCCACCTCCTCTCTCTCCCCCCCGTCGCACCAAATATTAACAAAGCTTGCAATTTAATCAAATCTCTGAACTGTGAAAGGAGACTTCTGTAGATTCGATTTCAAGGTTTTTCCCTGTTAAGATTTGCATTGAGAAAATTAGATTAAAATCCTGCATGTAAAAGGAAAGGGGCGGGGCGGGGGGGGACAGGCATAGAAGGGAACTGGGGGAGGAGTAGAGGGGGTGAAGAGGGGCCCCAAATCTGGGCTGAATTGAGAGGTGACTGGCTATGGAGTGAGGCGGGGGACCCCCTCCCCAATACCCAAAGACCAGGGTGGGCTGAGACCCCCCCCCCGCTGCATCGCCCCCATCTGAGAGCTGCTCCAGATCAGGACCCGGGGCCCGAGGAGCCCACTTCCTCCACACCCCCCTCCTCTTGCAGACAAGGGGCTTATTTCGGGCTGGGAATGGGTGACACCAGGACGTCTCCACCAGCACCAGACTGGTGCTTTGGGTGCGGGGAACCACACGTAACACCAGGCAGCAAGCCCTGGGGACAGCCACGGACGGGTGTTACCACCCCACTGCAACACCCTGAAGGTCTGCAGCACTGGGTGTCCTCTCCCAGTGCCAGGGACAGGCGCCAGAAAATGCACCCACACCGGGAGGGTGGTCCCTTTGTGTGGGACCCTGAATTGTCCCCCGCCTGGGAAGGTCCCATGGGTGGATCACAGTAGGAAGGGTTCGATCCTGCACTGCCCGTTATTTACGGGCAGCCAGCGCCGGGGGAGCCGGGTGCCTCGGGGACACCCCACGGTGCTGTGTTTCGGGACACCCCACGCCCGTGAAGCTCAGAGGATGAGGAGGGTGTGGGAGCTGGAGCGGGGCTCGTCTGCCGGTGAAATGGGAGACGCGTGTGCCCGTGCAGTGGGACGCTCTCCCCCGGCAGCAATCCCGGGACTTGCCAGAGCTACCGCATCCTCGTGCCTGGGATGTTGTGGCTGAGCTGGGGAGACCCCGGCGCAATCCCGCAGCGGCCCCGGCTCGCGCAGGTTGTCCGCAGCCCTCCCGTCGTGTACACACACAAATGGGGTCTATCAACACCCCGTCACCAGAGGAAATCTAATTCGAGCCTGAGTCCCTCGATGGCGGCTTGGCAGGAACACGCTGTTGGCCGGGACTTTGTTTTCATTACTACTCCATGTAATTTATAATTGTATCAAAACCAAAGAACTAATTGCAGTTGCGGTCCCACTCCGTGCCTGCCTGCTGCCCGTCCCGGTCCCCGGCAGCAGCGGGATGCAGGAGGGCTCGTCCCGTGCCGGGCGAGGGACGGAGCGTGGCGGCAGGGCTGGGGCGATCCGGGCTCCCCTGCCCGCCGGGGTCGGACGCACGCCGGGATCGGGGGGTCGCACAGCACTTGAGCTGCTAATGAAGCCTCTGAGATGGGAAATTGCTGTGCTTGAATAAAAGTTTTTCTCAGCCAGCTCCACCAGTTCTGCACTTTCTGCATTCTTTTTGGTCACACCGAGATCTTTAAATTTAATTTTCTTTTTTCCAGATTAAGAACCTCCCTTTGACATTTCAACAATGAAATGCGTGGATTTTTCTCTCCAAAATCCTTCACTTTTAAAACGCCCTTCAATCCTACTTTTTAAAAACTAATGCTCCAGAACAAACCAAATATTTCCCTGCAAGTGAAATGTAACATTTCATTAAACCTGGATCAATTCCTTTTTCACTTTTTGATTCCCTAAGACCGAGCCTTTTCCAGCGACAGCTCTCACTGAGGCCCCTCCGCCCCGCCTGAAACATCGCGGCGTGGGGAGGCTCGGGGGAGCAGAAGGTACTTGGCACCCCAGGGAGCGTGAGGGGGGCAGCGGACAGGGGTCCCACTGTGCTGAGAGGGGCTGCGGCAGCGGCCGGCTCCAGGGGAGGCACGGCAGCGGCTCAGCACTGGGACACGGGTGCGGGCGCAGATTTGGGAGGAGCTGGGACCCGCTGGCCTGACGCCCACTCACCGCACAGGCAGCCTGCGTTTAAAGTTTTAAACCTCTGGTCACATGAATTCCTTTTTTTGCCTCGCTTCTTGCCCTTTATTGCTGCTAACACGTCTTCTCTCATCAATTTTGCAGAGCCTGGGATTACAGCGACGATGCGCGTTCGCTGCCACCCCAATGTCACGTCCGAGCTGGTCAGCAGCGACGCTCGCTGGTGGTGGCACCTTCCAACCCACGGCTTCCCCAGCGAGAGCTGCGCCAAAGCCGACGTTCCTCGGGGGAAGCGGAGGGAACGATGCCCCCACAAACCTGCAGGGCAGCATCTTCGATGAGGGGACCAGCCTTTCTCCTCCACCCACCAGCCAAGCCACTAAATCCAGCATTTCCAGCTTGCAGACCCCTGCGCTCGTGTTCCTTGTCTGCGGTCACCCTCCAGCACTTCCCCATCGCCTCTCCGTGTAAGGGACCCCAGGGCTGTTACACCTCGGGGCTGGAGGCGCCGGTCCTGCTCCAACAGCCAGCCCAGGGAAAGGTGCCCACGCCCCGGGCATCGCTCTCCCCTCCTGCCCTGGCAGGGGACGGCCCCGCAGCTCCGGGCACCCGCTCGGGGCCAGGGTCCCTCATCCCGTGCCCCACGCCCAGGGGAAGCAGAGATCGGGTACCGCCACCTGCACCTTCCCTCCTCCCCGCATCCCCCGGGGCACTGAGAAATGCCCAGCGGGGGGTTTCTGGTCTCGCGTGGGGTCCCGCAGCAAACCACCACCCGAAGGCAGCTGGGGGAGGTGCGGGGCTTTCCGGACACGCGTGCCAGCAAAATTCGGGGGGTGGGGGGGAAAAAGAGGGCTGAGAGAGGGAAAGAGGAGCTGTTAAAGGAAACCCAAGCTGCCGACCACGCCAGGGCGGGCGGCTGGACCCGTCTGTGTCTGGGGCTATTGAATCACGGAGCTAAGTGGTTTCCTCTCCACCTCACCGGGGAGCAGCTTTTATGTTCCACTGAAAAGGTATCCTGCTCAAACAAGCGGAGACATAATGGGGAGAGCATCCATTAAACAGAAGGAAACGAGGGCATGTTAGACATGAAATATTCATGGGGGCTCTTGCCAGCTTGTTAATGCATTTGTGTTTGCAAAATACCTCTGGCTCGGGAGCAGGGGAGGGAGGGATGCGGCAGGTCAGAGGGACCCTGGGCCGGTGTGGAGAGGGAGGCTGGAGAGAGGACAAAGGCAGTTTGTGCCTGGTGGGAGAGCGGTTCGGTCACAAAAGACCTGCTCAGTATTTGCAGAGGTAAACAGGGCAGCGAGCAGCTTCTGCTCGGTGCGTCCCAGCCCCGTCGCTGGGCTCCCTGGTGTCAGGGTGCTCGGAGCACGAGCAGCGGGCTCGGGGGGCTCAGGCTCAGCTTCCTCGGCGTTTCGGGGACAGCAGCGTCCCAGGCTCCGCTGCCTGTGCGTCCCGGAGCCTCTGCTGGGAGAACAGCCTGCCACAGAGGCTTTCCAGCATTTCCCCAGCTTCGTGCTACAGAGACCTCATTGCTTCTACAGAACTCCCTTCCGTGTATTTACTGGGACATTATGAGATACCATCAATAATTAAAAATAAACTACAATTGTCAAAATGGGCGAACAAAGTGCATCTGGTGATGAATTGCCCTGGCTATGCAAAACAGTATTTGCTCCGTTGGTTGCTAAGCTGTAGATTTCATTAACTCGCAACGGGTCTCTCAGTCATTTAGCGTAAATTAGGGAAGCTCTATTGTATTGTTCCTACTATTATTATTATTATTATTATTATTATTATTATTGTTTTGTAACACAATCTCATGGATGAATGTCACTCCCAAGAACTACATTCATTCCTCCCGAGCGACGAGCTGGCTGACAGCAGCACGATGCCATCGGGGCTGGGAAGGGTCCCAGCGGTGTCACCTCTGGGACGTGTCTCAGCGCTTTGGGAGACCCCAGGTTCTGGAGCTGCCTCCTCCCACTCGGGCACTTTGCAGGGCACAGACAGCAGCCGTACATCCTTTCCTTGCTCCTTCTATCGCCATCCCCCTACTCACCTTTCTGGGAAGGGTTTTACTCTCTAGCCAGGGACAGACGGATCATGCCACAGCAGCAAGAGCACACGCTGTTGGTATTAAACCAGGACCAGAACGGCCGGTGCTGGCACTCAGCAAAGCCGATCTCAGCTCCCCCAAGGGCTCTGTCTGCAGGTCATGTCCCCGGCTGCCAGGCTGCCCACCTCTCCTTTCACCCTGTTTCGGTGACGGCGTTTGGAGCTGGGCAAGCCCCGGTGTCCCGTGCTGCTCTGCTGCGGGGAGAGGACCCGGTCGGGGGCGACACAGGAGAGACCGGAGGGGTCTTCACACAGAACAGAGTAATTGGCCGGAGCGCCAACAGATGAGCAGGACGGGAGAAAGAGAGCACGTTTTAATGAAGAACAGTTTTTAATGATTGCTGGTTTTCACTCCTAATTAATGAAAGCAGGCTTGGGATAGCCGAGGAGGAGCGAGGCAGAAAGGAGGATTAGAGCAGCTCTGTCGCAGGCGTCGCTGAATTGGCTGGTGAAGGGGGGGCGGGGGGGTGATATCCGATGGACCTGGGCCTAGAGGAGCGTTTTGCAGCGGAAAAATTCAGCATGTAATAGAGCTGTAAAAATGTTGTTCGTGCCTTTGTAAAAATCTCTCGCTCGGAGGAAGAGGCCAGGGAGGGAGAGGGTCTCACGGAGGAGAGGGCAGGCTGGGGGCTCCCCTGGCTGAAGGCAAGGACTGGCAGACAGAGGGAGGGAGATTTTGCCTTGCACGGTGACAAATCCTTCATAAGTGTGAACTTTTCAGACCTCCAGTCCTGGGGAAATGGGACCAAAGTGCAAAGGGGAAAATGTTGATACAAATGGAGTTTGTGCTGTGCAAATACATTCTTACATTGGTATTTGGGAAATGCGATCACAGACTTGGCCAAGGAGGAATTAACAGCAGGTTCAAAGGCGGCTTGGGCTGAATATTTTGTCAGAAATTGCCTATTTCTGTAACACCCGCCTGACTTATCCTGCGGCTTTTGCCTTCTAGCCCTCCACTAATGTCCAGTCCATCGGGGCCCAAAGCCACCAGAAGCATTTCCCAGGCTCGTACCGGTGTTCGTTCTGCCAAAACCCAACCGGACAAAAACTGGAGTGATGGAAATGGCCTGTGGGGTCTCCAGGGGCTGCGAGCAGCCCCCCTCCCGGCGGGGGGAAGCCAGGCAGTCCAGCCCTGATCACCCCCAGCAGAGCTGAGGGCTTTTCGGGAAACCCAGCCTCAATCGCTTCTTGTGAGCCTGCCCTTTCCCTCAGACATAGCCGCACGCTTGGCCCGACACGTAGTTCTGGGCTATTAATCCGTCTCCCCGTTGCAAACCTCCCAGGACTTTGTTTTCTGAAGGGGAAGCGAGTTGATTATTTCAAATTGATGTTCAGGGTCATCAGCCGAGCTCCTTCCCACAGACAGTAACTCCAGCCAGCTCCCTGCTCGCTCCGTGATCTCAGACCCCATCAGCAGGATGGGCTCGTGTTTAGAGCTTCGACATCATCAGGAAGGTTTATCCCTACCCGCCACGATCTTGTGCAGCTCCCCACGGTGCAAATGAAGCTTGCTGGAACATTTATTTAAAATTTCTCTTCCTCTTTGATTCCCAATTTCAGGTCAATGAACTCTAAGTAAATTGGCCACAGGCGCCCGGCAGCCCCCGACCTGCAGCGCTGGCGAGCGCAGCCCCTGCGCCCCGCTCTGCTCCGCTGCGGCTCACCTCCTCTTCTTGCACAAGTTTATCCCGAGGAAAAAGTAAGTTCAGCAACCCCGATGTGTCTGTGGGATTTGCCTCAGCTTTTCCTTGTTCTTCATGGGAGAGAGAGGGAGATGAAACACTCTTTCCCCATGTTTTTAAGAGAATCAATTCTTTTTTTTTTCCCACTTGATATGGTCATGCGTTTCGCTCTCCCTTCTGTTTTATTTTATCCTTCAAATTATAACACTAAAATTCAGAAGGAATTTTTTGCTTGCTGTGAGAACAATGTTCCAGTTGTGCCCAAATCATGCCACAAGCACCTCCTTAGCCGCCGTCCCCCTCATTAGCGGCTTGGAGAAGACCCCGGCTGAAAGGCACTAATTGCAGCGGGGAAGCGGGCAGCCGAGCGAGAGAGCAGCAGCGGAGCAGGGAGGGGTGGCTCTCCCTGCACCCCAAAACCAGGGCTGGCCCCAGCCAGGAGAGACCTGCTCACAGGTCCCCGTGGTTCGGCGGTGCTGGGGACGTGCCTGCCCTACCAAAAGCAGGGACAAGCTGTCCCTGGTGTTAAGTGTCTTAATATGAGGGAAAAAATCTCCCCTTGAAACTCTTTGCCAGCTCCGGAGGGGAGCACCTGGGCTGGGACCCGCCGTCGCAGGGGCTGTTCGAGCAGGAGGTAACCACACACTGCGGCCAGATGTGAATCTGCTCTAATTATCTCCGGCTCATTAGCGCCAGGGCAAAGGCAGGGAGGTTTCTCCAGCGAACGGTGTTGCATCAGGAGCTCGCTGCAAGGCTTTGCCTCTCTGGACCCTCCTCGTCCTTCCTGAGTTGTGCCGCTCCGGGCATCTCCAGCCCTGGGGCTCCCCTCTGCCACAGCAGCTCATTTCCCCTGGAGTGAGGACCAGGAGGGATGGAGGAGCAGGACACCCACCTGCGGGACAGGAGTGGGACCGGCACGATGGGAAGGCAGCAGAGGACGGGCAGGATGCGGTACCCGCGCATCCTCTGTGTCCGGGGGGAACGGTGGTGCTGCAGCAGGACAAGCCTCCGCGCCATGCCTGAGCTTGAGCCCCTGCGTGGCCCTCGTGTGCACTCTCAGGGGTTGGAGACATCCAGCCCGGAGACGTGTCCCAAGCCCTCCCCTGCGAGAGGCACCAGCCTGAGACCTGGGGTGCCTGGACCCCATGGCCAGACCTGGGATGGGGGTTCACCGGGCAGAGCAGGTCCAGATGTGCCCTCACAGCTCACCCCAGTCCCACCCAGGCTCTGTTCTTCACTGCGGGGTTTATACTGTCTTCTTCTCTCTTTTCCTTATTTTTCTTTTCTTCCACTGGTATTAAGAGCCTAAAAATAGCCGTGGTTCCCATCTCAGCCGGTAATGTAAAACCAGGTTAACATAGCCGCGCCGTGGAACAGCAGCCATCTCGTTTGCTCTGAAATCAAATTTATTAAGGCATTAGTCTCTTTCGCTCTCTTTCCCCCCTCTCCTCTCATCACAGTAAGCACAGGTTCTCACACAGCCCTGGCCGCTGAAAGCGGGGGCAACGTCAGGGTGTCGGGGCTGCCGCTGGTGCAAGGGGCAGCCGCTGCCGGGGGCTCAGCGCCGGCCCCACGGGCACCCTCTGCCACGGGGGAAAAAAATAAACCAAGTGCCCCTCAGGCTGGGCAGGGGCAGAAGGCAGCCGGACCCTCCAACGGATGGGAGAGGCTGCAGACAAAACTTGCTGTGTGCTCCGACCACAGGTCGTTACAGACCAGTGGGATCCTTTATAAATTATGAACCGATATTGATTACCTTTGCCAGTAAACACAGAGTGACCTTTATTAAAAATACACGAAAAACGCACTTAGGGAAACTCGCTGACTTCTTGCTACAGACAGATTTACACAAAAAGCTGATTTGTCCCGCAACAGCCGGAAATGTGGTAAATGAGGCAAAGGGTGCTGCATCCCGCTGCCTGCTGCCCGCTGCCTGCTGCCTGCTGCCTGCTGCCCGCTGCCTGCTGCCAGCTGCCCGCTCTGCCCTGCAGCTGAGACCAGACACCGAGAGCTGAATGCGGGTCCCTCGGCCGGGGGGTGGCAGTGGCTCAAGGCACTGTGTAAATCTGGGATTTTGCCTCCGAGCTGCCCTCTGTTTGTCTGATCTCTTGGGGGTTTTGCAACAATTAATTATCTGCTATACAATAGCAAGATCATTCCTCCTGGCCAAGGTTAAACATCCCAGCGCTGCAAAATAGCATTCATGTTAGCTCGAAATAAATCTTGGTTATTCCCTAGGCAATGCTGCTGCTTCTGATTCTTTGACCATAGATTAGAGAAATGGGCAACAGCGCGGCTCCAGACCCTGGGAAGGAGATTAAGAGCTCCTCACCCCTTGGCCACCGCTCGAGCTGTGAATTACTGCCTGGGCCCCTCCTGTCAGCAAATTGCTCGTGACCCCACGGCAGTTTTTGCCAGCGTGTGACTCGGTCTGCAAGCCGTTCAACAAATCCCGGGGCTGGCAAGCTTTACTGCTGGTGGCCTTCGAGCGGTGGGCGTTGGGGCGGTGTGGCCGGGGATGTGGGCGCTGCTCCTGGGCAGATGCGAGGAAGGTGCCAGCACGGAGGAGAAGGGGCTGGTGGAGCCCCGATTGGCTCGGGCTCTCCTTCGTCAGCAGGGGAGTGATCCTGGCACCGAGATGAAATAAGCCTCTGAGGTCTAGAGGCTGCACAGAGAAAAACAAGTAGAAATGGCACTAGACACTCAGATCCCCAGAGTTAAAAGCATCTGGTTCTCTTCCCGAAGGAGAGGGGGAATCAGGCGTGTTTGCTGTCTACTGGATGGTTCATCCCGCTTGCTCTCTCGCAGGGTAATTGCCTGCATACGCAAAGTGACCGGGAGATATGTCTGTCTCTGAGCATCATTTACACACAGCACTTTTCCACGTGGGAATGTGCCCACGTGTGCACAAGTACAGGCATTTCCACAAATAAAAGCATTTTGAGCAAAACCTCTGCTTCAAGAAGTGCATGTGGGATGCTGCGCAGAGGCAGGGAAAGCCCATCCCGGGTCGGACGCGGGCAGCTCGCTGCAGGGCCCGGCTCTGGTGATGGGGGTCTCACCAGCCGGGTGGGGAGCCATGGGAACCGCGCTGCCCATGCTGAGCACCCAGCTCAGGCTCTCATGGGGCATGGGACGCGGGCTGCTGCCCCACACTACTTATGCCTTCCCATCCCGAAATCCAAAATGCCCGCCGGGCTCTATCCCCATGGCAGAGGAGCCCGTTCCATTAACCCCCTCTGGGCTTGGCCTTTTTGGGTGCTCTTCCACTGGGGCATCTCCTGGGCACCCCATGTCCGGACGTGTGGGCTCCCCTGGGGCCAAGCAAGGGCAGGAGAAAGTCTCCGTCCATGCCCTCTGATCTCAGGGGGGGCCTGCAAAGCGTGCAGGCTGCTCTGGCGGAGGTTGCCGGGGGTCGGGCTGGGCTGCTCCAGAGGATGTACGATGCTAAAAAGCCAGCGTGGACCAGGGCCAAGCGAACAAAGGTTTTATTAACTGGAGTGCATGTGGGTAAGTAGCATTGATCACCAAGTCAAGGGAAGTACATTACTCATGGCTTCTGAACAAATGCTCCTGGAGCAAATGTGTCTGACTGCTTAATTGATTTGGGATTATATTTTATTTATTTTTTTCCCTCCACTCTTTTTGGAGAGGCACGGCTAGGTGCTGAGCATCCACCACCTGCACTGTGTGCCTCGCAGGGTTCTCATATCAAAGCATCCCATTTCACATTTTCATTTCCACCTCCCTTATCACCCCCTAGCTCCCAGGAAGAGATGTGCAAGCCAAAGCCAATCTGGTAACATGTTTTGTTCCCAGAGAAAATCTGTGTTAGACTCGCCTGGAAGGGTAGCACATCCCCTACATCATTCACGTATTCCAGCTGAGCTGAGGCACAGAACAGAGCAGCCTTCCCCAGCATCACCCTCCTGACCACCACTATTTTATAATTCATGTTGGCATTACCCAAACAACGTGGCAACATAAGAGCTACGTGCTGGAGCGTGCTCCGAGGCCAGGCTGCACTGAGTCCTGGTGTCCAGCCAGGACCTGGTAGTCGACTGCATTTTTCCTGGGAGGCTGGAGTGGAGGAGCTTTTCCCCAGGCTCTCAGCAGTCCATCAGCCTGACAAGCACCACTGCATCCTCGATTACTGCTGTACACCGGGGGCCACTCCAGCCCATGCTTGTAACCCAGCCCCACAGTCCTGTCGGCAACAAAACCCATTGCACGGCCAATAAATAATTCATACCAGCAAACTGGCTCTGCTCGCTGCCACTACGTACAGCCACAGCCCGGGGTGCCAGGAGAGCCCCGGAAGGACAGAAGCATCCTTCCACACTGCGTGGATGGGACAGGGCTCCTCCGGCTGCCTCGCCACCCTGCCCTGCTGCTCCCGCTGCCTGGCGCTGCCAGGACCGCCGACCCTGTGCTCGCTAACGCTTGCCCGTCTCTGCGCGACCCTGCCTGCAAGGGCAGCTCTGCCTGGAGCCGGAGCAGCGGCCAGCAAGCTGTCTGCTCCCCGTGGGTGGCTCGTGCCGTTACCCTGGAGAAGCTGGTTAACCCACTGGATGAGGATGTTATTGCACCAAATCAGAAAGGTCAGGGTCCGCAGCAGTTGTCTCGCAGTCTGCTGCAGCGAGGCACTGTCTAACCCAGGCTGCCCTAAGGAGAGCCCTGTGCTCGGTGAAAGGCTGAAAACACAGGTTTGGAGAGGGGCCGTGTTTCTTATCTCGTGCGCCAGGTAGCCTTCAAGTAGCTCCTTCTCTTAATCCCATGACCAGAAAGAAGCATTAGGTAAAGGCCAGTGTTGACTCCAGGGCTAACCCGGGTTTCTTTCCCTGTACGCACTCCTGTCCTGCTGAGGGTCAGAAGCTGGAAGGTTTCTAACCAGCCAGTGCCGTGGGACAGCTTCCCCGGAGAGGCAGCGAGCGCACAAAATCCTCAAGTGGATCTAATATGAAATTTAATTAATTTATAAGTGGAAACACGTGCACCACCGCCTGAGGGAGCAGAGGTCTGCAGCTCATCCAGGCCTCCTGGGCCACCGCTCCTGGCCAGGGCATCCTCGGGAGAGCCCTGCATCCCAGCTCAGGATGGGGACTGGGAAGCGCGGACTGGTCCCACAAACAGACCTGCAAGTTTCCCTCACCTTTTTTTTTAAATTCTTTTTTCCCAACATCGGAGAGAAGATGGGTTTAAGGGCTTGTGGATTTTTTTCATATATAAAATTACAAAACAAAAGGTAAATATGTGTATGGTTTTAATGATCAAACATTCATTCATTTTGCACTTGGTTTTCTACCCAACACCCTAAGGAGAGATGATCTTAATAAATATGTAACACAATGATCAGTCTGTTCCCAGGAGCTTGGGCAGATGCCAATACAGGGGGCCGTGTTTGCCTCCTCACCTCTGTGACCTGCACTGCACCGGGATCTAAAATCGGGATGACGGAGGGACAATATTTGCATTTTGAGAAAATTTCCCAACTTCACAAGTTGATTGTCCTCAACTTCCTGCAGAAATCTCTTGACAGAATGGCACTGATGGCAGAAAAAACCCCCACCCTTTTCTCTAGAACCCTTGAAATGTTCCATTTTGGAGCAGTCGAAGCAGATTATGAAAGAAAACAGACTCTCCAATCACAGCCCAGGCTGGAAACAAGCGGATGCGAGCATGAAATGTGATGTGCAATGGGATGAGATAAACTCCCTATCTTGTTTTGGCCCATTATGGCATATTATTCATCAAAACACTTTGTTGAAATCAGCTAGCTCCGGGTTTTGTTAATTGTCTCTGTTTCAAAAAAATCAGACTTTGGGGAAAAAAGTGCCAAAAATAGATGTTTAACTAGCTGCAGCCAAACGGTCCTTGAGTTTAGCCTGTCAGCCCGGGTCGTTACCTCACTTATATCCCCGTGACAATTTGGGAACGGTTTCTCCGAGCCGCGAGTGGAGGGGCGGGGGCGGATAACGCGCTGTCTGGTTAAAACCTTCGGGTTCTTTTCCTGGATGGCAAGAAGCAGCCAGGGTTGAGTCCTCCTCCTGCCAGGAGCGTTATTACAACCTGCCCGGGCAAATTCTTTGCAGGGACAGAGATGATCTGCGTGTCCACAGGAGGGGGTGTGGGGGGTGTGGGGGGGTGTCCCCCGCCCTGCCCCAAAGCTGCCGGAGAGGAATGAACCCACAAACCCGAGGAGCAAACCGCGGGTGTCCGCGCAGCGAAGCGGCGATGCCTTCCCGGGGCGAGGCAAGCGAGGGCAGGGAGCGGGCAGGGAGCAGGCAGGGAGCAGGCAGGGGTCCCTGGGGTCCCGGCCCCGCAGCCCCTCCCAAACATTTCAATGTGCAATCAGGGGCAGAGGAACGAGAGCGATGTTTGAAGGCGCCGTTGATTTTCAAGTTGATTTTCAAGCACCAGTCGCAGGCTTGTTTTGTTTGGGTAAGTTGGGTGCTCCTCGAGTTTCTTAGCAACCCTAACGGGCTGATGCTCTCCGTTCCCCGGAATCGCACGCAGCAAATTAAGCCCCGGCGTTTCTATCCCACCGCCCTTTGCACACCTGCCCGGGCAGGGACGGGCAGCTCCCGCTCCCCCGCGGTGGGGTGCACGGGGAGGGACCCCCGGCATGGTGTGGGACCCCCCGCCTGTCCCTGCGCTGGGGCCAGGAACACCGAGAGGGGCCCAGGTTCCTCAGCAGTGACCTGGGGTCCCACTGCAGCCCCCCACCCATTTCCTACTCCTCCTGCTACGTCCAAGCTTGGCCTCTCTGGAGCAAGGACAACCAGGCAGGGATGTGCTTTATTTCTCACATTCCTCTATTTAAATTTTATGAATCAGTCAAAGCCACGTTTGCTGCTGTTCGTGTTTCTTTGGATCAGGCTCAGAGTGAGGAAGGGCAGCTCAGCAGTCCCCTAAAGCAGCTCAGTGGTTTTACACCACAGCAGAAAAGCCCGTCGGTGAAGGATTGTAAATTGAGTCAATTAGAGGAACCATAAAGGACAGGCCATGCTCATATTGGTGCAGCTCTGGACTTCAGAGGGTTTATACAAAATCACATATTGCCTTTGTATAATTTATTTGAAATAAAAGCATACACGGTCTACCATCTCAGATGTTTGGGGTTTCGCTCTTCTCCCCTCTAGGACAGTGGCTTCAGGCCAGCTGGTTTCCCATTCCATCTTTCATTATTTTTATTGTCCATTTCTCCCCTCTATTAAGGTCAGTCAGATCTCTGCAAAACAAGCACCGAGGGATCGTCTTTAAAGCGAGGGGGAAGTCGCTCTCCACCAAAGCCTGCTCTGTGCCCTGTGAGGGCGTTAGTTTTATCCAGCTGCCCACCTCCCTCCGTCCCTGGGGGCAGAGGAGCCACCTCGGGGCCCCAGCAAAGCCCTCCGGACACCCTCACCCCCCCCGCCCCGAGCTCCTCAAGGCGCAGTCCAAAGGCCAGATTCGTGAAACGAGAGCAAATCATGTCTTCTCCGTTAAGACTTTCCAGCAACCCCACCAAGTGTGCTGCAACAGATGCGATCTGGTGAAAGTCGTTAAACCTCCGTGATGAACCACTAATGTCCCTCATTAGCTCGTTAGCGCTTAATCACTCGACCGATTTCAAAGGGTCCAAAATCTCCCGGCTTGGCAGGGTCACCGGTTAAATCCATTTCTGCCTCTTTGTGCTCTTTCAGCCCAGGGATGCTCTGGTGCCACTACAACAGACATAAGTATTTCCAGGCTCAGTGCAGCGGGTTTGGTTACCTTTGTTCATGAAGTCATCGTGGACCCCTTTCGGTTGTGACCTTTGGGATAAACTTGGGCTTCCACGGAGGATGTGGGCCCTGGGCACGCTGGCATGTCCCTGCAGCGCTGGGGAAAGGAGATGCCAGCCCCATTCTCTGCAAGCGAGGCAGCTGGAGAGGTACAGGAGGAAAGGACCAACGGGAGTTTTTCAGGGAGAAGGACAAGCCAAAGGGTAAAAGTGCGGCGGGCAGGGCTTTATGGGAGCCATGCGGGCTCTAAGCCAGCCCCTCCAGATCTTGGCAGTGCCTTGATCCACCTTTTTGGAAACATATGTGTATGTGTTGTGAGCGTGGGCAAGGCTGCGGCGAGGGAACTCAGCCAGCCTGCATCTTTTCTGTCATCTTCTCCTGCTCCCCTCGCAGCACCGGGCAGCTCCCGAGGGCCGCTGGACGTGACGAACCGGCTGAAGCAGCGACTGCGGGATGAAGCTGGTGATCTGGTTTCAATAAAATCAGCAGATTGTTTCATGGCTGGATGGGAAAGTTGTGAGGCTCCAGGATTTGCTCCTCTGGCAGCTGGATCCTGTTTGTCCATTGCCGTCTCCCCGGACTGCAGCTCCCACCCCACCTTTCTGGAACAGGCTTCCTGGAGAGGTGGTCGATGCCCCAAGCCTGTCAGGGTTTCAGAGTCATTTGGACAATGCCCTCAATAACAGGCTTTAACTCTTGGTCAGCTCTGAAGTGGACAGGCGGTTGGACTAGATGGTTATTGTAGGTCATTCCCAACTGAAAAGATTCAATTCTGTTCTCTGGTTGTGCTGGTCGGAGCACAGCACCTGCCGTGGGACCCAGCATCCCTGAAGCACCGACCCCCTCTGGGGACACAAGACCAGAGCATAAAGCAGAAAATAACGGTCAGGTCTGAGAACTAACTGCTTCTGCTGGTCAGCAGCTTTCCAACTCTCTAGAGCAGGGTGGATGGACGAGAGTTTCCAGGGAGAACGGGGCTCCTGTGCATCACCCTCGCAGGGCATCCAGCTGACCCAGCCTGGGCGCTGGCAAATCCTCTGCCCTGCCACGGGGCAGCTCCTGCGCGGCACTGCAGATGGGAACGATGGCGAGCGCCGCACTTCAGCATGACCTGTTATCTCCGAAAAAAACATCGCTGCCTCCGAGCTCGGGGGTGTTTGTGGCGTACAGGAGGCAGAGATACAGGAGCATCTAGCAAAGCGCTTCAGCGTGCAGCTTGGATGGGGACGTTAAGCACACGCTTAAAGCTGAGCCCATGCTCCGAGGCGCTGCTCAGCCGGGGACCTGGGGTTAGCTCAGACGGAGGCAGCTGAGCGCTTTGAAATATTGGGCAGTTTTCTAGGTTGCATTTAGCCTTTCTCTGTACCTTTAAATTCCAAAAGCAATGTGCCTTCTAAGGAAAAAAACAAGCCTTTTAAAGCAGTAAACAGCTGTTTTCCCTCTTTCTATATAAGAGCAATTTTAAAAAACACTAAAAAATTTAACAACCTTTTTTTTTTTCCGAAGTTTTTTTTGTGAAGCAAGGCTATTTCAGGGGTCTGTCAAGCATAGTCGGTAACAATGTGACATATCCAGTAACGGCATCACCAATAACCAGCTTGGCCTTCCTCCCTAGCTTGGCTTTATTACAGTCCCTAAACTGGCCCGGTAGGAATTTCTGCTCTGTATTTAAATGAACTTGCAGGCAGTAAAGGAGCATGTATAAAGAAAGGGGTGAGTATTATGTCAGGTTTGTGTATTGTAACCCCTTTACTTACAGCCCCTATATCTTCTAAACTCTGGCAGGGGCAGAAGCACTAACTTATTCACTCCCACTGTCTCCATCCCCAAAGTGTGCAGTTAATCCCAAATCCGAGGCTGCAATATCAGCTTTCTGTTCTAGCCAGGACAGAAAAAAACCAGAGCAGGACAGACCAGCTGCATTTAGCGCCCCATCAGCTAAATTTCAATGAAATCATTTTGATGAATTGTTTAGCAAGGGGAAAAAAGCCCCATTAACTGTACATTTGCTGTCAATTAATAGTCTGCTTTTTTTCTCCTCTTCGGCAGGGCACTTCCGAGCTGTTTCATGGTGCAGCAGCCCAGTCCCACTGCCGTGAGCGCGGCTCCTTTGGTCGGCACCGCGGCAGTGGGTGCTGGGGATGGGGGATATGGAGAGGGATGAGCTGCAACAGGGGAGCAAGCTGCACCGGTACCACCCCGGGGAGGATGACTTCTCCGAGCCCCAAGACCTGCTCTGGAGAGACGATGGTGAAGCCGTGCCGATGCATGAGTGTGGTAAAAGCTAATGGTTCGTTCTGCTCCCAAAACCTCTGCGGGGCCGCTCCTGCTCCGGACCGGCATGGGTCTGTGGGCAGCACCCGTGAGTGGCTGCATAGTGTCAGCGGGGCAGGCGAGGCATTCCTCAGCCCCTCGGTTTTATTATTTTTAATAAATTCTCTTTTCGTGTATTTATTTTCTGTACATATCTTGTAAATATCTCTGGAATGTTATCCAAGAGGAATGTTGGCCAATATCTCCCAGAAAACAGATGCCGGAGCTGCTGTGGGGGACAGGAGCAGGGCAGTCCTGTGCACCTCGGGGTGGTGGGTGCCCGCAGGTCCAGGCTCGCCCAGTCCCGGCCAGGGCTTAAAACCAGTAGCAAACACACGTAGTAGGCAACTGCAATGAAGGAAAAGGCTTGGTAAATCACTTTCATTCATAATGACCATGTCGACATGCCCACAGGACGATTCGGGAGCGAGAGGAGGGAGCAGTCGCACAGCAGAGCCCGGCTCCCCCCGCCCCTCTCCCAGCAAGGCACGGGGTCGGCCGCGGTGTCCCCACCCTTGGTGCTCGGCAGCGCAGGCAGCCCTCGAGCAAAGAGCTTCATCGTCTGCTTTAGACCGGCTCCCGTGCTGTAGGCTGTGTTTCACAGCTTCTGGAGGAAGCCCGTATGGTTTTGAAGCCCAGAGCCTGAGGGCCCTCTCATGGAGAAGCTTACGGTACGAGTCCTTGGGCTGCCCGGCTTTATTTGAGTTAGGATGTCCTCCCTCCATTGGGACTTCCAGGATAAGTCACCCTGGGAAGAAAATGTAACATACCCGGATGGTGCTGAGGTGGGCACTCAGCCCTGACCAGCCTTGCAGCTCAGTTCAAAACTCCTCATGTGACTCTCTGACTTTTCTGTATTTAATTTTCTGTGTTTTTTTTCCTGTAATTAATAGAGAAACCTTCATCCAAGTTGAATTTGAATTTAGGAGAAACCAAAGGCTGTAAACATGGTTTCTTTCAACCCATCCGCATTACCTGGACTCAGTCCTGCTAGAGAAGGAGAGACAACCTCAGGAACATGGTTTATGTTTTACTAATTGCTTTACCTGCTTGTTGGACAGCGCAACGCCAGCTCCAGCACCTCCAGAGCAGGGCAGCTGGCGATGCAAAAGGAACAGATATTGAGTGGTAGAAGTGCTTGTGAGCCTGCAAGTTTCTCTTCTTTTCCAGCCGTGCTGACTCTTCCAACAAGCGAGATCAGCCACAGACCCGTCTCACGGCTGGCCGCCGCCGCAGCACGGGCACTGAAATTTGCTGCTTGGTGCAGCAGCTCCGTCACAGGGGACAAAAAGCCCAAACCCACCGTGACAGGCAGCTGCCCGACCCTGTGGGAGAGCAGCCCCACAGAGCTCGCTGCCTGTAACCCTTCAGCCCCAGACAGGGGGCCGAGGAAAAGCTCCTGCTCTCCTTCACCCCCCCTCCTGCGCTACACGCTATCCCCATGGCCACCGAGCTCCCCCCGCACGGCGCCTGCACCCCGTTCAGTGGCACCCGCTGTCTGAGAGGGTTGGACTCCGGGTGGACCGTTGCTTCTCAGATGTGTCCACCCATCACCCCGGCCCAGGATGGGGGGGGGCTGCGGGATGCAGGATGCTCAGAGCCAGCCGCCTCCACAGGCGCTGCCCGGTCCAGCACAGCAAAACCAGAGCGATGCAGGGACAGAGCAAGAGCCGAGCCAGGGCTGTGCTCTGCTCCAGGGGCAGGTACGAAGGCGACCAGCGCTCCCCGGGTCCCATCCTCCAAGGCTTTAGCAGGACGGAGAGAGGGAGGGAGCGGTGCGCGGGCAGGGACGGGTTGGAGGCAGATCGCTCACCTTCGGTGGTGACTTTCCATTCTTTCAAGTGTTTGGGTTTCCTGCAAATAAGCTCTGGATTTCCTGGGGCTTTTTTATTCTTCTCAAACTACCGTGGCCTCCAGCTTGTGCTGGCAGATCCCTGTGCCTGCACAAAATACCGCTGCTGTCAGCCAGGTCTCCAAGTCTGTGCAGGAATCACTACAGGTTTGGGGCTAAAAGCTTCCTTGGGGGATTTCTTGCCCTTAATTTTTGACGTGCACGCTCAGCGTAGGCTTCACCTTCAGAAGCATTTTCTCTGGGTACCCCGCGGCAGCAGCGAGCCCCTGTGCTGGCGGGCAAGAGGGGGTGCACCACCCCACTTTTGGTCCCTGGGCCACGAGGTATCAGTGCAATGAGCTGCCACAAAACCCAGTCTCTGTGTCCCCCCGAGTCACCACCTCAGCCCAGAGGAAGAAGCTAATCTGAGTCTTTGTACGAAGACGGAGTCATGCACCGCTGTGCCACATGCTTAATTATCCTGACTAGAAAGAAGAGCCCTAGTAACATTTGGTCCAAATTAATGATGGTTTGTTTTGAAATGCAAATAGTTTTTAATCAGAGGGGGAAAGGTGGAAATAGACACTACTTAGTTTCTACATTTTAATTTTTTTAATGAAGCCATGCATCTGTGTTTTTTTTAAAATATATATTTCTTTTAATATGGAGAATAACTTTTGTGTGGGCTGAATTAGCTCTAAATGAAAGCAAACAAGGCATAATTAGAAACCGGTTCACTTTTTTTCTTCTGTTTCTTTTCCCGTGTAACGGCAGCACAACAATAAGGTGTGCATCTGGGATGGGAGGGAAAGCACCCCAGGCGAGAGCGTGCCCATCCCCGGGGGTGCTGGCTGTGAGGCTGGCGCGGGAGGACGGAGGGGTGCTGCAAGGCACGGTTTGAAGCGGGACCTGGGCTGGGTTCGGAGCTGGGCAGACACCAGGACTCATCCAGCTGCTTTGAGGCTCCTGGAGGAGCAGGATACGGCCCCTCTCCCCACCGCCAGCAGCTGTGTCGCTGCCCTGGTCCCCAGCCGCCCCTGGCCGCTGGGAGATGCTTCTGCCAAGTGGAAGGAGAGGGGCTGGTTTCAGAGGCAGCTCCACGTGCGAATCTGGGAAGCTCCCATTTGGGAAGTGCATGAGTTTCTCATTTAATATGGTACCGTGCTGCATTCTTTCTCTATAAAGAGACCTCATTTAACTTTAGGCGTGTTTATACATCTAATTAAAAATTGGTCATATTTAATTGATTGCATATATCATTACTGCCGCCTCATTGCATCTGCGGGCACGGTCTAGCAGCAGCCCCAGAGCTGCTTCCCCGCTGCTCGGGCCCAGCCAGTTCCCTCCACTCGCCCTGGATTTGTTAGCAGCGCCCAGGACCTGCCTGGTGTCGCCTCCTGCTCCGCGCTCCCACCGCCCGGCTGCTGCACCCGCTGTCTGGGGAGCATCTGGGCAGCGCGGGGAGGGAAGCGCTTCGCCAGGCGCGCTGTGGCTTCCCTCCAGCACGATAGTGCACACACAAATACCACCCTGGGCTGGTGGTTTCCAAATCCCTCGGGGCTGAGGAGGAGAAAGTCGTTTTCAAGGCGAGGGAGAAGCTGGAGACCCCTCTCCCGTGTTCCTACCGCCACTGCATCTGTGCCGAGCAGGGCGCTGGGGCTGGGTCGGGGCCATGGTGCTCTGCCCGGCAGCTGCCTGCGCTCCCCATCGCCCTGTGCTTGACGCCCCGCACGGTCCCCTCCTCCTGCAAGCCCCGTGGCAAGGGACACGTGGGCTCCTTGGGGTGGGAGTCTGTCCTGCTGCAGGAGCAAGGGGCAGCACGGGCAGACAGCAGCGAGCATCTCTGGGGGACAGCCAGCACCCCGGCCTTCGACAGAGAGCCCGAGCCTTGCGTGGCACGTGCACAGCCACCTCTGCCTGCCCCGCCGTCCTCGTACACCCGGCACCCAGCACCGCGGTGCCCCGGTGGAGGGCGGCCACTGCGGCAGCTGCGGGGCACCGCTCGTCCTCGTCCCTGTCACACCTCTCCTGGGTAATTGAATCAAATTGTCAGCAAAGAGGGGATGATGATTCAGCTCCCACCAAAGGCTAGACTATTACCTAGCAGCTTAATAATGAAAACTGTCATCATTCCTGCAATAAGGAAAGATAAATAAGTTATTAAATGCAAGAGCCTGCCACCCTCCCCGGGCAGGGCACCACGCCAGAGGAATATTAACTTCTGGCCACAGCCTAGCTGTTCGGGGAACGGAGAGGAATACCCTGAGCACTCAGAGAAAGAGCTCTTTCTCCTCCAGCCGGCTTTGAAAGGGCTTCTGCTTGCTTTGTGCTGCTGCTGTGTGCTTGGCAAACCCAGAGCCACCGCTCCGCGCTCCTCCTCAAAGGCGGAAAGATAAATACTGCCCCAGAAAGGGAAACAAGTGGGGAAGACTGAGTCTGAGCAGGGGCCAGAGATGCACGTTATTCAGGCAGGTCTGGCGAGCCCCACTCGGGAGCAAGGCGCGCGTTACCCAGCGCTGTACTGAGCACCTCGGGTGGGACCCTCTGCTGCGAGACACGCGAGGAGGGACCCACACGGCATCACCTGGGGGCAGCTGCTGCGGGAGTGCGGCACGGCGAAGGGGCCGGTTCGGCACCCGCGCTGGACCCAGCTGGGCTCAGCAGTCACCGTCTCTCTCCTCTCCCTGACGGCCCCTGCCAAGCTCGCCTGGTTGTGGCTCAACTTTAGCGCCTGTCACTACGTTACAAACTGAGAGAAAAAGGTGAGAAATAGGAAAGGAAGGAGGAAAGAAGAAGTGACCTTTCTGGCCCAGCTGTATTTTACTGGGAGAAAATCCATGAGCTGTTAAATGACCCGCTGGGAACTGGAAGGAGCGAGCCCTGGTACTGCAGCTGCGTGCTGTGCGGACCCGTAGGTGCTGTTCTGCAGAGCTAGCCATAACAAATGACCTTCATAACACCTTCCCTCTAAAATTCTCCAACTTTCCCACTAATAAACAATGTGGTTGTCTAGGCAGTCCTATCGTTTTATCTAAAAATTGCTCCTTCCTTCCCTGCTGAACAGTCAAACACCTTCCACTGAGCCTACAGCGATGCATCCTCCTCTCCAGCCTTCTTCTGGGGGTGAGTCCTCCCCTGGCCTTCACCTTCTCCTGCCTCCCGACCCCTAGCCCATTGCTGATAGCTCCTAGGGGATTAAAAAGACAAATATTCGCTGATGTGGCACCACTCTCTCTGCCTGGGCTACCTCAGTGCCATTTTTAGCCTCAACACAGCCCCTGGAACGATTTTTTTTTTTTTTTTTTTTTTTTAATCACTGTGTTTACATGCACCTTCTGGAGGCTGCTAAAGTGTCCTGACAAGCCTCTGAAATCAAAGGCTTGGAGCTGCCCCAGGGGCAGGGACCAAAGAGAAACCATCACCTGGGCTCCCGCCGGGATTGCCCGGGCAGGGCTGCAGGAACACGCCTGGCGCGGGCGGGTGGGCTCCCGTCCATGCAACCCGCAGCTACCACCCGCCTTCCGCCCAACCACCCAGGGTGCCGCAGGTCCCGACACGCCGCGCTCCATTCCCACCCCGGCAGCCTGAGCCCACAGACGCCATCAGAGACCACAGGCAAGTTTCCACGCTTGGCCAGAAAAGAATCCATAAAGTTAGCGAACATCTTAAAAAATTAAGCATCTAATGAGCCCCATCCTGAAGCCAAGGGCTTGGTTCCAGCTTGGCACTGGCTCCGTACCGTGCCCTTCCCATAACGGCAGCTGAATCCCGTAACAGCCTCTCGGTGCCTTCTCTGGGGAGCGGGGCTGTGAAGATGGAGCCGGTCCCGGGACACTGCCCCTGCTTAGATGGCAAATAAAGGCACAAGGGCATTGGGGAGAAGTGGGGAAGACGTGACCCAAGCCCTCATGCTCCAGATTATCTCAGCAGAGCCCCTTGCTCTTTGGCTGCCAGAAAAATTTTACTCCCTGAATATCCATTCTCAGGTCTTGCGCTATCGATGCTTATGCTCCCTCTCCCCAGCACTTGGGAGAAGGGGTATCTCTGGGGAAGTTCATTCACCTGCACCCTCAGGCTAAAGCTAAGGGCTTGCCCGTGTTGCAGACACCTTTGTGTCGTGCATCCTCACTGCTGCAGAGCCAGGAGAGCCCCTTTCACAAACGCAGCAGCAGTGAAACCTGCAGGCAGCCCGGAGGGGACCCGAGCGCCAGGCTGACGGCAATTTGTTAAAACGCTTTGTACCTCCACGCTTTTCTTGCTGTTAACAACGCAGCATCCAGCAAGTGGATGAAAAAGACCTCGGATGCACTTGGTCTTGCAGCAGGAGGGGACAGCCTCTTCCCAACCCGCAGCGTGGGGATTTCCCTTGCGTGTCCCCCCCCAGGGCACAGCTAACCGGGGCGGTACCTCCGCTCCAGCCCCCCCTCCTTCCCATCCGTCTGCTTTGGCGTACTGCACCCTGACTCACCCCTCTTGCAGACGTCTGGGCATTCACCCCACCGCTCCCCCGCTCCGTGCTGGACCAGACCCCGTCCCAGGGTACAGACCGGCCTTGGGCTGCTCCTCTGGAGACTCCTTTCCTACAGCCTTCCTTCTGCTGGCCAGCCTTCCGCCGTTCCCTGCCCTCTACTGCTCTCCTGCCGGCCATAAAAATATATAGAATATAGAACATTATTTTATGACGTACTATAAAAAAAAAATAATCCTGGAACTACGAGACACGTGCCAAACCTCAGCAGCACATGCAGGAATGCCTTTGTTCCAGCTATTGCTGGATTGCCTGAGCATTTCCCAGCATAGTTTGAAGGCTTTTCAGGACAGGAACCTTGTTTTCTTGATTTATCTTTTTTTTTCCCTGGCACCGGGCAGCAGCAGCGGTTGGGACTATACAGAGTTGGTGATGCCATCTGTCCTTTACACACAGCCTGCCTGCGTCCCGTCTCCTGAATTGCTGCCCAGGACTGCCCAGATCAGCGGCACGCGGCGAGTTTGAAGTGTGGGTACAGACTGAGCCTGGAAGGGGGGGGGGGGGCAGGGACCCCCCATTTCTCACCGCAGATGCTGTCTTGTTTATTGCTCCTCAGATCTTGTCCCTCCTGTAAGAGCCGTCTCCCTCCTTCCCCCGGGCTGAGCCTGCCGAGAGCCGGTGGCACGGAGCCCCCCGGTGCAACGGAGCCCCCCGGTGCAACGCAGCCCTCAGCTCTTTCTAGGGTTGCGCTGAGGCGCTGGCTCCTGCGTGGCCGCTTTGGGGGACCGCAGAGCAGGGAACCATCTGCGTTTCTTATCAGGGCTCACGCCAGACCCACATATCGCCGGGGGATGCTGACCCGCACCGGTACCCACGCCCCGAGGTGCCAGCTCCACGCCCTGAGGTGCCAGCCCCTGGTCCTCGTTTCCCTTCCCTCCTGGGCTGGTGAAACTTTCTTATAAAACCTGCAAACCAAGCTCCATAAAACTCCCGATTCATTCTGCAGATATTTCCTGTGCTGGGGCTTTCAGCAGCATCTGCTGGTTTGAAGTACACTTTTTATTCGTCCTGGGGGCACCATTACTTTCTGCTTTAGCAGTTTTGCCTGCTCTGTAGTCTCTGCCAGGCTCCATCCACGGAAGAGAAAATTGGTGAAAGAATAATAATTATGATTGTTATAAATATATATTTCATTGCGGTGGCCCTTTGTGCATGTGTTCATCACTGATGAGGAGACCAGAGGGGAGAGCGGGTGATGCTCCGCTCCTAACAGGCTCCCGACGGCAGATGCCGTGTCCTCGCCCAGCCCAGCGGGCAGCTGCCCTCCTCCTCCTCCTCCTCCTCCTCCCAAGGTACCTGCCAGGACACCCCCCATCTCTTCTCCCTGGAGGGTCTCTGGCGGGTCAGAGGGACCAGAGGGGGGGAAGGAGAGAGCCGCTGAGTTGGGGATACTGGGCAAAAAGACTTGCAAAGTGGGCACGGGGAAAAAGTGCACAGTCATGTCTGCTGGAGTCTGCCTCAGTTTCTCGACGGATGTTTGCTCAGCTGAGTGGAAACAAAGGACCGATAATTTCGTCTGTAAATGATTCACATCGGCAACCAGCAGGAAATTTCTCCTCTCATCAGAGAATTATCTGAACAGGGATTTTGTGAGTGAGCGTAGAGGATCTTTCCCCTTCTCTTAGAAGGAAATCTTTTCCCCTTCTCTCACCAGATGTGGACGATCACCTTCTCTTCATGTCCTCAGCCACGCAGCCCCTGCAGACTGAGGATGCTCCCCGGGTGAGTGTCCTGGCCCCTCGCTGCCACTCAACCTTCTCCGCTTTCATTTCCTGCTGCAGAAAGGTTCAGGTATTTCCTGTAGCCACTTTAAGTTTCCTTGAGGGTTTCTTCATTTCATCCTCAATGGGATGGCCTGAAAGCAGGACAGTAGGAGTCCTGCAGAATGGAGTGCATGGGAAGGCTTTGTACAAATCACCATTTCTTGGCTAATTTTTTCACTGGCCTTTCCACTCTGAGCAGCCCTCCCCTCCTTGCAGATCAGACTAGATAATTATATGTGGTCCCTCCTGGTTTTGAAAATCAGTGAATGCAATTCCATCTGCGAGCGAGTCTAATATTACCGCTGTCAGATCTTCCCCACTCCTAGACCGCAGCTCCTGCCAGAGACTGTCCGTACCGCAGCAGCTGCCGCTGGGGCTTCGCTGGAACATACAGAGAGAATGAGCCCGTGGTGGATACTCGTAGCTAGAGCTGGAAAGTCATCTCGGAGGTACTTGCTCTTCCATAAACTCATTTGCCGTAGCTCCTCCAGAGGACCTGGAGCAGGTTGCTGTGGTTTGCCTTTGCAGCAAGACAGAGAAGAGGTGGGAGAAAACCCACACGTGCATTTTTGCCCTAATTTGCCCCTGCCCCATAGCAGCATGCAAGCTGCTCTCTGCTCCAGAGGGGTCCCACGCTGGAGCCGAGCACCCTGACCCGGCCAGCAGCACCCCCAAAAGGGCTGGCAGTGCAGGCTGGGCAGCCGCCACGCACCCTCTCTGCCAAGCACTGGTGCTGGGGAGGGGAAGGGGTGGTGCCCAGCGTGCAGCGAGGTGTCTGACAGGTGCCAAAGCCAGTTTTGGGGACTGGCACTGCCTCGGCTGGGATACGAAGGCAGAGGAGCCCGAGTGCCGCTGGGACCTGCTGTAAAACGCACCCCCTTTGGTTTCAGCGCCTTGAGGAGCAGCCATGGACTTGAGTCCTCGGGCACTAGCAAAACTTTAAAGTTGTTTTGTCCAGAGCTGATGTCAGCCCGTCACACAATGCCCCCCTCTCTTGCACCAGCCCCGCACACAGCCCCTCGGGGAGACGCCAGCAAGCTGCTCCTCCTCCGGCGCAGGAGCGGGGGCCCCTGGAGCTGCCGCTGCCCGTGCAGCTCCCCGCCGGGCACTTGCCAGCGCAGGCTGTCCCCTTCAGGGCTGGCTGCTGCTCACTCCTGTGCCTGACCCGTCCCTGGGACCCGCCCTGGGGTTGGAGGCTCACGCTCAGCCAGCTCATCCGCTCATGCTGAGCAGGTCCAGCAGCTCCCCTGAGCCACCTCTGAAGCCAGGCCAGATGCTCCTGTGAGCTTGGCAATGACTCATCCAACAGAGTCTCTTTCTGTCTCTCCAGCCCTACATTCTGCAGCCTGGGAAGGTGGGAGAAAAGGATGGAAATACATCAACAACTGGAGCTTGTACAAGCATAGCACTAACTGCAAAATCTAGGATTTCTTTTTCCTTATCTGCTGTAAGATCGGTCATAACCTCTGCTGGGACCCTCCTCCCAGCTTGGTCAGAGGAGACAGACCTTTCCTGTCCCACTGTGGGGTCACCAGCTCCTTCCCCGCCTCCCATGCTGCGGTGGTGCGTGATCCCGGAGAGGGGAGCCAGCTCTCTGCAAAGCCAGAGCATCCTGCTGTGGCCATCTCCACACCACGCTTGCCAAAAGAGCCTTCCCAAACACCCCGATATCTGTCTCCAAATGTAAACAGACATTTCCATGGAAAACCCGCAGCTCAGCTCAAGCAGCAGGTCGGGGATGTTTGCTGAAAGCCTGTTTTCTGAGCCCAGAGAGAACCCATGCAGCCCAAAGGGTCTCAGTTTCCCTTGTTTGCACACAAGGAAGCTGTTTCTTATGGTAATTTGTGCTTCAATAAATGTGAAATAAAATTCATTCTGCCCTTTCCCAGCTGGCGTCATCACCATTTCCCTCTGTTTATCACATCATAACCATCGCCCCGGCAACCGCAGCGTGTCCCAGGCGGGGATGCTGGCTGCAGGTGGGGCAAGCACCAGCTCTGCACCCCCAAAACAAAGATCCCACTTTCACATGAGTGTCTCTGGTGGCACAAATCGGGGGGGGGGGGGGAAGGAGGGACACCGGGAAACAAACGTGAGATGGGAGCAGAGCGGCTTCTGAAGAGGATGCTCTTGGCAGCGGCAGGCGCCAGCCCCAGGCAGCCCCTACGAGCTTGAGCTTTGGAGGTGTCCGTCCTGGCAAACCTGCAGCCACGGGCATCCCCACGGCCTAGCTCCGCTCCGGGAAGGAGCCAAACAGAAAACCCAGCTCGGAAGGGAGGGAGTTCGGGCACAGGTTGGTGACCTGGTCCTGGTGCGGGCTCATCTCTGCACCCACTCGTGCTCTCCCGCCTTGCTTGCTCCTCTCTCTGTGCCTCCCCCTGCCCCGTCAAGGACGGAGTTCGTTCCTTTGAAACCACAGTCAGGAGCCCATCTTCAGTGGGGTTCTTCCCTTTTAACCCTGTATCAGTGTGATTTCAGAACTCACTTCGCGAATGAGGTCATTACTCCGGTGAGCCCCCAAAACCCTCCTGCCCAGCACAGCGCGCAGGGCTCTCCCTCCTCCCTCCTCCCTCCTCCGCCGCTGAACGGCAGACGAGCCCGGGGCTGTAAAGGAGAGGTTCCCCGCAGGACAGCCTCCCGCGGTCTCCGCCTGCCCCCCCGCGGCAGCAGCCGGCACGCGCGTCCCGACCCACGCCCCGACCCACGCCCCGACCCACGCCCGGACCCACACTCGGACCCATGCCGGGACCCACATTTGGACCCGCACTCGGACCCACACCAGGACCCACACTCGGACCCACGCCCACCCGGAGGACCTGCGGCCGCTGCAGCGTCCAAGGCAGAGCCGGGGTGAGCCCCGGTTCCCACGCTGCGGCAGCGGCTGGGGGGACCCTGAGGGGGCCGGGGGCGAGGAGGGGGCAGGGCTCATTAGCTCCTTCACACCCGTGAGTTTTAATGACGTTAACCCTCAGGTGCACAGGCGGTTTCGGTGTTCTGGCTAGCTCTCCGTGGAAGCAGTGAATGTGGTTTTCTCAAGAAAAAAACCACATCAAACCAATCTAGTATTTCTTGCCGTGACAGAGCAACAGCCTTGTGGAGAGAGAGAAGCAGGAGTTGCCCTGTATTTTGACTTTAGTGCCTTTCGATGTCGTCTCTCACGGCACACTTGTAAGCAAGGCGGAGAAGAACCGAACCGATTAGGAACCGGGTGCTGCCTGCGACCTGCACTGCTGCACAAGTCACCCGGGGTTCCTGTCAGGCGGCACGCGTGCACGGAGCAGGGCTTCAGGAGGGCTGGCTCTGGGCTCATGCAGTCATTAATGGCTCGGTTGATAGAATGAGAGTCTGCCTATTTGTTTTGCATATGTGATGGAGTAAGAAGGACACAGGGATAGGATTTGAATTTGAAATGATCTTGAGAAATAGGAGCAACGGTCTTGGGGGAAAAGTGAAGCACAGTTCAACAGGAGTAGATGTGAAGTTCTGCCCTTAGGAATAATCAAGTATGCAGAAAGAGGAGGGGGACTGACTGGCACAGCAGGCTCTGAGAACTGCAGCGAACCTCCACCGTGCCACCCTGAGAGAGAAAGTCAAAGGTTGCCTGAGGTGCCTAGACACCAGCGGCATTTTTGAGACACGTGGAGTATAGGCTGTCCTCCACTTTGCCCAGGAGATGTGTCAGAAGAGCAATTTGGGGCATAGCGATTGGAGACAGATGGGGAAGAAGGCCAGAGAAGAACGATGAGAAGGACCAGAAGGAAATGCGGAACCGCTGGGGGAGATTTACTCAAGAGAGAAGGCTGGAGGGGGCACATCATCATCTTCAAAGACATAAGCTTTGGGGCTCATGCCAACCTGGCATCTGTGGATGAGGTGGGTCCTACCTGTGTTGAGAACAGGACCTTCTGGAGGGCTCCAGAGCTGGCCTCAGCCAGGCCCAGCCCTGCCGGCAGCTGTCGTCTCTCCCTGCCCCACGCTCTGAGAAGCCTGTGGGCACCAGAGCCCCACGGCCACATGCCCAGGAAGGATGCAATGACTGGCCCAGCAGCCAAGGGAGGGGTTTGAATGCCGGGGTCCCCAGGGGACCCTTGTGCAAGGCTCTCAGTTGGCACAGTCAGCGAATGAAGATTAAATAGCCAAGTAAAGTTGCTTTGCCTCTTATCAAAGCACTGTTGCTCTCCCCTCTGCTTGCAATGACTCATGCTCTGCTAGAGCACTTTCCCCAGCCTCATCTGGGATGTATTACAGCCTTGGACCCCACTCTGTTTCCTTACAGATGTGGATTGTCCTGGAATGTCTGCCTCCTCCTCCTCCTCTGGTGTTTCTGCTCCTCAGGTGTCCCCCTGCCCAGCTAACAAAGCAGTCCCCTAAGCCGGGCTCCCCAGGAATGCCAGCTCTGCTGCTCGCTGCCACCCAGGGTGCAGGCATTGCATCCCTTCCCTGGACGCTTCCTCGGGGGGACTCCCCAGGCATGAGCCCGCACCCCACGGGGGAAAGGTGGGTGGGAGCAGGCTGGGCCATGCTGTCAGCCCTCTTGGAGCCTGCTCCTGCAAGGAGAGGGGTCGTGCCTGCACCTGAAAGTAGGCGTTTGTCCCATGAACAGCAGAGCTGGCGTGGGAAGCCAAACCACCCTGACAAGAGTGAGAAGCAGCTAGGAGCCAGTCGGGGATCTGGCAAGCCTCAGTCATCATAAGCATGAAGGGAGAGAGAAATTTTGCCACTAGGTATGATGCTGAGGTACAGCAGAGGTGAGGAACCACCTGTGGTCCCACCTGGAGGTGAGCAGGTCCCCTCCCTGCAGTGAGCACCCACCACAGGCATTTCTGCTTTGGCAAGGCAGCCCAACTGTTTGCAAAGAGGGTGCTCCCGAAAGGCTCCCCCTCTTTCAGAAGCCAAAGAGGCCTGTCCGTGCCCGTTCCTGCCCGCTGGCCCCAGCTCTGCCTGCACGGGTTCTCCTGCGGGTTTCAGAGCCGTCCTCCTCTCCCGGGCCAGTTTAATTCTGACCTGCAGAGGGGACGCAGGAAGACATTCTAATTCAAGGCAGTGAGCACAGATTCATTGGGTCTTCATTACAAGCTGCCAGCTGACATTTGGGAGGGGGTGATCACGTACCCCTCTGTTTAGTAAGGTTTAATTTAACTGTCTCAGAAGCCCATATGTCTTTCAGTGCCTGGGACAGTGGTGACTCAAGGAGGCAGCAGAGCTAAATCAGATGCCAAATACTGATTCCTCTGCACATCCCCAGGGACTGACAACTAGAGTTACTCTCACCATCTGTCTTCCCACATGCAGCCCCTGGAGAAGATGCACGCTCCTTCAGCTAACAGTGAAGACAGCTAAAGGACAAATGCTTTCATTTCCAAGCGCATGGATTTTCTGTTCAGGTATTTCAGGAATGCTCTGCGTTAGGGAATGTGTTTTGTTCATCTCTGTAGTGGGACTGCTGCACTGTGCTGTCGTAGCAGGTGTTGCACCGTGCCCATGCTTCACGGTGTGTCACAGATGGATGGACCGACTCCTCCACGTCCCCTGCCCAGGGTATCTTTCACAGAGGTGTGTTTGTGCTTTGAGATCCTCAGAGGAGAAATGTGCAAAAGATTGCATTTATTGTTTCTCTTGCTTTTGCACTTACACCAGGCAAGCTTGGAGACTGAATGGGTTGGCCAGAAACTTGGGACACATGATAAAGGCATTTTCTTTCTAGATAGGACACATCTTCATGGGAATGAGTTCAGTATTAATAAACCACCAACTAGCAGCCAAGTTTGTTGTATTAACTCAAAAGTAATGAGGTCGTTGTGAATCACTGGGAGTCTGGGACACAAGGGTAGAAAACAGCTTGGAAAAATACTAGATTAGGCCAAAACCTGGAACTGAACCCTTTTTCTTTCTTTACGGTTGAAACTATTTAACAGTTTATATTCTTCACATTAGTTTTCCATTTCAAGCTTCCAAGAAAATGGGAGGGGAAACCCCGGGTACCACAGAAACCTCCCTGGCCCAGGGGGGATGCAGGAGCTGGCAGAGCCAGGGGGGTCTCGGACAGGTCTGGCCTCAGCCCCCCCACCCCCCCCCGGGCAAAGGGGGGTCAGCGCCCTGCCCCAGCTCTGCAGGGACCCGTCCCGAATTGCCTGAGGACAGGGCTGTTGGTGCTGCTGCTGTGCCGGAGGACCTGAGCTGGGGAGGGAGCGGGCAGTGAGCTCTGCCATGCTGCCTGATCTTGGACTGCAGGAGGAGGAGGAGGAGGCTGGGGTCACCTCCCCGATCTCCCCAGCCGCTCACCTCTACAGCAGCAGTCCCAAAGGCTTTTTATTCCTCGAGGGGCAGTCGGTGGGCAGGGCACCCACGAAATGCGGGAAAAACACCCGTTTGCAAAAGTTTGTCCCGGCTACAGGTGTCTGGGGACTTCGGGGAAATAGCTCGGTGGCGGGGTGACATCCGAGTCAGCCGAGTTCTCACGGAGAAAGGGAGCTGCGGTGGGAAAAACCCTTCTCCCCAGCTTTGCATATTCATTTATTATGATTAACAGGCTAATCCGGTGCCCCTCCCTACGCTCGGACAACCTCAATACTCATCCGCACTTTGAATTACCTTTTTCCCTGCAAAGTCTGGCTCTTCAGACCACCCACAGTATTGCCAAAAACTTCTTATCCCCCTGCCCTTGCTGTCTCCCAGGGAGCTCCCTCCCTCCCTCCGCGCGTCACCCTGAGGCGCCAAATTCGGCTGGGAGCAAAACCGCAGCTCCAAACACTGCTGTGCTTTGGGGGAGCCCATCCCCAAATCCAGAGAACCCAGCCTGAGCTGCTCTCTGCTTGTCTCCACACAGTTGTGCCCCTGCCACACTCTTCCTCACCTCTTCTTCCCGTACTCACTTTCCGGCAGGTTTTCCTCATCCTCCTCATCCAGCCACCCCGGACCTCTCTTCCTCACCACCCGCAGATGTGTGAGAGCATCTCTGTTCGCTCGGGCACGCCAGGGAAGGCGGCACCTCATCTTCCTCCCGTGCTCCCTGCACAGGAGCTGCCTCCTGCACTCCAAACAGAGCCGTGCCCTCCCCAGCAGACCCTTATCCGCACCCAAGGGCTCTGAATACGCTTTCCCTCAGGTGGTCACACCCAACACACACACCCCCCCCCGCACCCCCCCACCCATGTATTTCGCTGTGCCGTCAGTGACAGCCAGGGCTGACGCAGGCGTTGCCCAGAGCCAGCAGAAGCCTGCAGGCAGGAGCACCCCAAGGGGCGGGTTAAAGCCCCCAGAGGCTGCCGGCAAGGCGTTGCCCCGCTGCCCTCAGAGCTCAGGAACAGCCCATCTTTGCTCTAGGAGCGCTCTCTGGTAATCCCAGAGCAGTGGAGGTTAATCCCTCTTCTTGGGGGTGAATCGGGAGAAGGAATGTATCAGCCCTTCCAAACTGGGAGACAAACCCGTTGGATCGAGCATTCGGAAATGCCCTACTCGGACCATCGATGTTTTATTCAGCGCTAATTTGCAAGTCTTTGCATCCGAGACGATACCGAAATCACTCTAGTTTCCAACAATGGCACAACCGGGGCTCACGCAGCCGTGGAGGCAGCTTCTCTGCTTCCCCGCCAGCTCGGCTCCCACGGCATTTCTCAGAAGAGCAGAGAACAATTCTGCAAAGAACGAGCTGAAAAGTGACATATTCACCCTCCTTTGTTTTCACTCCCATCAGCCACAATCGTCCTCTTCTCTGCAGTTCCTGAAAGGCTGTCGTTGTAATTAACTTCGCAGGAACATGTGCTGCAAGTTCTTCAGCGAGGAGGCAGGTGAGCAGATAAACCTGCAGGAAGCCAAGGCCGCGCTTTAGCAGTACCCATCCTCAGGGCTCCGCTCTGCCCGGTGCGAGCCCGGGCACGGAGCACTGCTGTTCCCTTCTCCCCACTGTCCCCAGCTTGCGTGGGGCTGGGCCCGTCACAGCCGCCTGCCCGGACCCCAGACCCGAGGCTTCAGCTGCCGCTGGTCCCCCGTCCCTGGGGGGTCGTTTGTTGCAGGTACACTTTTTATTGGATTTTGTTAAATTAAGCGTATGATCCTATGTTATCTGACCCGGCTCTGAAATCTCCCAGGCACAAGTAAGCTCTGCTGTCTCAGCTTTTCATTTACATGTTTATTTACTGCCTTTCAGATCACCCGGTTTGCACTGTGCAGCCTCTGATGAATAAATAACCAGTGCCCTTGTAGGCCAGATTGATTAAATGTATTTAATTAATGAGCCCAGCTCCCCTTGAGGACTCTCCCAACTAAAATACTGAAACCAGCCTTTTGTATATGACACCGCCAGGACCCATTGATTTGCAACAATATGAAAGAGGAATAATTCAGTAACTTCATTGATGCCTTAACAAGGACATCCCCGAGGATGGGGAAAGGCTGCCGAGGGTTTGGGTCACGGGCGGTTCACACACGGCTCGCTCCCCCTCACCGCTCGGCCACGCGACGCCTGCGAACGTCTTTATTTCTGGTGGCGATGGCTGGTTGTCGTCCCCTCGCCGGCTGTCCACGCGCAGCTGGTGGGACCGGGTGTTGGGGAGCACATCGAGGGCACGCAGGTACTGGAAACAATGGGGAAAGAGCAACTGTCCTCCAAGGGAAAAAATAATCCGCTGCAGGTTCAGAAGGTGCTTTTTCCTTCGCTCAGGCCAATTAATAGCTGTTCAGGAGAACAGGCAGGCAGCGGTACTGTACGAAAGAAGTACAGCAACACTGCTGGAAGCCAGGGCAGACGAGACAGAGGAAGGCTCCCAGTCCTTCCAAAACTGCCATGGGCAAAGGCTGGAGGAAAGACTTCACCAGAATCATTTTAACTTGTTTCCTAAAAGACAAAGGTGGTGTGGCTGGGCCGGGGCTGGCTGGCGTGGCTGGCTGAAGAGGTGCTGGGGCCCTCTGCAGTTGTGCAAAGCAGGGTGTGCCAGGAGGGAGCTATGGAGCCGTGTGTGCAAACGAAACAGCGTGGAGATGTCTGGGAACCGAGGGGAAGGGGAACCGTGGGGCGGCCCTGGCCCCACTCCCACAGCACGTGTGCGTGCACCCTGGTGCCCCGGACATGGAGATCTCCCCCGAAGGGGAAAGCCCGGCCTGGGCAGACCAACACCACTCCCTGCTCGCCGCCCGCCGAGCTCAGAGGATAACTGCTCCCCAGGCAGCAGGCAGGGAACACGGACGGTGCCCCAGACGTCAGACCTGAGGACCTGTGGCCCCTGCGCCAGCAGAAAACCCACAGGAGCACTGCACAGAGCTGCGATTCAGGCAGAGGCAGCACTCATTTCAAGAACAGGGGTTTAAGGAGACGATGCTGCCTGCAGTCAGGGTGACGAGGCAGCCTCCTGCCCAGCCCCTGGGCTCCAGGGAGGGAGGTGGGCAGTGGGCAGGATGAGGAAATGAGTGCAGGGAGGGGTTTTGGCCCTGCGCTTTCTTGCTGGCAGATGCCTGACCTGCAAAAGCTCAGGAGCTGCCTTTCCAAAATCCACCCCTGAATCTTCTGCCCTAATTCTCCATTAGCAAATGCGATGACAGGCAGATGTTAAGAGCTCCCCCAGGCCACTCCTCACCAGGCAGGTTGCTGAGACATCACGATCCAGGGCTCAAAACCTGTTCTGAGCAGCTCTGTGCACAGACACGCAGTGATTTGTACCTGGGGACGGGAGTTGCTGAGCTGCTGCTCCCACGGCAGGCTGTGCCCAGCTGCTGGGTACAGTGGGGCTGCAGTGGGGTAGGGACCGGGGACCACAGGGGATGCTGCAGCCAGGGTGGCAGAGCTTTGCCGGGGCGTGCATAACATCACCCCGAGAGGAGATAGCTGGGGTTGTTCCTCACCAAGGTCAAACCTGGAGGTTTCTGGGAGAGGGGAAGCTGGGGCAGGACTGAGGAGCCCATGCTGGGCAGGGACAGGGAGAGCTGCCCAGGGCCAGGCTACGCGGTCGTGTGCTGAGGGCCGTGTAGCTAAAGGCGACAGACCAGCTTCTGCTCACGGGCGTGTGGTCAGGGTGTTCGAGCAAGCTGGCTCTCCGGTCCCCAGCTTTCCCTGTTCAAAGGCAGATGGCAGAGCCCGCCAGCACCTCACCCTGCTGCAGACCTTGCCCTGCCAGGCTCAGCAGCATCCTAGAGAAGATGCCACATGGGTTTATTAATTAGTCCATTAAATTATTGCTGAAGCTAATTGAGACCCACACGTTCCCCCTCCAGCTCCCTCCCCACCGGCCGGCAGCTCGGGCAGGAAGATGCGGCACTACGAAGGATCAGCAGCGTGCAGCTAATTAGCTGCCGGTGGATGCCGTTGGGAGCACCGGACGCCAGGCGTGCCGTGTGTCCTCCGTGCCGCCTGACACAGACGTCTGCCAGGCTCATCTCGGTGGCGATCATCAGGTTTTAATTAGTCTCAAACACGATTCCTGTCACAAACACTCTGCTGGGGGTTGTTTGTTTTAATTTGATCAGGGATAGGCAAAGAGAGGGGGAAGAAGGAAGGTAATTAAATTTGACTAAAAATCTTGGAAAGCTATTAAAGCGGATGTTCTCATTTGCATAATCCGCTACCAGCAGCCCCCAAGACTCCCCCCCAACACCCCGGTCCCGCCGCCCCTAGGTGGCACTGCCCGCCCGCGGGAGCCTGCGCCGAGCCCGGGGGTTACGGTAACCCCGGCTCGCTGTTAGCGAGTGGGGGGGTTCATGTACCAGCAGCTGGGTGGTTTCTCTCTGGAGCCTGGGGCGTGCGGAGGGTCCGTGCTATAAAACCCCCGAGGCGCCCGGGAGCAGCCCGGGTGGGTGTCGGGGTGCTGGCCCAGGGACGCGGGAGCGGTGCCGGGCAGAGCACCGGGCAGAGCACCACGGCTGCAGCAAGGCCAGCGCGGCTGGCTGTGGCCCCAGGTCCGGCTTCGGCAAGGGCAGCGGCGGGTGGGTGTAAATCAGAGCGGGCACCTCTCCCCGGAGCCCCCCCTTTGCGCAGCCCTAAGCAGCTCCTTGCGTCCCTCTTTGTGTTTCCCTACTTGTGTTTCCCTGTTTAACATGGAGAAAATACTATTCCTAATTTCCCTGCTTGGCTGTCCATAAAGCAATTATCTGATAATTATTTCTGCTCGTTGGCAAGTTAGTTCTAATGATGTTTGCTAAACATTTGATTATTATTGTTAACACTGCTTTTGCATGTGGAGTCAGGGCTGGTATTGCTGGAGATGGTTTCTGGGAGAAGTGGGGTTTACGGGCAGGTGCTTTGTTTTATAGAGAAATTGCAGTCAGAGCTAGAATTTGTGATGCTGTTAGGGTTTTCTGGTTATACAGGTAAAATAATTAAAGTGATAAGCCTACACTGAGTGATAAACAGGGGTTTGATGATTGATAGAATTAGACAGTAAAAATCCTGGACAGTTTGGGAAGAAACGCTGAGAGGAGAGGGAACAGGGGTGTTGGGGGAGTAGAGGCAAGGAGGGATATCTCCTGTCTGTCCCTGGGCTGTGCAATTGCAGCCAAGCAAAATCCTCTGGCTGTTTGCAGCAGGAGTATCTGCCCCCAGCCCCCCAAACCCATCAGTGGCAGGTGCCGGTGGGTGCAGGACACAAGCCCGGGCTCTGGAGCCAGCCTCCCCAAGCACCCGGTGCCAGCTGAGGGCTGCTGCTCCCCAGCTGAGCTCCTGCCAGCCCAGCACATCCCTCCGCCCTGCCTGGAAGGGGAGACCCGCAGGGGACCACAGCGGCCAGGAGAGCAGGCTCAGCGGGACCCCGACTCCTTATCCTGGGCTCTTCTTGCCCCCGCGACTCCTGCAGTGAGAGGGAGCGATGCGAGCAAAGCTTGCGTTCGTTTAGGCAGCTAAGAGCAAGGGGCAAAGCCTCTGTAGAAAAGCACTGTGTGGCGCAGGGATGATCCCTCTCCTCTGATGCCCCGGGGCTCTTGGTATAAGGCCCCGATTACAGAAAATCACCCAGAAAGGCCTTTAATAGCAGGGTGGCTTAGAGTGCAAAGGCATTTGCTGGAATAATGCGGAGAAAATGGGAGAGACGCTTCATTCCAGCCTCCAGGTGGGCTCGGGGGAAAGAGAAAACGCGGTTAGAGACACGTCGCTGCCCGAGTGGCCCCGGCTCTTATTTGGCTTGGAGGTAGAGCCCACCCTCGCATCGTTTGGCATTGCCCCTTCCCCACAAACTTGCTGGGAGTAAAACCTTTGCATGAAGGAAAGAGAGAAAGGACAATGTGGAAATGGAGCTCCTAAGTGCTGGGAAAGCCAAGGGGTTATCGGTACCAGTCCAGGTCTGGCAGAGCAGAAGGGGCTCTGGCAAGACAAATATTATACTAAAGAGAGACAGGAGAGCATAAAGAGGTTGAGCTATTACAGGAGCAGCAGAGAATGTGATGTGGGCAAAACGTAGGGGGCTTTTAGCAGCTGAGGACAGTTTGAATGAGCCTGTGCTGGCTGCACAGGTTGTAAAGGATGTGATGGTGGGGCATCATGACCGCGCTTTGCAGCGTGCGCAGGAATAGAAGGAAGCTGAAATGCCACCCGCTCCAAGCTGGTGTCCAGGGGCAGCAGCACCTCTCTGGAGAGCACCCGAGGAGGAATGGCCTCTTCTAGCGGCACTGTGGAAATCGGGCCTCTTCCGCCAGCACGATAAAGCTGCCAGTGCCAGAGATAAAAGACTGGGCTCACACCGGCAGCACGTTAGGAGCCTGTCATCTGACAATTCTTATGACAGCACACGTTACCTTTACGAGGTGACACGGTGATGTTCCTTTCTTAAAAACAGGAATGGATTGCATTTATCATGGCCCCTAGCAAAAATAGGATGTCACAAAAATGAATTGCGCCTGCGAGCAGGGTAACATCTGTCATTACTGTAGATGTGCCTCAGGAGCGCCCTCGGAAAGAGTCCTGGCGCTGACCGCAGCAGTCCTGAGGGCACTGGGAGGATGTGCTCCTCTTTTATGCCTTCTGCAACGACAGCACAGGATCTGCGGGACATTGTCCTCCTATTTAAAAAGTCATGGGACTAATGACATGTTGGCTGTCACTAAAAGGAGAGCTGGAGCATCCTCTGAGCACCTTTCCCCAGTCCACGTGCTGTTGCTTTCGCTACTGCCATGTGGCTGAAGCATGAAGTATTTGCAGCATGGCTAGAGAAAAACAGGCATCATCCAAAAGTCCTTGCTGTTGCTAGTCCCCCTATCCCCTCAATACTCAGCTTCTCTTGTCCATCTCGCAGCTTTCCTTTGATCGCAGAGTTATGGGGCTCCTGCCGAGCTGTTCCCTGCCCTCCTCCGGTGGCATTTTCCCACGGTGGAATGTCGTCTCTGACGCTTTCTCCTCTGGACTTTAGTGTCCCCACCTGCAAAATGGGGGACAGCAATTGCTTCTTACTCAGCCATGGGAAAATGAGGTTTTACACAAGCCTTCGTTATTGCTCCTCAGCCCCAGCCGGGGAGGGCTGCCGATGGGGAAGATGCTGTAATTCCCAGTCACGCAGCAGCAGGCAGCGGCACCTCGGGCTCCCGCTTACAGGGGCTGGCTGCGCTCTGGCGGTGATGCAGCTTTCAGTCACTCTAGCAAGGACTGGCAAAAATTGTCGTCTTGCTTGTGCAGGGAGGAAACCCCTGCCCAGCGTATGTGCGCACCTCCCTCGGCACTTCCAGGAGTATCATCCGTTGCTCGTAGAAAAAGAGACGGAGCTGAAGTGGTGCGAGCTGTGGGGCATCTGCCCAGATGTGCAGGTGACTGCACCAGGAGAGAGGCAGCAGAGGCTGAGTCCACGTTTCCCGTAGCTTTGGGGAGCAGCAGTGGGGGCAGCAGTGCTGCTGCTCAGCCCAGGGAGGACTTGGCTGAGGCTGCTGGGCTGGATATGGCCCCTCTTTGCTCCGGGCAGCAAGGAAGGGCAGGGCAGCTCCACATCTCTGTGCGTGGACCTGCTGCTCCACTCCCATTTCTCTTCTGTGCTTTCAAAGATGATAAAGAAGAAGAAAATTTAAAAAAATAATAATCTAGATATCACCACAAAACCCACTTTCTACTCTTCTCGGTATCTTTTTTATTTTCACGACAGGCTTTCCAAAGCAGTGCAGCCTCCAGGTTTGGGGAACGGACGGCGGCAGCAGCCGCTGTGGTAGCCAGGCGAGGCAAATCCAGAGATGCCTGCTGGAGGACAGGCGACGTGTGGGAGGGAAAGTGCAGGGCACTGTGTCTTTTTAGGGCAGGAGGGAGCAGGGATTATTTACAGGTGACTCAGAGCAACTGCAGGTCACGGTATTTCATCCCAGACCAGCTTTGCAGAGAAAGGAGCGGTCCTCTCCTCGCTGCCCCTGTTCCCAGGGGTATCGGATGCTGCCTCCGATTGTCCCTTTGCAGTTTCACGTGAAATCATTAATTTCCACTTACCTGACACACAGTTGTTTCTGGGAGCTGTTAACTGGTCCATATTAGAGAAGCGAACAAGGCGATGTGTGTGTGGATGGACTGTCCAGGGGGAAGATCATGTACAAATGTGTGCATTGTTAATTATTACTGTGTTTTCTTACAGTTCAGCAGGGAGAGGTTTCTCCTGCCCGTTTGCTTGTTACTTGGCAGGCTCTCAAACCTGTGGCCTTCTTCCTCACTGTCCTCTTCTGCCAGCTAATAAATGAGTTTTTTAGAGGAAGGTGTTTTCAAGTTCACTGCCTCTAGCTCCTCTTCGCTGTTAATACGGCTGATGATGGGATTGAACTTTGCCCAGGTTCCTTTTTTCACCTTTCGAAGCACCAGTTAAAGTTGTATTTTCTCCGATTTGCCCTCTTCTCCATCTCCTTTCCGTCTGGAGGCTTAGATCCGGGGACACAAGAGGAATGCAGGGACCCGCCGAGGTGCCTCCGCGCTGGAAGCTGCGGATGGATGATCTGTGTAAGTGGGCTGATCCCTCGGGAGCCCTGCTGCCTGCTGGGACCGCTCGCTGTCCTGCGGGACACGTGGCAAGTCCTTCTGCAGGCTGGCTGCAGGGGAGCCCAGCCCCAGGGGAGCCCAGCCCCAGGGGAGCCGTGCCCGTCAAGGGCATCGCTGCAGCGCTGCGCGAGTTCGCAGCATTTTCTCTTATTTATAAATGAACACGTTTACCAAAAAAGTTCTGCCACCCCAGGGTCAGGCAGTAAAGATGCCTCAGTTTCCTTCTTGTCCTTGAACCAGATGCCGTCCATTTGGCAGGGATGCTGAAACCATTGTGCCTGTCGATGTGACTGCTGCACCGCACAGGCGGCGCAGGCTTCGTCCGGACAACCACAGAGGGCTGCGGGATTTAATCAGGACTGAAATGCGCGCTTCCAGCATCCTGCCTGGCTGCAGACATCGTCCCGGTCTGATGCACCCTTCATGTCTCACCAGCAGCGCCCCGTTCCCGCAGGGTTTTTGGTCCGTCTGAAGTCAGTTGTGCAGAAGGGCCGTCGGCGCAGGCTGCTGCTGCGGAGGGTCCATCCTCCACCTCCTCCAAAGCCAGGAGCGGAGCCCATGCCTGTCGCTGGCTGCTGAGGCGTTGGTAGGAGAGGGGGGAGATGCTGGGCAGCCCCAGACATTGCACCCACAGACCAGGGATGTTTCAAAGGCTGCTCTGAGTTTTGCTCTGAAGCTTCAGAGCTTTGCCTGGAACCACCTGCGGTTCGGGCACAATGCTGCTGCTGGCCCCGGCGTGCTCAGGTTTGGGAGGGAGGGAGGGAATCCTGCCTGCCCCTTCGGCAGGAGGGTGAGGATGGGCAGATGGGTGGGAAGACGCTGCTGACTTAGGGAAAGAGAGATCAGCTTCACATCTGCCTCCTCTGCTCAGCCCTGTCCTCCGGAGGCCATTTCTCCAGCTGATGAGCGTATTTCTGTATTATAACACTGAACCGCGGCTGTTCTGCTGAGCTCAGCATCCCACTTCCCGGGCTGGGAGCAAGGCAGCAGGCTGTGACTGTTAGATGGATGAACAAGCCCGGTAATGGCCCCGGACTAACAATTTCATCCAAGCGATCCAGTCCCACAGCAGCCAGATCAACTGCCGTGACAAAGGCAGGCGCTGCCCGTGCCTGGCCGAGAGCAGAGCTGGGCGTGCGTTGCACACGCAGCTGACACCAACCTGCCCAGCGCCCATGGGAGAGCGGAGCCGGTCCGTGACACGCAGCTCGTGGCCTCGGATGCAGGCAGAGACTCACCTCAAATGGAGGGGAAAAAAGCAGCAGAGAAGTCAGGCCTGAGTGAGAACCGAGGGATTTGGCACGAGGAACTTGTGGAAAACAAAGTAAGAGGGAAAAGCTGGCTTGATTTGCTCAAAAGTAACATTATCCAGGGAGGCGGCAAGGACAGCTCCGGCGGGGAAGGCGCTGTGCTGGAGCGAGGGCTGCCCGGCAGATGACTGCAGAGCTTTTGCAAAGAGGTTACACTTTTAAAATCCCGGGATATAAATCTGTGCCATGCAATTGCACAAGTCCTCTCCGAGCCCCTTGGGGCTCTGTATCGTAATGTATTGCTGGGCTTCACAGCCCGGAGATTTAATGCATGTGGGGAAGCGTCCAAGGCCCATACATCATCTGGGTGGTTGGTGGGAGGTGAGTCCCCAAGAGCTGGACAAAGATTGCTGCCAAAGGGCGGAAATTTTTTGGCCCATTAACAAAGCTCACGTTAAGAAATACAAACTTGGTGTAAAGATGCTGACAGCCTGCAGGAACATGGGGGAAGAAAGCTGAAAGGCTCTTGAGAGCACAGAAGGTTGGTCAAGGGCCAGAGCATGGAACGGGCCATGGCGATGCCCCGGAGAGGTGCAAGAACAGCAAGTTGGATGAAGAGCCATGAAATGTGGGGTGCATAGAAGGGAAGGTAGGCACCCCTTGGCCTCTGCTGGGCTTCCTGAGGGGAGCGGGCTCCGTCGCCGGGTTGGAAGCAGGACGGGATGCAAAGCTGGATGCCAAAATCCTGGCCCAGACCTCTGTGCCATGAGGAGATTGCTGGAGGTGGGTTCCTCGGCTCAGGCGCATCGTTTGCCGTTGGGGGTTGTAACGCTCAGGCGGCTGTTCTCGTGGTGCACACGCAGCTTCGCACGGGGACCTGAGGCACGCTCCGGGAAAGTCTGCGGAAGAAATGTTGTCTGTCCCTGAAACACACTTTGATTTTTAGAATGTTGATGTTTTTCCCGGCTGCAGGCTGGAAGGCTTTGCGATCCCTGTCGCCTGGCACCTTGGCACCCTGCAGCAAGCGCCCAAGCTTGAACACGAGGGCAGAAAAGTGGGTTTGTCTCCTGACACCGAGCCCCCGTCCAGCCCTCGGGACCAAAGCGAGTGCTTTGAACTGCAGCAGTGGAATTGCAAAGCCCCTGCAGAAGGTCTAAGATTTGCATGCACAGAACTTTTTTTCCAACAGCTTCTTTCCTCCTGTAAAAATGAAATATTTTGCCTCTCTTCCATTTCCTCTTCCCCCACCAGCCTCACCCTATCTGGCTTTTAGCTTCAAAATGCCATTAGACCCTAAACAAATTTGATTTAGAGCCACAAATACCTTATGTCATGTTCTTTCGGAAGCTGTTCCCCGCTCCCTCGCACCGTGGCCGCGGCAGGGTCAGCTGACGGCTGGAGGGGAGGTGGCGGCGGGAGGGACGGCTGCGTTTCTGGGACCCCGTTTCCTTCAGCGCGGAGGTAAGGGGCGTCAGGACAGATGACAACCAGGAATAGGGACAGAAGCAGTTGCTGGGTTGTTTTAGAAGCATCAACAAGAATTTTGATAAGCTTTAAATGTATTTGGAGGAATGTGCAAATAAAAGGAGGACTATGTAGGTCATTTAATCCCACACACTTATGTCCTGAAGTTGAGGGGAGGTGGGACAGTAGGTCCTGTGACCTGAGTAAGGATTTGCTTTCCAGCAGCAGGGGAGGGGTTAAATTTTTACAGATTTTCTGGGCCAGTAACGAGCGTTTGGAAATGCTGAGACCCGCACTTGCTGCAGATGGGCTGGGAGCTGAGCAGGGAGATCAAAGCCGTGGTGGCAGGGGTTTGCTTTCTCTGGGACCCCCCCCCCCAGCCGATTCCTCACCCTCCTCCTCAGGGCTCCGGTGAATTTGAGCCGGAGAAGCTGTTTTATCCCACCGTCCTGGTCCACAGGGTTTCACGACCCACCGACCAGAGGCTCGGCCACGCGTGCAGGGCGCGGGGCTGCGGAAGGGCCGTGCCCCCGGCCAGCAGCCTGCAAAAGGGGCAGCCGTGCCCCCGCTCGTCCCTGGCTGCTTCGGAGCCACCGATGGGCACGGCCAGGCTGGCTGGGGACAGCCCCCGCCGCAGGAGGACCTGTGCCCAGGGTGGGCTGCGCAGCATCCCCCTCACCCTCCTCTCTGCTCGCCCCCGGAGTGCTCACGGGATGAGGACACGGTGGGCATGGGAGCAGCGGGTGAGGGGAAGGGGCAGGGAGGGAGACACAGCACGGGGATGGGGACAGGGGGACCGCAGCATGCGTGGCGAGAGAGGGAGGCCCCGGCCCCTGCCCGCAGCCCACCTGGACCGCAGACCCCCAAGTCCGAGTACCCCGAGGTGTGCTCAGATGAAGGCTCAGGGCGGTGCCTGCCTTGTCCCCGTTGGGGCTGTGTCCCCCCACCACGCTGGCTGGCTGGGGCGTGTAGTGCAGGGATGGGCAGAGATCCCTGTGGGTGCCACCGCTGGGTCGTGTCCATCGGCCGCTGGACACGGGTGGGTGCAGGTATTGGCTGCAAATCCAGCAGAGGGCCCTCGTGGGGAGGAAGCATCCTTCCTCCTCCTCCTTCTCCTCCTCTTTCTCCTCCTCCTTCTCCTCCTCCTCTTCCTCCCCAGGCTGGCCCTGGGCTCCCCTGGGTGCCCCGCCAGCAGGTGGGTGAGCTGCCCCGGGGTGGGGAGTGCAGGCGAAGGGCTGCACCCTCCTGGCGAAGGACCGGCTTCGTTTCCTTCTCTTCTTCCTCACCATACGCATCCCCTGGCTGGATTTTATGTGCAGAGTCCCGCACAGGCTGCGAGGTGCCGCAGATGCGACTGCCGCTGCACCAGCACCTTCCCCGGACCGGTGATGGAGGCAAAGCGCCTGGCTCTGCAGGGACCGGTGACAACCTGTAGCATCCCCGGTGCTGGCGTGCGTGCTCCCGGGAGACGTCAGTGCGTTCGTGGACGTTAGCAGGAGAGGACCCGCAGCATCTCCACATTCCCTTCCCTCCTCCCTCGGCCGCCCAGCAGCCCAGACCGTTTCTAAGCTGCCTGGGGCCGGGGACTGCCCCGCCAGCAGCTGCTGACATGAGGCTGCTCCTGATCCTTCTGCCATCGCTTTTCTACACTGCTACGAGTAAGTGGCTATCTTTGCAGGTCACGCCATCCAAAGTGGGGAGGAAATCGGGCCGTTTGGGCTGTTGAGGGGGGGAAAGCGTGGAGAATTTTGTAGTGGGAGTTTGATTTAGATCCTGGCACGTGCCCCAGGGATGCTGGCTGCCTGAAAACAGCCGTGCTCCGCCAAGAAAGCGCTGTCCTGGAGAGTTTGTGTGCCCAGTACCGCGGCTCCTGGCGCTGCTTATTGTTCGCTTTTCCGGCCACCCGTGTTACCTGTAAACCCAGAGGCAGCTGCGGGTTGTGATTCTGCCCTTCAGCCATGAGAAGGGAGCGAGCACGGCAGTGGAGGGGCAGCAGATGCGGCCGCCGCGCCGACGTTACAGTCTGAAAGGGGAGGGAGCGGTGGACAGAAACCAGATTGAGAAGCGACACTTTTTGCTGGAATTAGGCAGGGTGTGGCGGAAAGGCAGGAGCCCTGCGCTATTTCCATTTTAGTCTGGTTTGCTGGGGTTTACTTCTGTGGATGGCAATGCAAACTGCTCCCTCCCTGCCCGCCCTGTGCGAGGGGGGGGGTTAAACCTTTCTCTCTCATCAAACAGTTAATCATTTGTGCTCGTTTAGAGTGGTTTGCTTTAGGTGCAGCTCAACCCACCACAGTACGGGAAGTGTACGGGGAATTGTGTGCGGTGCGCTGTGTGAAGGGGGTTGCGGTCCTGGGGGGGCGGTGGGGATGCCCCGGGTGCTAGAGATGAACGGGACGGGCGATGCATCGCCCCCGGCCACGTCCTGCGGCTCCGGGACTTTGCTGGCAGAACTTGCCTGTTCCCTTTGCAGACAGGCGATGCGGTCCGAAGGCATGCTTCTCTCAGCCTGTTAGTTTCTAGAGAATTTGGTCACGGCTGTTTTCCTGGCGATGCGTGGGCTTCGTTTACAATCCTGGGTGGCCCTCACGAAAAGTCGAGGCAGATGCTGAACTTAATCCCGGCTACTTTTGGCTGCCTCCTCTGGCTGTGCTTCCTTCTGCGGCCCTGCAGAGCCGGGCAGGAAGGTCCCCGTGCGGCACGGTGCCCGTGCCCACCCCGTCCTGCCTCTGCCAGGGAAGGTCAGTTTATCTAATAGGCTGCACCATCCAAAAATCTGCTCTTTTCTCAGCGTTACACCTTGCCCGAAACACACGCTTTTCCCTGGCTTTGGGGCTTTTTTTATTTCACCTTCTCCTCTCCTGTCCCAGGTTGTTCCCTGATTTCTGTCCTGCACAGTCCCTGGATTCTCTAGCCCTGAGGGGGTTACAGCAGAACGAGGTGCTATGGGGGTGGCGGGAAAGCATCGGTTTGGCTGGGAATCTGGAGCTTCAGCATCGTTCCTGAAAAAAAATGGAAGCTATCTGTGTTTATATGTATAAATATGTATATGTATAAACTCCTCTCTCAGTATTTACGTAGCTCCATATGCAGATACGATCTCTGCAATAGGGACCCGGAGGCCCTGGAAAGGTTCCTGTTGCCTTCTGTGGGTCCTACATAAATTCAGACTAAGAAAACAGCCAGGAACCTACGTGACGTGACAGTACACAAGAGAGCCTCCCTGGATAACCAGAAATGGAACCAAGACAGGAAAAAATGGGCACTCGAGCTCAGGTCTCAGGGCTGGGGTCAGGTCCACTTCCATTCACAGGACTGGGAGAGGGTGAGGGACACGCTTCCCTCAGCGGGGCTGCAAGGGAGCAAAAGCCAGGGGTCCTGCACCATCCCGATCCCCCCGATTTGTGGTTTTTTACTCTTTCATCACCCAAAACGCTGTCTTAAGGAGACGCGTTTTTCCTGACAAGCCCACCCCCTCGCCAGCCGCTGCCTCTGCTGCCTGCAAGGGCAGGACCCGACGGCACCTCCAACATCTCGTTTCTCCTGCCACCGCTCCGGTTTCTTTGAAGAGGCTTCCCACTCGGCAGATTTGCACTGAGATGCTCTTAACTGCCCTTAATCTTTGTCCACCTTTTATTTCACTGTTGAGGTGTTTGCCTTGCAAGGCTCCTGCGGAGCTGTGCCAAAGCGCAGCTCCCAGCAAGCGTGAGCAGGCGCTGGCCAGCTGAGAGAGCAGCCGAGGGAGCAGCAGGACCACCGTGGGCGTGCTTAAAGCACGCACGCATGGAAGCACATTAAATAGGTCAGCAAACTTGATTCTTGGTGGGTCGGCTCGACCCCGGCGCGTGGTCCTCCAGGCAGACTGAAGGCTGTCTTTGGGGGTGCGTGGGGATGTCTTTGTACTGCCTGCAGCACGGCAGGAGCTGCCCCCGCACCTAAAGCAAACCGTCGCCAGCGCGTTTTGCGTGCAGGATGCTACGAGGGAGTCAGGAGGTCCCCGTGCACACGCTCACGGGGGTCCTGAGCAAATACCAGCTCTCCTGCAGTAGCAGGAGCCCTCCCGGCATTGCCCCCGTGGGCTGTGGCGGGGTCCTGTGCAGCTCCCGTGCAGCGCTCACTGTGAGCACCCACGGGGAGGGCTCGTGCTGAGGAGCAGCTTCCAGCTTCTCGCAGGTACTCCACGCTGACAGAAAGCACAGGCTTGAGCTGTTTTGACACAAACGTCACTTTATTTAGTTTTTCGCACATGCTTTTATTATTGGGTGTGATCTGCCAGCATGAGGTATTTTTAATAAACATGATAAAACTCTTTTATTGAAGCATTAACACTCAACAGTTCTATTAGAAATAAACTTACACTTAAACTTGGCTCAAATTTTTATTGTATTCGCTGCCTCGGAGAAACAGGTTCTTAGGAAAAATCCAAAGGAGCGGTCACACACGACGAGTTTGCATTTGTCCACCTTGCAACGCATGAATTTTTTAGATCAATGCTTGTGCGTGCCCTCTGTGAGATATCCACGTACCAGAGCTTTCCGCTGGCCTTTATTCCCTCCCTGGATGGAGGTCCTTGCTCTGCTGCTGATTCACACCCGCCTGAGCCTCCGATGACCGATCTCGACCTGCTGGCAGAGAGCAACTCCACGGGCACCAGCCCCGCTCCTTGCAAAGCCTTTTTTGTACGCTGCTGCAGTGCTGGCTTTAATCTATAAACCCAAATCTTGCAAAATCCCTTCCCCTTCCAGCTCACAGTTGAGGTAAAAGGTTTCTCCTTTCCCCGCGCTGCCCCGGTGTCGGCAGCAGCCCGGCGCTGCTCGGTCTGCCCGGCCGGGAGCAGGCGGAGGCGTTGGTCCATTTGGGTGGACCGAAACTGGCTCTTCCCGGGTGAGACACGGCCATGCGAAGCGACTCGCCCGTCGTCATTGCAGGAGGTCTCTGTCTGCATCTGTCCTCTTGGAGAGGTTTGGCTTCCTAGAGCAGAATCACGCCCAGAGGTATTTAAAGTCACTGAGACTCTGCACTGACGAGAGGTCTTGGATGAGGCTGTCCCAGAACGAGCCGTCTCTGGGCAAATTCCCCAGGAAATGTCACCGGAGCAGGAGCTGCCTGCGCTGCCTGCACCGCTCACCGGAGAGACACGGCCACGTGCTGGCTCCTGTCCTCCTCCTTTGGGGTATGTGTGATGTCATCACGGCGTTTGCAGGCTGGGAAGACCCCCAGCACACACGGCAGCCCTCACCCCATCTCTGGTGGCTTGTCTGTCACAGCCTCGACTCGTGCCTGTCGTGTTATCAGAAGAAAATAGATGTTTTTGCTCCTGGCTAACGAAACAAAAGATCACGCATAACCGAATTTTCAGCAATAAATTTTTGCAACATTTAATAGCAGATATGCTTTGTAATGTCCCGGGCAGACAGCAATTTGTTTGACAGTTGTTTCAGTGTTCTGCAGTAGCACGTGTGATACCCCCGTGGGTTTAGACACATCTCATACAGAAGTATAGCCACAAGCATTTACAGAAATCTAAAATTACCTCCTGGTTTGCAAAAAGACTAGTCAAAGGCAGGCGCTTCCAAACCAGAGGTCTCTGGAAGCCCAGTGAAGTTGTACCAAGGCTACAACCCAGATGTTTCACTCTGGGGCCGAGGAGACGTGGCCCTTTCCGGCAGCACGGTGCCCAGGAGCTGCCTGGAGCTGGGGTGAGCCCAAGGGGTCCCAGGGGAGACAGAGCCGCCCCCGCCAGCCCCCACGTGCTGGCAGCCTGCTCCTGGGCAAGGTGGCGGCTCAGCCTTCAAAACCTTACAGAAATGGGGAGTCCCTTGGTGCCCCAGGCTGCCCAACGCGTGGGACCTGGGGGCTCGGCGGATCAAGGTGGGGGATGAAGAGGAGCAATGGTGTGGGTCTGTTAAAAATGCTGCTTGGACCCGGTTTATGGCTTCAAGTGGATGGAGATCCCTTCCAGAGGTGCTTGGGATGGCTCCAGTTTTCAGGAAAGATTTATGGGGCCACGGTAGACTCTGCTTCAAATCTTAAACCACTTTGAATCATGTTGATTAAAATCATCGGGTTCTGCATGGATTTGGAGTCTTGATTTTCCCCAGAACACCCAGATGTGTCAGTAAATCCTGGGGCAGGCTTGCGGGACCCCCGGCTGGTCAGAGATGTCCGGGCAGGGATTCAGGCAGTGCACGCTGTTTACGTCTAGCTCGGCCAGCTATCGCAGAAAGCAGGGATATTTCTAGGCTAACAGAAACCTTCCCCAGGTCCAGGCATGACCTGTCTGCAGGAAAACCCCTCTGGTGTGGACGGGGCACCCGCAGTTTGGCTGCCGGGCGGGCCGGAGGGGACCGCATCCACGTGATGCTGCCCACCATGCGCTGCAAGCCCCCGCCGGTCACCCCTGCATCCCCTCCATTCCCGCATCACGCCGCAGTGCCGGCTGATGGGATGGTAATGGGGGAGCGTGTGAGTGAGGCAAAGTGCTTTTAATTATAGCATGCACCATTAGCCATTAATAGCCTGGCAGTTGGAGAAAATCCTGAGCGACAAGCTGGCCCCCCCAGCAGTGTTCCCCGGTGCCTGATGGCTGCCGCTTCCCAGGGTCCTGATCAAAGCGGGCTGTGGAAACGTTTAGCTGGATCTGAAGCGTGCCTCTGCCATGGATAATTGCAGGATGTTAATGAACAAGGCCCTGGAGCTGGCTGCCTCTGATGGCTCTGATGGAAAGGGGTCAGCAAAAGGGGAGCCAGAGCTGCCTGGACAGCTTTGCACCTGGGGATGGGGCTCTGCCTCGGGGACGGGGTGGCCTGGGGGGCTGGGGAGGAGAGGTGGGGTGGTGGGTTTCTCGGGCTCTCCATTTCCACGCACTCCTTGGCAGACCTGCCTCTGCTCAGATCTTCTGGCTCCAAGGCAGCGTTTTGCTAGCTGAAAGTGCTTGGAAGGCGAGGGTTTGGGTCCCTCTCTCCCCCGCTGCACACCCATGCCTCCTCGGCGGTCCCCGACACCCCGCAGCTCACGTTTGCTCCAGCCATAGCGCGGTCTCGCAGGGCACTGGTGTGGCCACGCTGGTCCTTACCGACAGCACGGGCACCCTTCAGCCCCACGCTGCCCCGAAAGTCACTGGAGCTGGGCACAAAGCAGGATGCGGCCCCAGGAGCTCTGTGCCCTGAAGGCAACAGTACAGCATCTGCGAGGGGTCTGGGGGTGGGAGGTGCTGCCCCAGCGCTGAGCATCTCCTCTTCCTTCGGCAGAGCCCCCCCTGGTCCTCTCCCGGCGGGATGGGCACGCGTGTCCCTTGGGGCAGTTTCCCTGCGGGAACCTCTCCGTCTGCCTGCCCCAGGCCCTGCACTGCAACGGGGAGGACGACTGCGACAACGGGGCTGACGAGGAGAACTGCGGTAAGCAGCCAGCCCCTCGCAAAGAGGGATGCCCTCAGAGCGAGTAACCCCCGGACCCGGGAACGCCAGGGTCCAGGACCACGAGTGCATTAAGGCAGAGGTTGTTTTTCCCCTGGGAGCAACGACAGCGTGAGGAATCCTGGATCTGCTTCGTTATCCAGCTGCTTCCCCGGCTCTTGCATTTGCACGCTGTCCCCGCACAGTGGCCATGTGTGCCCCGGGGAGGAGCTCCTCCGTCAGGGATTCTCCCAGGCCGGGGTGCAGGAAAACCCTTGTTGCTACAAGGCTGGGGCAGTGATTTCTGGGCCGTGGTGGAGGGGCAGAGGGGCTCTGCCCTGCAGTCAGGGCACGTGGGTTCGGCAGGTTTAAAGAAACAACGTTAGTTCCTTTTTTCGCACAACACACAGTGACACTGTGGAGCTCTTTGCTCAGGGATGCTGAGTCCAGGAGTGTGAATGAGTTGGACAAATTCAGCCCTTCTGGGAGCTGGTTGGCTGAGCGGCTTGGATGCAGCACCTGGCTTGGGGTACCCTTAAAGTGGGTGAGGTGGGATGCTAGAAACAGAGGAAAGAAAATTGTATTGTGGGTGCACTTGGAGATGTGCCACAGGGCCGGATGAATCCCTGCTCTGCCCTGGTACAACTGTGGGACTCGGAGCCGCATCTCAGGCTCCGTGCGATGCAGGACCCTCTCCCGAGGCCGCCAGGGTTTGGCTCGGATGTCCCTGCTGAGCAGGCAGTGCCTCTAACGGTGGTCCCCGCTCTCTGCCCCGCAGTGGATGACAGCGGCTGGCTGCAGATCTTGGGCGACATGCTGGCCGCGAGGAGCGGCAGGACGGCGGTGGAAGACGGGGGTGATGCCTGCTGTAAGCCGTCCTCCCCAGGGCCGGGCATCCTTCCCCACCCCACGGGTCTCCCCGGCCCCGCACGGGCCCCCTGTGCCCTGCCCTCAGCCCGTCCCCTCTGCTTGCCCGCAGGGCTGGAGCTCTTCCCAGAGCGGTGCCGGTGCTGGGGAAGGGCTGTAGACTGCACCGAGCGAGACCTCGCCACTGTCCCCCGGGTCTCCCCCAACGTGACCAGGATGTGAGTAGCAGTGGGTGCATGCACCCCTCTCCCCCGGGAGAGGCACGAGCAGGGCACACGCTGCCAGCTGGCAGGAAAACAGGCTTAGAGGCAAGGAAATAAAATCCCTGGCTTTTACTTGTCCCTGGATCCAAAGAATCAAAGAGCCCTTTCTGTGCAGACGCAGCCCTCTGCTGCTCACTGCAACTCTCCCACAAGCAGTGTTGTGCTGGGAGCAGGCAGCTGCCAGATCCTGCCCGCGGTGAGGACGGGGAGCCTGACCTTGCTGCCACACCTCCACCTGGGATGCACAGGGACGGAACCTGGGGTGCCTTTGCACAGACGAACCAAGGGCTGGGAAGGGAGGAGAGCGTGAAAAAACTCATCTGCAGCAAATAATGCTTGCAGATTCAGAGGGCAATTAGCAGTGTAGTGTTAATGAACAGCAGCTGCCCTGCATTTTGTTTGTATTGCACGAGAAGAGGAGGGTCTGGTCTTCACTGTTCTCCTTTGATAAAGGCCTCTCCTCTGTCCTAGTCTGCTGGCCCTGGGTTTGACTGTTTCCCTTCTAGGGACCTGAAGAAAAATGAAATCAGTTCTCTGCTGGACAATCAGTTTGCCAGGTACAGGAGCCTGGAGAAGCTGTGAGTATTGCCTTTCTTGCTCGTATAAAAGGGGAGAGCAGTGGATGTGCAGGTCAGCAGTGGTGGGGCCATGCATAGAGGAGCATGTGCTTGTTGGGACAGCTTTGCTGGGACAACGCACCCTGATGGGCCACTCTGCTTGTCCAGACTGGGGCTTTTTTCAGCTCCTGGAGCCCGTGGTGCCCACTGAAGTCAGCAGGCACCTGCTATGGGCATTGCAAGCTCCTGGTGCGCTGCCCCTGCCGTACCGCTCCTGATGGGTGCGTGAGCAGGTCGTGGAGCAGCACCCGTGTTAGCTGATAACCACCCGTGTGCACACTGGTGTGAGGTGCCTCACGAGCAAGCTGTCCTGCTCTGGAGAGCTCGGACCCTTTGGTTGCTCAGTCCATCACCTTTCCAGGCTGCTGCACCTGGGAGTTCAGGGAGGGACCCTGTGGAGAGGGGCACGTCCCACACACCCTGAGAATCCCTTGGAAAACATACTTCAGTCCCTCTTCTGTTCGGTTTTTTTAAATAGGTTTTTGCAAAACAACAAGATCAGGCTGATCTCACCCAAAGCCTTTGCTGGACTTTCTCAGCTTAAAATGTTGTGAGTAAAGGTGTCTGGGTGTCTGTGTTCCGGGGCCCTGGGGAGGGGAGCCCTGGGACAGCCGCCGTCCTTTGCTCCTCTTGGCACGAAGGCTCAGGCACAGCCGGCTCGAGGTCGGGTTCTGAGCCCTTCTTCATGCTCCTGCAAGAGTCTGTGTCAAGCGTGCTTTAAGCTGGCGTTGCACGTATTTTGGGTGAACACAGGGCAGAGCAGAGGCATTTCCCCTCCTACAAACACAGCCGTTCCATCCCCACGTTTTCCAGCCTGAGCTGGGATCCTGTGTTTGAGCTGTGAAGGGAGATGGTGCCCGGCGCACCCAAAGCCGGGGGCAGCTCGGGAAGAACAGCTTTGGCAAAGTGGGATGGCTCGGCAGCGGTATCCGAGGATTGCTCTCCCCCTCTGCACTGGTTCCAGGTTCCTCAGCCACAACAGGATCGTGCAGCTGAAGCCCCGGGTTTTTGAGGACCTGCATCGCCTCGAGTGGCTGTGAGTTCTCCTCCAGTCCCTGAAGGTGGGACTGATCCTGACTCTTCCTTGCATTTACCATAATTTCATTTCCTTGGGGTGGGGGGAAGTAGGCGTGATGGTTTTGGGGTGTCTGTAAGGAGCCCCTGATGGGCGCGATGCCCCTCTGGGTCTCCACCTCCCCGCCTTCCCACCAGCCCTGGGGACCGGGGCATGCTTCACCTCTGCTGCAGCTCTGTTATGAAACTCCTGTTTGAGTTTCCTTCCCATTACTGGGGCAGGTTTAGCACGGACTGGACGTGGTCTTGTCCAAAATCTCGTTATGGCCGGCTGGTGCCCACAGGTGCTGGTCGTGCCACGCTGCCCTTGCTGGTCCGGAGCTGCGGCAGCAGGGTGCGGTGACGGGCTTTGTGCAGAGGCAGCCTCAGCTCCCGGGCTGGAGCACCGCAGGGTTGTGTATAAAAGGCTTCAAGTGCACTATTAAACGTGGAGATTTGCAGCTCCATCACCTTGAAAAATATAGGGCTAAATTGAAAGTACAGCTAATATCCTTCCCCTCTGTTTATTCTCAAAGGCTCTGTTTGATCTGGGCCCGTGCTACAGAAGAGAAACTGTAAAGGCCACTCTACAAGATGGTTCATTCCCGTCCTGCGTCTGCAGGAGCAGCTGGGGCAGATCTGCCACCCCCCAGGCTTGCCGTAGGATCAGCTCAGTTATTCCTTAAATCAAAGAGGGAAACCGGAGGATGAGCAGCTTGCAGAGGGTGGTCTGTGGTGCAAACAAGCCAGAGGACTTTTGAGAAGCCAAGCACAGCCCTGAATTCCCCAAATGGTTTCTGATTTATCTTTATTTCACAGCTGAAGAGAGGAAAAATCCAACAGACCCTGACTGTGAAGGAATCCAGACTCTGCAGCTGGATCTAACGCTTCAGCCAGGGCTGCCTGGGCAGGATTCGAAGCGGGGGACCCAGCTTCAGAGGGGCAGCCCCCCGCCTGGGGAGGGGTATCCACAGAAGCTTGCAGCGGAGGAGGGATGGAGCCACCTTCTGCTGGGGCAGCACGCAGCGCTAAATGCGGGGGGGGCTTCTCCCTAATGGGAGGGTCCTGCTGCCTCCTCACCCTCTCTGGGTCCCCTCGTCTCACTTCTCCCCTTCTCCTTCCAGGATGCTGGACAACAACAGGATTGCCCAGATTGTCCCTGCGACGTTTGCGGGGCTGAAGTCACTGTATTTCCTGTAAGTAGGGGTGTGGGCAGCCCCCCCGTGGGGTTTGGGGAGACCCTGCTCTGTGGGTATCTGCATGGTACCTTCTGCACCCCTTCTCCAGGCAGCTTCTAGCCTTTCTCGGGGCATGTAAAGGATGCTGTGCCTTCCTCGCCCTCCCCGGAGCACGAGGGGTGAGGGTACAAGGGAGAGGTCCATCTCGCTCCCGTTTCCAGGAGCTGCAGGGGATGCCTGACCTGGCTTTGCTGGTGCTGCTGCTGCTTCTCTGTGCCACCTCCTGCTCTCAGCATGCTCTAATTAAAACTGGTGTTAATTGCTTTTCTTGGGACAGGCAGGTCCCTGTGATATTTGGCCTGAGCAGAGCCTCAGCACTTGCTGATGAGCAGGACGGGTAGCAGTGCCTGCGATTTCGGTTGCTGATTGTTTTCCTTGAGACCGCCAACAGGACCCGATGCTTTCCCAAACCGCTGCCCCTCTGCTGGGTGGCTTCACCCCAGGTCATCTGGAGCCAAGGGGTTTTTAAGGTCCAGCCATTTCCAAGATGGAAGTACAGGATAATGAAGTTAAAAAAACCCACACAACCAATTTTGCAATCGCTATAAGGTGACTTTAACACCTTCTCCATAGTCTGGAATACAGCTCGGAAACCTTGGCAGCAGCCTGGAGTCAGTGTTAGGGGGGGAAAACCACACGTGTGTGTGAGTGCATGGACACACGTACATATGCACACACATCTGACCACGTTTTAAGCTATATTCCCTGGGCATGCACCCGCAAGGAGTGTGCTGCGGCCACGGCTGCTGGTCCAGGCTCGCGCCCACTCTGCTGGAGATGTAACTGCTGGAGTTGGCTGTAAAAGCCTGAAAGTTGGTTTTCGGGTGTGCGGGACTTGGGTAACGGCTGTGCTGGGGACAGGGGAGCCATGGGCACAGAGGGCAGCTGGGGCTGGCAGCGGGCGTGGGGAAGAGGGGCTGTGACGCCAGGATTTTGCTCCCCCGCAAAACCTGGGTCATGCTTGGTGCCCGCAGACCTGTCCCCGGGGAGGAGCCGTGCCGGCTGCAGTGGGACGGAGCTCCCCTCTGCCACGCGCTCCCACGTTGCAGGCAGCAGTGCCGCTCTGCTTGGTGACGTGCTCTGTTTATCCTTCTGCATTTTTGCTAGCAAATCAAATAAACTAGAACTGCGGACACAAAACGTGCAGTGAGGAACGCTGTGCACACAGGCATGTGCAAAAGTGCTGGGAAAAACACCAGCGGGAGTTCAGGCTATAAATTTGCCTTTACTGGCCGTCACTCCAGGGTCACTTGCTGCCGCTTTCACGCATTGTTCTGCTGGTGACGTGTCCATCGCAGCTCACTGGAGAGCATCTCCCACAGCAGCTGAATGTGCCCTGTATCATTTCCTTTATACCATTCCTAAAGAAGGTGAATGGAGCTCGGCACTGCTGTTAACAGCTGCCTTTGCCTGGGGTGGTGGCAGCAGAACTCGCTCTGTGTTTCACGTGGCCGCTCTGCGTGGGACTGGCACTGGCTGCACCACCGGCCCTGAGCCCCCCCGGGGTATCCGTGGGAGCAGCAGCAGGACCATATCCATGCTGTGTCCCAGCAGACATGCGGTGCCATGCCCTCCTTTGTCCTTATTGCCTCCCGACCAGGTACATGCTGAACAACTCTTTGACTCAAATCCCCAACACCTCCCTCTGCACTGAGATGCCGAAGCTCAGCTGGCTGTGAGTACCCTGCCTGCGGGGCGGGCAGGGGCTGCTGCTCCCGCTGCCCAGGAAGGGCTGGGAGCATCCCGATGGGGATGGGGGCAGAGCGGGAGGTGAGGGATCATGCTGGGCAGCCCCCAAGCACGGCAGGGATGCGGGGGAGCCCGGGGAGGTGGCAGCCACCATTGCCTTTCTGCAGGGAGCTGGAAGGGAACAGGATCCGGGCGGTGCGCAGGGCTGTCTTCCAGGAGTGCCACGACTTCACGGTGCTGTGAGTACCTCGGGGGCCCAGCTGTGGTCCCCCTTTGCTGGCGCAGACCCCGTCCCATTGCGGGCACACGGAGGGAGGAGGGGGGATAGGCAGCGATCGGCTGGGGCCCCCGTTTCCCGCTGCTGTGGGCTCACTGAGGGGCTGCTCTCGCGTTTAATGGTTTCAGCCCTGTTTGTACACAGCATCAACAGTGCAGTTGGCTGCACAAATTTTGTAGGGACTTGGTCAGCGGCCCCAGAGCCTTTTCCAGGGGCCCTGTGCCGGAGGATGGCTAACCCTGGGTTGGGGGGCTGGTGGGCTCATCCCAGTGTCCATCACCAGCCCGTGGGGGCTGTCCAAATCGAATGGGGACCTTCTTCAGGTGGGAGATAGGGGCAGGACAGGGCATGGATAAAGTTTCCTATGGTAAGCAAATACCAGAGCTCGCAGCCGGCCCAGGCCCTTCCACTGGCATCCAAATCCCCTAAAAATATCCCTGAGGAAGGCCATAAAGCTTGTGAGATGGCTCTCCACATGTCAAACAGCGTCTGTTTCCTCCCCCCTGCTTGGAGCCTGCTCCTGCCCCGTTCCCCCCTGGCCCCAGGGCTGAGCTCCCGCTCTCCTGGAGCTGAGAAAGGCAGAGGATTTGCATCACGATACACCGGCCTCTCCCAGGGTCTAGCTTTCCTGCACACGACAGGCATCTATCTCCCAGAGAGAGCTCTGCGGCCCCCGGAGCCCCAGCAGATAAGGACGGGAGTTGTGCACCGTGCAGGTGTTCTCCACCAGCACAAGGCTGCCAGCGGCCACAGGACCACGGCGGGAGAGCAGAAGTGGGATGGGGAGCCCAGCCGCGCTCCCGGGGGTCAGGAATCGTGGTTACCCGGAGCGCTGGGAATGCATTGCAGCACCCTGTGCCAGTGCTGCCGGATCAGAGCAAGTAAATCCAGGGCTTATCGGGGCAGTGAGTGATACGTGGCTGGGAGGGGATGGGATCGTCTCTGGCAGGAGCTGCTCTCCCCTCTCCTTCCCCAGACATCGCTTTCCTGCGAGGCGCAGCAGAGTACGCCCCTGCCTGAGGGCAAAGCAGCACCAGCACCCCAGTGCTCGTCACTGCCCCGTGCAGGAGCAGGGTACGTGGCTGGCAGAGCAGAGGGCTTGGGTGCTCTGGTCCCACAGCCGCTCCCTCCCCTCGCACAGAGGTTTGCAAAGTGCTCTTCAACTCCCTGTAGCTCCTGACAGAGGTCCCGGCAGGTGGAGCAGATGCTGAGCAGTGCATTTGAAAGTCGGGCCGTTGTGACAGGGCGATATTACACCCCGTGCCCACCTCGTGGTCCCTGGCCAGGTGAAGAGCAGATGCCCCAGGCTGGCCCATGGAGATGTGGATGGGGTGAAGGTCCCCTTTGCAGTTTTCTGACAGTCCCTGAGGTCTGATCCTGGTCCTCCTCTGCCCCCACAATGTCTCTGATGATGAGTGCTTTGGAAAGCTCTGCTGTGACTTCCCAGCTGAAGAATGCTGCACAAAGACCCTGATCCCCCATCCAGCCTTTCTTGGAGAAGACCCAATAGGCATTTAATCCCCCAAATATGCACCCCTTCTTTTTTCTCCCTCCAGTGAGAGCTGCCCGCAGCCCCCGGTGCCGGGTGGGTGGGTTGCTGCCCCGCTGTCCATCCTTTCTCCCGCGGCCGAGCCCGCTGGCTTTGATCAGCAGCGTGTTTCCCGGGGCTGTTATGGCAGTGCCATGGAAACGCCCGTACGGGCAAGACGGACGGTGTAAACACACCCTGACGGTGACACCGGCACAGGAGGCAGCAGACGAGGCAGGGGCTGGCGTTCGGGTTCTGTGGGACGAGCCGTCCTGGCCGGACTCCCCCATCTGCCCCCCGCCCCATGCCCAGCCGTGCCGTGAGCCATGTTAGAGCGGGCTGCCCTGCTCAGCGTCGGAGCTCAGCGGAGCCCGGCTGCTTGGCATGAGCCTCCACCGAGGAGCACCGTGCCCAGGTCAGGGTGCTCACGGGCTCTCCCACTGCTTTGGAACATGAAGGCCTCCCCCCAGCCCAGGGGCTGGTTTGTGTTTCACCGGTCTGGGTTTTTTACTTCTGAGCGCTTTACCCAGCTCTGCTCATCTCCCACGCCTCCAAGGGGCTCTGTGCTGAGCTGTGGGCTGGTGTGAGCTGGACCCTCGTGCCTGCGAGCAGGGTGCGGGTCAGCCCTTCCCCACAACAGCGGAGCATTTGGCCGTGCCGCCCCCAAGGCGATGGCTGCGGCTGGGTGCGTTTGGGAGGGACGCGGCAGGGCTGGGTGCACCCTGCAGGTGAACCCCGTGTGCCCCCCGGCTGCTCACGGCCAGTCCGGAGGTCGGACGATGCTCCCAAAGGGTGCGTGGGGCTGTGCCGTACCCACGCGCTGGCCCCTTCCTTCTTCTCCAGGATCCTGCGCAGAAACGCGCTCCGGTGGATCCAGGACGGGACGTTTTCGGGGCTGAAGAGGCTGGTGGAGCTGTAAGTTTCCAGCCACAGCCTGCCTGGACCCCCCCCCTTGCCTGCAGGCAGGGGCAGGGCTGGGGGCCTTGGGGGGGTGGGGGGGGGGTGAGACTTGGTACCCTCAAGCGCCGCTCTCCTTTGCGCAGCGACCTGTCGTCCAACAGACTGGACCGGCTCCCCTCCTCGCTGTTTTGTGGCCTGACTGAGCTCCAGCAGCTGTGAGTACCGGGGCTGTGCTGCCCGGGGGGGCCCTGCAGGACCCCTGTCCCCCATCCTGTTGGAAGCTGTCCTTGCTGCACAGCCTGTTTGCTCGCCAGAGCTGGGGTGGCCCCAGCAGGATGGGCTCCCTCCCGGGGGGGTGTCTGCCCGCAGCACGGTGCCATCACAGACCTGCTGCTGCTTTGGGGCTGCAGCCCCATCCCGGGGAATGGGGAGTGCAAGGAAGATCCACAGAAACACACACACACACACACACACACCCACCCCCCCCTTTGCCGTCGCTTCCAGCTACTCTGATAGCTGCAGGTGGGAAAAACACCGAAGGCTTGTCTCTTTTCAGGAATGTTTCCTACAACCCCTTGAGAGAGCTCTTCCCCGGGCAGTTTGAGAACCTGCCCCAGCTGCGGTCTCTGTGAGTCCCACACCAGCCCCGACCCTACAGCGCTGCCTCCGTCTGTGGCAGCCCAAACCCAGCCCGGGGCCGCCCGCAGCCTCCCCTGCGCTGCTTTCCTTCTGCAGGAGCTTGGAAGGGCTGGAGATCCCCAACATCCACAACCTGACCTTCCAGAAGCTGACCAACCTCTCCCACATGTGAGTGGGGGGAGCAGGCGGCTGCTCCTACCCCGGCACCCGTGCCTGGGGGTGCTGGGTGCAGGGGGGGGGGGGGGGGGCAAACAGGTTCACTCCTACCCCCCGAGCAAATTATTTCAGCCCACTGGACGCCCCCGAGCATGACGACACTGCTTAAATCCCCTGGGGCAAGAGGGTCTCCCCTAGCTGGGGCTTGTTTGGAGCACTTTGCCGGTGCGAAGGCAGCGGTTTGCAGAGGTGCGGGTGCCCCATCCGGGTGCGTGTGCGATACAAAGCGTGATCCGCGTTTCTGAAGGCGCGTGCTGCACAGGTGATGTGGGCAAGGTAGGCTCTGCCAGGCCAAGGCGTGCTAGGCTGTGTGCTGAGCGCTCTGGGCGAGTAAGGCCATCAGAGGTCCTGCTGCTTGGATCTGAGAGAACGCCCCAGGAACCCCAGGGATGTGCAGACAGACAGGCTGGACAGGCATCACACACAGGGTGCAAACCGGACCGTGCCGCCAGCTGTGAGTGCTTCAGCTTCTCTTTGGAAGGAGAAAATAAATCATTCATTTTCTCCAGATGACATACACATTTTAAAGTACCTGTAATGAAAGACAACTGTACGTCTTCCTTTCCGTAATTGGCCTACTTGCGCTATAAATATGGTACATCTTCTACCTGACTTGCTAATAAGCAATCATTTTCTCTCCTTTTATCTATAATTAAGCAGAAATGAACATCACATTGCCATTTTGTAGTCATTTTCTAACATAGAGTTTTGCTAAGTTTATATGGGTTGACTTTTACAAGGCTTCAAAAGATTAATCTGAAATAATATACCGGGGGGAAAAAACGTGAATCCCTGTTAATGGAATTTGAAGGGTCTGAGTAAGGGATTGAATTTTTTAAACGTCAGTTTGTGAGAATTTCCACCCAGACAGGGAAAACCGTGGCCGAGGGGCTGGGGGGAGCCGGCGCGGGCAGGCAGAGCGGGGGGTGCGGGGCAGGGGGCTGTGCACACCGGACCGCGTTTGCTGCTGGTCCCGGTGCAGTCAGGAAACCTTCCTCCCCCCTCCCTGACAGCTACTTCAAGAAGTTCCAGTACTGCAGCTACGCACCCCACGTGCGCAGCTGCAAGCCCAACACCGACGGCATCTCCTCCTTCGAGAACCTCCTCGCCAACATCATCCTCCGCATCTTCGTCTGGGTCATCGCCTGCCTCACCTGCTTCGGCAACCTCTTCGTCGTCTGCATGCGGTCCTTCATCGTCACGGAGAACAGCCAGCACACCATGGCCATCAAGTCCCTGTGCTGTGAGCTGGGTGGCAGAGGGGCAGGGACCGGGGAGGGGGGCACAGGGGGAACGGGGCGGATGATGCCCACCAGCGTCTCCCCAGGGAGGGGCTGCCTGGCTGATGCCAGCCCTCCCCCGTGCAGCCAGGCCCCTCTGCTGCCGTCTTTCCCTTCCTGCTGGTGTCAGGTGGGTTCTGGGCATCCCTCTGTGCCTGGGACCTCTCGGCCCCTGCCCGCAGGTCTGTGCTCCCGGGCAGCAGCAGGCAGCTCTTCGCGCTATGTATAAACACACGTACGTCCTAAAGCCAAAGGCTGCCCGGACCCACGATGGCTTTATGGCCGTGGCGTTAATGCGAAGGGCTATGTTTGCCTGCTGGTGCTTTTTTTTCTCAGTGTACCTCACCTCCCCCAGGTGCAGATGGCCTGATGGGCATCTACCTCTTCGTCATCGGAGCCTTCGACCTCAAGTACTCGGGCGAATACAACAAGCACGCGCAGGGCTGGATGGGCAGCCTCCCGTGCCAGCTGGTGGGCAGCCTGGCCATGCTGTCCTCCGAGGTGTCGGTCCTGCTGCTGACCTACATGACCCTGGAGAAATACTTCTCCATTGTGTTCCCGTTCAGCCACCACAGAGCTGGCAAGAAGCAGACCATCTCTGTGCTAGCGGCCATCTGGCTTCTGGGCTTCTCCCTCAGCATCGTCCCCCTGTGGTGTAAGGACTCCTTTGGGAACTACTACGGGAGGAACGGGGTGTGCTTCCCGCTGCAGTCTGACCTGGGCGAGCGGCCCAGTGCCCGGGGCTATTCCGCCACCATCTACCTGGGTAAGGCCACCTCGGGACTTGAGACCCAGGGAGGGGGACGATGTGGGGCAGGACAGGCTTCCGTGGTGGGCACGGGGCTGCTCAGCCCAGCCGTCCCCCTCCAGGGTGCCACGAGAGCCTGCACCACCTCCACGAGCGGGATGTCTGACTTTATGGGGGACTGCCATCCCTCTGGGACCCTGTTAGATGGGGGTGCCAGCTCTGCGCTCCATCCCGGGCTGGGGAGGGTCCTAGCTTCACCCCAGAGCTGGCCAAGGCCATGGGCACCGCTGGGCTAAGGCTGGATTTGGGACTAACCGGGGCTGCTGAGATGTCTCTGCCCCCTCTAGCGATAAAAGCAGGAGTTGTCCTGCTGCCGATCCCAGCTCATGAGCTTTGCACTCTGGCTACGCTCAGAGCGAGCTTTCTTCCTCTCCAGGCTTGAATCTCGCAGCCTTCATCACCATCGTCTTTGCTTACTCCGGCATGTTCTACTCCATCCACGTCACCGCGTCCAAAACAGCAGAGAGGGGCGTCTGCTCCCGCGAAGTCGCCATCGCAAAGCGGTTCTTCTTCATCGTCTTCACTGATGCTCTCTGCTGGATACCCATCTTCCTCCTCAAGCTGCTCTCCCTGCTGCGGGTGGAAATACCAGGTGAACCCCCCGGTGAACCCCACTTCCCCACGAGGCCCCAAAGCAGAGCCCAGCGCTGGCTGCTGCCCGCCGTGAGCCCCTGGGTCAGGGACCCCTCGAGTTTGGAGCTCTCTTCACGCACACAGGGGCTGCGAGGGAAGACAGGCAGCGTCACGGGGTTCCCTGGGGCCCTGCCTCTCCCCAGGGAGCAGCAGCCATGACCCCCTGGATGGGGAGGGGGGGGCTGCCCTTCCAACCATGGGCCCCCCAATGGCATCACCCCTCTCCGCTGCGTGGGCTGGAGCGGGTGGGTTACCCCGGGACAGGGGCAGCCCCCCCCCGCAGGTGCCTGATGTCATTCCCTGGTTGGCACAGGCACCATCACCTCCTGGGTGGTCATCTTCATCCTGCCCATCAACAGCGCCCTGAATCCCATCCTCTACACCATCACCACCGCCTCCTTCCAGGAGAAGGTGAAGGGCTGCTTGCAGACCAAGCGGCTGGAGCTGCACGAGTCCCGCAAGAGCTTTACCCTGGTGACGCTGCAGGCCAGCAGCGCTTGACCCCCCCCCCCCCTCCCGGCGGTACAGGGGTGCCCTTGGCTCCCCAGCCTGCCCCCCGCTCCCGCCAGCCCCACAAGAAAGCACACGGCTCGGTCTGGGATGCTTCGTGTTGGAGGGGCGACCAGCGGTGCTCGCTAACCATGAAGGTTTCCTCATCAGCCAGCAGCTATCGTTAGTACTTTATTAATTACACGGATGGGAAGAGCAGCCCCCATCCAAGTCAAACACTCTGTTGCAGTTGCACATGATACAAAACAAAAGTCCCTTAAATACAAAATACACGTCTTTTAAGTGAGCATCACCTGGCGCTGAGCTCTGCCGCCGGAGTTATATATTAATATTCCAACTGTACAAGTATTTATAGATAGAAACAAAGAAACGTTTTTTAAAAATATTAGGAGAAAAATCACTCCCCCAAATGTTAGTTATATTTTTATATATATATAAAATATATATATAAAAACACAGAACACAGGCCGGGTTGCTGCATTTTTTTTTTTCTTCACCGAAAGAGAGACATAGGATGTGTTACAGCCAAACTGACACTGGGAATCGCTCCCGCGCGTGGGTCGTGTTGCCTTCCAGTTGGAACGACGTCGGGTAACTTGGGTCCCTGCCTGAACGGAGAAACCAGGTCGGCTCCCGGGTGCCATTAGCTACATCGGACGGTTCCTCCGTGGAGGAGAGGGAGGGAGGGACGGGGAACAGACATCTCTGCACCCGGGAGGGGTGGGGGCTTTGCCCCCTGTAGCTGCCCAAAGAGGGGCGAATCCAAGCCCCGTCCACCTCCCCGCCACCCCACCTCGCTGCAGGGGCCAGGATGGGACCGAGCCTGGCCCCAGCAGCTGGCACGCGCTTGGCCCAGCTTGGGCTACCGTGCTTTGCTTGCACTGTCCCGTCGTTAGCTGGGACGAGCACGGCCCTTCTGTGCGCTGACGCTGTCTTGGCCAAAGCTTTCAGCCCGGAGCGCTGCTGCGGTGCAGCACCGTGGTGCTGGGGGGGCTGCTCTGCCCCCCTCCCCTCTCCTTCCCTGCCCCCTGTAACTGCCCCGGGGCCATTGCCCCTTCCCAGCTTGCAGCCAAGGGAAGGGCAGCCGCTCGGGGCTCCAGGCACATCCTGCCCCCTCCGCAGGAGAGGTAGGCTGCTTTCAAGGGACGGGCTGGGCTTGGAACATCGTCCGTCCAGCCCCCACTGAAACCTAGCGCACAAGGGAGGGCTTTTAGCCGAGTAAGTGCAAGGCACAGGACTAGAAATCTTTTTCTCCTCCTATGAAATTCAGCCCCAAAGGTAACGGCAATAGGTTCCCTCTGCCACGCGGCGAGGGCTGGCACTGGAGGCACACCTCAGTATCCAGCTGCAGCCCCCTCCTCCCAGAACAGCAGCCTCTTCCACTACCAAACAGGTTCTCGGTGACACGCTGGCTGTCCCGGCCGGGTGACACCGCACACCCACTCCACCCCTCACTGCCCACCCTTCACTTCCCCGCTCGCTCCTCCCCGTGCTTCGCTCCGCACGCCTTCGCCCCCGCGGCCGCTGACGGCTCGCTTGGGGGGACCCAGCTCAACCTGGGCCGGCTGCTTCCCCGCTCTGCCCGCAGGCTGCCCCTCTGGGGGTCACCCCCACAGCCCCCTCGTTCCTCGCCACCCCCTCCTGCATGGCTTCGCCCCCGCGGCCAACCTGCTGCGCAGCGCGCTTGAGCAAGGGGCGGCCGAAGCAGCAGCAGGGACGGTGGGACGGGGAATGCCTGGCCCAGGGTACAAGGACGCTTATAAATATGTGCCCACGAGTGCACCAGCCTCTGCCCCCCACCCCTCCACGGCCAACTGCCTGCACCGTGCTCCCCTCCGAGAGCCCCAGCCCGGATCCACCGGCAAGTCCACGTCAGACAGGACAGAGCATCTTCCTGGCGCCTCAGATCTTCGTCTCAGGGCCGTTGGGAGTCAGGGATGGGAAAGAGTCTCGGATCCTCGCCAGCTCCATGGCGCAGAGGTGGCCAAAGACCTTGTTGTACCACTCGGGAGACCGGCCCCTGGAGAAGGGAAGAGGCAGGAGGAGGGTGAGCGGCAGAGCAGACCCCGGCACGGCCATTCTTGCTCCGGGACAAGCACCGAGCGCAGCTCCAGCCGTGACAGACTATGAGCACTACATGGCAGAAAAGGGAACGTGCCTTCCCCCCTCCCCACCGCAGACTTGTGACGAAATGGGGGAACATCTGTGAGCTAACGGGGCTTGCGCCAGCCCCGCCTGCCCCTTGCACCAGCCCGTCCCTCCAGCTCTGCACCCCAGCGCAGCTCACCGCAGCCCTGCTCCAGCCCTGCAGGGACCCCGGGGTTTCTGCAGAAGCTTTAAGGGACTGGTGCCGTACCCGGAGCCACTGGAGGAACTGCAAGACCGAGCTGGTGGCTCCTTGCCCAGTAACCACGGGGCAGGTAAAAGCTGGCCCCAGAGCAGCACGCCGTTCCCTGGGGGCAGGCAGGCACCCCACTGCGCGAGCTGCCAGGCCACGGGCAGAAGGATGGGCAGCTCCCGTGTCCCCCCCTGACCTGCTGCTCGGTCAGCCTCCCCGGCGGCTGGTGCACCAAGGGCTCCCCTCACCTGAGGTCGGCTCTGCAGATGTGGGTCACTTTGGAGCGGCCCATGGCGCTGGGCTCAATGAGGTACTGGGACGTCAGCACGACGGCTTTGACGCCTCCCTCCGCCGGCAGCTTGTCGTGCTCCACCGAGATGGAGATGAGCAGGCAGGCTCCCCGCGGCAGGTCCGTGTGCCAGCGCCTGGGGGGGACAGAGCAGCCCCGCTCAGCTCCCGTCCTGGCGTGCCCAGACCTCGGGGTCCACAGTGGGGGGGGAGCCTGTACAGCCCAGAGAGGAGCAGCCAAAGGCAGGATCCCCCAAACCGAGACCAAACCCTCCCGCTCAGGTCCTTCCCTGCCCTCACCGGAGCACCACGCAGTCCCTGCGCGGGTGGGGTGCCATGCTGTCCGTGACGTAGTGGTAGACCTCCATGTTCTTGTCCAGGGCCTCCACCACCTTGCTCTGCAGCAGGTCCTCGTCCCAGAGGTGACGCTCCCGAAGCACCCTGTGCAGCACCGTGGCGGGAGGGGCCTCGACCTCCGTGGAGACCTTCCACAAGCGCAGAGGGTGCCCGTCCCCAACCTGAGGGGCGAGGGAAGGGTCAGGCAGGCTGTCCTGCAGGACCCCCACACTGCTAACCCCCCGAGTGGCTTTACCGATGGCTCCCACCACCGTGGAGCAGCACCGTCACAGCTGCTGGCTTAGAGACAGGATGGGACGGGCACAGCCAGCTCCTCGGCTACCACCACCATGGTGGGCTCTCTGCTGGGACTGCTGGGCACAGAGCTCCCCCCATCCCAGAGCTGTCCATCTCTGAGCCCCCGCTCTGGCCAGCAAAGGGGTTGCTGATCCCTCCTCACAAAGGGAACAAGCGCCGAGGTTGCTGCCAGGTTCGCAGGTGGCCGCGGGACCCGTGGCTGCCAGTGGTCACCCCGTACACATTTCCCCGCAGGACATTTACCTTTTTGCAGGAGAGCTCCGTATTCAGGGGCCCCGGGGTGCTCAGCCACCCCTTGAATTTTTCTGATGACTCTTTGAGCAGGTTCTGCACACACTGCTCGAAGTAGGACTGTAAATCCTTGCTTTCCCCCTGACACACGAAGTCAGCCAGGGGATGGGGGTAAGCATCTGCTGCCATATATGAGCTGCTCAGCTGGAGCAAGATGTCGTGGGAGACCTGCAAGCCAAGAGCAGACAGACCTTCAGAAAGTCAGAAGGATCCTACATGGACTTTGTGAGCAGCCCTGGGCAGCCAGAAAAACCACAGCTCCTCATCCCACCACGGAGGGGGGAAGGATGGACACAGCCTCCCTGGACACAGGTCCTGCAGCTTGCGACCCGCACCACCACGAGATGCAGCTGGGCTTTGCTCTCGAGGCTGACCGGCCACCGGCCCCACGCTGACTCCACAGGACCAGCACCCCACGGGCGAGGTCGCGTCTCCCACGGGCAGCACCCAGGGAGGACAACGCCGGGCTGCGCGCACCGCAGCCACCCACCTGGAAGAGCTTCTTGCAGTCGGTGATCATGTGGGAGAGCCCCTGCGTCGCAGCCATGTTCTCGTTGAGGTCCTTCTGGTCAGGCTTCCCCATGGTGCCCCTCTTATGTATCGCCCTGCGGGGGAGCAGGCAGTGCTGGGACCAGGGGGCATCCCGCCCGCCTCTAGCCCCCCCATTGCTCTGCGTTGCAATGTGGGGGTCCCCCCAACTGCAACGCAAAGCAGAGCAATGCGGGGGCCGTGTGAGCATCGCGTTCCCACCATGCCTTGCCCCAGCCCCGTGGCCTCCTCCCGGGACAGACGGGGAAGGGGCGAGGGGAGACGGGGGCTGCGGAAGGCTGGGGAGGCCAGAGCTCCTCCGACCCTTACCTCGGCGAGGTGCTTTCCTTCTTGGACACATTGAGGTGGAAGATGGAGGGGGCCAGGCACACGGCCAGGTTCCCAGCCGTCATCTGGTTCTCCTCGGCAGAGGCGATGTCGCTCAGGAAGTAGAGCAGGGTCTGCAGCACCTCCCGGTTCTCATCCGGCATGAGGATAACGGCCGCCTGCACCGCCTGCAGCCGCTGCTCCTTCGACACGACTGCGAGCACGGGGCAAAGCCGGTGGTCAGCAGGGCCATCCCCACAGGCCACCTCCTGCCTCCACCATCTCTGTCCAAACGGACAAAGAGATGCCTCCTCCTCCTCCTCCCTGGGAGACCCCGACGCTCATCCCCAGCGCAGCGGCAACCAGCCCCAGCCCAGCGCTTACACTGGTAGATCTGCAGGAAGGTCTCCGTCAGCTTGCTGGTGAAGATGGGCTCTGGCAGGTCACGAAAATACTGCTTCAGCAGGTCAGCCACGTCGTACGCCGACTGCCCGTCGTAGTTAACGTTGTCGGGGCTGGTTTCGTTCATGTGCCGGAGCGCCTGAATCCGGGACTTCACCCCCGACTTTCGGAAAATGCCAACCTGCCGGCGAAGAGCGGGTCGGTGCTGGAAGGCAGAGCGGGCACCGAGCCGCCAGGCGCCCAGGCGGACTCCCGTGGGACGGGCAAGGAAGCCCCTTCCCCAAAGACCTCGCTCCCCCGCAACCCAGAGCGGAGTCCTGAGCGAGGGGTGGCCAAGGAGACACCGGTGGGTGCGGAGTCCCCACAAAGAATCTCACCCTCCCGCTTCACCACAGCCAAACGCTGCAAGATGGGAACGAAAAGTACCCCTGCAAGCTAGCTTTTCCCCCGAATCCCAGCGCTGCTGCAGGCTCGGAGCCGCCCCGCAGGCACGGCCGGCGGTCGCAGCATCACCTGGTCCAGGCACTGGCTGCGGATGTAGCGCATTGCCTGCTGGATGCTCTGGGGCAGGGGCTGCCCCGTCCGCTGCACGTTGATGATGGGCGGCACCCCGAAGACCAGCTTGTCCCGGTAATCGGGGACTTTAGTCCGCTTCATGAACTTGGGCACAGTCCTGCGGGGTGGGACAGACAGACGTCAGTGCAAGGAACGGCTCCCTCAGCACCACCGCGCAGAGGGGAGCAGGACCCCGGTGACACACACGTGCGTGCTTCTGCCACGTTTTGAATACAAGCAAGGCAGCTTTCGAGAGGAACTGCAGCACCTTTTAAGCCAAAGCGCTTTCATGCTTGGCTGCAACAGGAAACCACTGTCCTGCTCTCTCACATCGCTGCAGCATTTTTAATGCCTGCAGCCCTCCCGGATGCAGACGATGCCAGAAGTCCAGCTGTCAGCCCCCAGCTCACATTGCACGGATGCCCACAGCCACGCAGAGCAAAGCCACCTTTTGTTTCAGCTCCTTCCCCTCGCTCTCCACCATCCTCGCACCCCGAAGCTGCACAGCGCAGAGCCGCAGCCCGCACCCACCACGCGGGCACCGTCCCGGTCCCTCTCCCCACCAGCTCACCACGTCCAGGCTTGCTTGTGGGGCACGGAGTACTTCTCCATGATGGCTGTGAGACGGAGCAGGGAGCACTTCTGGAGCAGGTTGAGCTGGGCAGAGGACTGGCGGTTGATCTCCAGGGAGGCAGAGTTCAGGCTGGGCCGGTGCGAGTTCTGGAAACTGTGCCAACGCAGCTTTCTGTGGGGAAAGGCCGGCGGTGGCGGAGCTGGAGACGCCGGGGAAGAGCCCTTCCCTCCCTGCGGCACCGGTGCTTTGGGGGAAGGCACGGGCACGGCGGCCGGGCTGAGCCCAGGGACCCCAACGCCAGCCCAGTGCCAAGAGTGCTGCTTCCTGTCCCCCGGGTGCTCACAAACCCGCTGCGAGAGGTGCCAGGGAGAGCAGGAGAGACGCCTTCTCTTGCCTCAAAGGACTGCTCCCTCCCCCAGGTTCCCCTGAAACAACCAGCATCCTTTCCGCCTGCACTTCAGGCTCACTGCACCTGCCCCAGCACCCAAGGGCCGTGCTGGGCTGCAGCCCCGCCAGGAGACCTGCGGGGACCTCAGACGCTCAGGGTGACACACGCCTGCAGGACCACCACGTAGGGCAACACCGCGGCAAAGGGGACACCTCCAACACCCGCCTTCTCAAGAACAAAAGACACCTCAACGAGGCAGTGGTCTCTCGGGAGCCTGCTAAAACCCTTCCGAGCCCGTGCTGCTCCAGGGAGGCTCCTGCCCAGCTGCTCCGCTGCCTCCCCAAGCCCAGCAAGGGGAGGGACATTCCCAGCTAGCGACAAACCCCACTCCTCTGTACCGCTCCATGCCTGCCTGCAGGCACGTCACCCTCCAGCGTCAGCCTGGCAGGGGCTAGAAAAGTCACAGAATTCAGCAACGGCTGGAGTTTTCTTAGGGAAAGCACAAGGGAGCACTAGCGCACTGGAAGCAAGTGCCTCCTTCATTTAGACCTGTTATTAGTAAATGAAAAACCATTTAATTAAGTGTCTGTGCAGGCAGAGAGGTCGCAGCCTGCACAAGCAGGCAGCAGTGCAGGCAGCAGGGCTGGCAGTGGTGCTTGCAGCCGCCAGAGTGCACCAGCACCCCACGCTGCGCTCCCCCTGCCCGCACCGCACCGCACCGCGGTGCTGGGCCATCAGCATCTCCTCCCGCCGCTGCACCAGGGAAAGGGCGATTGTCAAGGCAGGGCTTGCAGGGCACCAGCCAGCGCCCTCCGGCAGCGGCCCCGGTGCTGCTCCCCGAGCCACAGGCTGTGCATCCCTGCTGCAGAGGCACTCGTGGGACGGGCTCACGGTGGTCCCCGGGCTGGCAGTACGCTGGCAGCTCCAGGACCAAGCCCTCCTCAAGAACGGCGGAGGGGAGGGGGAGCAGGACGCAGCCGCAGCCCACACTTACCTGCAGGGCCGGGTGAGCGACGCTCCCACGCCCGAGTCCCGGCGCTCCCGCATCTCGATCTCTTCGGCCTCGTTGAGGGAGTTACCCGTGCTGTCAAAGTCGCTGGCAGAGGTGCCGACATCCGACATGGACCGCTCTTCGAAGTGCAGGTTGGAGGGTTCCCCTCCTGAGTCCGACTCCTCCTCCTCTTCCTCCTCCTCGCCCCCTTCCTCCCCAGCCAGGTCGGGGGAGATGGCTTTATACCAGAGCTCCACCTTCTGCTGCAGCCCCCACATGTGCTGCAGTATGTCGTCGAGGTTCTCATAGGTCACCTCCCCGTCGTCCTTGCAGAAATCCTCGCTGCTGCCGAACTCCGGCACGTTGTCGTACACGCTGACCCGGCTGCCCAGGGAGCTGCAGGAGCCCCGCCGGCGGCGGCAGGCGAAGCCCCGCGGGGAGGACGAGCCCTCCACGCTGCTGGTGCTGCCACCCCCGCCGCCTCCCGCCCGCCCGGCGGGCGCGTTCCCCGATTTCCAGTGGGTCAGGGAGCTGCCGCCCAAGGGACACAGGCTCTCGATGGAGAGGGATTTGGGGAAGGTGCCCGGCTTGTGGTCCTGGGGGATGTAGACCAAGCAATCCCCCCGGTGCGCCGGCCGGTGCTGGCACTCCGCAGCAGCCCAGTCGCCGCTGGCTGTCACAGCTGTTTCGTAGTCCTCCAGGTAGACTCCGCTGCGTTTCAAGTCAGAGCTCACCTTGCTCCCACCTGAGCCTAGCAAGCGGTTAGTCCTGTACGATACCGAGAAGAAGTGTTTTTTGCCATGGAAAGAGGCAGATATCCCTCTCTTAGAGGAGTTGGCCTTGGTGGCTGCCAGGTCCCCGTTAGCCTTCAGGGAGCCCCATCCTGACGGGGCCGTGATGCTGCTGTGCGGGGCCACCTTCTCCTCTGGGTCTGCTTTCTCTTTGTCCTTCCTTCGGAGGGACTCGATCCTCTTCAGGAAGCTGCGAGACCGCCGCTTCTTCGGCTTCTCCTTGGAGCCCTCGCCATGGCTGGAGGACTGCTCCGGCAACGAGCGCTCGCTCAAGCTGCGGCTGGAGGCGGCGACGGCGGCGGCACCGGTAGGGGACGGGGGGCCAGGCAACGCAGCCCCGACGCCCAGTGTGCCGCCCGTGCTGCCGGTGCTGCCGCTGCTGTGCAGGGACACGGCCTCCGGGTTGGTGCTGAGGTCCGTGAGGACGCTCTCACGGCTGGAGGCCAGCCGCATGCTGGAGCTCAGGACCTCGGAGCCCTGGGAGAGGACATCGACGGACCCCACCCGCGACCACCTCTTGCTGTCCCTCTGAAAAGCCCACCGGTCGCTGATGGCGCAGAGGTCTTCCTCCTCGGAGTCTTCATTCTGCAGGTGGTCGACAACAGGGGACAATTAGTCAGAGTCAGAGGGTCGGCGCGTCCTCCTGCCCCGCTCTCCTGGGACCAGCACCCCAGCAAAGGGCACAGTCCACAGAACCCACCCCGGTCCCCTTTGGCAACAGAGGGCTCCAGGAGCCACCAGGCATCATTTTGCCGTGCCGAGGGCCACGCTGCACTGGGGAACGGAAGGTCCTGCTTCCAGGATAGAGAAACCTGGTATCTCCGTCTCTGGATAGCTCACAGGCAGCCGGCACATCCCTGCAAACCCCCGGCCACACCCCGCAGCGCAGCGAGGGACGCAGGGCAGCATCCCTTCCCCAGCCAAGCCAAGGGCAGCTGGAGGAAGCAGGGATACGCCCAGTAATGATTTCCACATGCTAAACACCAAGCCGGTCTGCATTTTAAACGTGTTATGCAGTAAGGGAAATACAGAAGGTTTTGTTATTAATATGCCAATTTGTTGCTTGTGACACACAGGCCGGTTCCAGGTGTCCCTCCAGGGTCAGGCTTCCTCCTGGAGACGTGCTGCCGGGGGGTCTCAGACCCCTGGCTCCGCAGGGACCCCGAGAGTGATGCTGCAGGTTGCAGGCACACAGCCCTGCGCAGACCACTGCGGCTGTCCCAGCCCCGGTGTAACAACTCCTGCGGTCCGACCGCCGCTGCCAGAGCCTCGGAGAGGTGCAGGGGCACAGGGCAAACACCGGCACCCGCTAACGCAGCCCGGCACCTCCGGGGCCGCGTCGGTGCTGGGAGAGAGGGAAACAAATCAACCAGCAGCGCCGGGTGTTGCTCCGTGCCCAGGGCAGCCCGGGAGCACACCAGCGTTATCACTGACCGCACCGGCGCGCACACATTCCCCAGCACCCCTCGGCCCCTCGCCTGCCCTTCGACGCCCAGGACGTACCTGTTTACGCTGAAAGTGGACTTCCAGCTTCATGGAGGCGCATGTGTTCAGGGTCATCAGCCTCCTGCAAGGAACCAAGAGAGGCTTTACCCCAGTCCTGGCCCCTGGTGCGCCACACTCCTTGCATTTGCTTTTTTCTCCCCCCCCCTTAGAGCCCTTGTTGTTCGCTGTCCCCTGTCACCCAGCAGCTGCGGCTCCAGGGATCAGAGGGACACGCGGAGCCCGGCGCAGCTCCCAGCTTACTCCCAGGGGAGCGTGACGCCCCAAGCTCCCCCCGTGATGGCACCCCGTGCCCCCGCACCCGCCCGGCACCCAGTCACGCGCGCCTCGGGCATCGCAGCGAAGGGCGTGAAACCGCTCGAGCGCACGAGTTCCTCAAGCCCTTGGTCGTGCACCAGCGGGGATTTCACAAGCGCGGCCATCGCGGCGGCACTCTGCTCCCTCCGCGCAGGCAGCCGCGGGCTTGGGGAGACCCCTTCCCTGCAGCACGGCTGCCAGGCGCCCTCGGGGCAGGGGCCCTTCACCCTTCTCGAGCCTACAGCTTCAAGTCCTGCTTTCCTCCTTGCACAAGTGAATGAATCTCCAGTTAATCCACTTTAATTAGCACCTTCGTAAACGCTACAAGAAGCACTTTTGTTCCAGCATGCAAATACACGTCTGCACAGCCAAAACCAAACCTCAGGGACATTTTACCAAAAATTTGACTAATGCCCCTCTTGCAATCCCAGTAAAAGCCCCTGACCAAGAGCGTGGTCCTGCGGTGCACCCTGTGGCAGGATTAAATGCATAAAGTCCGGCAGAGGGAGTGAGGAGAGCACGTGTGGAAGGAGGAGAAGAGAACACATCCAGGGGATTCATTTTCTTGGAAGAGCTGCATTTTCCAGTGTCCTTCCAGACCTTTTCGCTAGGCAACCATTGCACAGGGCCACCCCAGGGGTCCCTGAGACAGCCCGGGGGCCGGGGACATTGCTGCCCTGCGTGGCCCACCCAGCTGCCCTGCTCCTGCGAGCGGGCAGGGATGACCTGCTCCCAGTTATTACAGCAAAACAATCTCAAAAGCTCCCATGGCCGGCCAGGCAACAACAAAAGGACCCGAAAACTCAGATGGGGAGGGATGGCGAGAGACCTCTCATCACCTCCCACCCTGCTGGGACCAGTGGGAGGGAAAACTAGGGGTTCAACGGGCACCCGGGATGCGGCGCCGGGATCCCCTCCTGCCCGGCACAGCAGCCTCTCTGTTGGGAAGACAAATAAGTAACAGAACGCTTTCCCATCCCTTGTCCGCTCCGTTCGGCAGCGGTGCGCGTGGGAGGGACTGAGAGGCAACGGTCGTGTCTCAGCGTGGAGTCAGCGCGGGGGCACAAGCACGGTGATGTGGCCCAAAAGCCAAAGCCGGGCTGAGTCACCGTGTGCCAGCGCGACAGACGGGGACGGGGTCCCTCCTTTTGGGTGCCTGCTCTTGCTCACGCTGGGGGAGCTCCCCCCGAAACACACGCCGCCTCCCCGCAGCAACACAGCCGGCGGCACCTCCCCGCGCTATTTTCAGCCCTGCTGCCGCAAGGAGTAGCGCGTCCTGGTGGAAAGCGTACGGCAGGGCTGCGTTGCCAGGCGGCGGGATGACTAACGTCACGCACGGCCAGCGAGCGCCTGTGAGCGCAGGAACCCTGGGGCAGAGCAGCCGCCCGAGCGGTTGTTCAGGAGGGAGGGGGGACCCACCAGCACAGGCGGCCCCTGCGCAAAGCAAATCACGGTGCGAACCGACGGCTCCCGCACCGCCGCTGCCAGCGCCCGCAGCTCCTGACGACCCCACAAAGCACTGATTAGCAGCACGCAACTTCCACGGAGCCCCTCGCACTGCGCCAACGCTCAGCAAATCCCTCGCTGCGCGTCTTCTCTCTTTCATGAGCGGCGCGCGCCTGACGACCGAGTGAAACTCTGTCCGCAGAGAGGATCTCACCCACGGGCACTCTGACCTGAATCCGCCTCACGCCATCAACCGAGCAAGACCCCTTCGCTCTGATGGGAAACCGGAGACATGGTTTCCAAACTCCATTTCGTTCTCAGAGACGTTATGAAGCATCCTTGCAAAATAAAGCAAATAAAGCGCGCCCTGGGCAGACACGGCTGCCGTCCCTGGGGACCGCGGCTCGCGAGGTGCCACCCAGGGCGGCCGGCGGTGGGAGAGGAGAGCAGGGGTGGCGGGGACAGCGACACCGGGTCCCTCTTTACACGTCTGCTCCGTTTGAGAGTTCAGCTCTGACCAATCCATTTTTAATCGGGCTCTACAGGCCGGAGTTACCCAAGCTTGAAATTGAAACATGGCCCAAAAGCCACACAAAGAGAAGAATTATTCCTGGGAAATGTTTCCATTCTCCAGGAGCTCTGTGGGTTCAAAATAAAAACCGCTGCCGTTTCCCTGGCACCACCCAGCGATGCTGTCCGATTCAGAAGACTAAAGCATCCAAACTTGCAGAGGGAGCGGGAGTGCACGAGCGGGCTCTGAGCCACAGCCGGGTGCGAGGCAGGCACCCCACAGCACCCACCGCCTGGGGCGAGCCCTCGCGCTGGCTCCGCTGCCCGTGGCCGCAAAGGGGTGCGAGGGAGCGTTACCTGCACAGGGATTTGAGGGAGTCCTGGTCCAGGAAGCTGTGGTCCTTCTTCACAGCGCCGATGTCCAGAGGGAACAATGAGTCTGGGGAGCAAAGCAAGAGGAAAATGAGCGGCTGTTTCTGAGCCAGCCGCTCCGCCGGGCACAAGGGATGGTGGTGAGCGTGGGAGGAGGGAGATGCTGTGAGGAGCAAGAGGAAGAGAGAGTCGAGGATGGAGAGCTGGGGAGAGGAGCGTGGGAGGCTCCTGGGCCGTGGGTGCGAGTCAGAAGCAGCCAGGAAGGCCGGGAGCATCGCATTGCCACCGGGAGCTGCCGCCCGTGACGGCCGTGGCTGCGGGAGGGGAGCCTGCAGAGAGGACGGTCCTACCAAGCCGGCCGGGAGGCAGCTCTCCGCGGGCAGGACTCGACCTGGGCTCCCGCAGCAGTTCCTCCTGAGGGATCACTTTTTGCAGCCCTGGGAGGCAGCCAGCAAAGAGCAAGACCCAGAGGGGGCTGGGGCCGCCCTGGTGCCGTGGCGGTGAGCGCAAGCCGAGCGCAGAGGTGGGAGGGATGAGCCAGGCAGAGGGCTGGACGCAAGCCCCACTGGGCCAGGAGCAAGAGGGCTTGTGGCAGCCCAGATGCTGGGAGGGGATCTGTCTCGTGCAGCAGATACCCCTTGCATCACCCCCTCAACCGCTTCCCTCTCGCAGGACAAACCACCCCGTCACTGCGCCGGGGACCTTGGTGTGCCCAGGACAGTTAAAACCCATGGAAAAGGCTCCTGCTGGGCCGGGGTGCTGGGCTGGGGTGCTGAGCTGGCTTTAGCACGCAGAGAGATGAGCTGAGCACATCTGGAGCTCGGGCTGCCCCTCCTCGGGGGTGCCGCCTGCATGCACTGCAGGGGGCACAGGGACCCCCTCGGCTTCTCCCCTCGGCACCTCGTGGTGGTTTTGGGAGAGTGGCCACCTCCCTAACGCTGCCCAGGAGACACCCTGGTGTCCTGTAAGGGACCTCAGACGAGCGTTGATCGTTATTCAGTGACTCCCTTCTCCCACTGATCCCCCAGGGCCAGGAAAGCCTCTCGGCTCCCTGGGGAGAGCTAAGAGCTGCCAAGAGGTCTCCTGGGGCAAGAAAGCCGTACCAGTATGGAGGTACAGTGGATCCAGCACCTCATTCATTCCCCCCATGTCCCCCCAAGGCCACGGGTCGGGTCTCCACCGGCAGATACGCTGGCTGGCCCCAGGGCAGTGGCTGGAGGTCTCTGGGCAGCGCTCTTTCCCGGTACGTTCGGTGATGGTGGCGAGGTGCCCGCGGGCCTCCATCCACTTCCCTGCTCATCTCCATGTGCTCAGAGCCAGCTCTGCTGGGACCAGCTACGAAGGACCTGGACCATGAACCACAAGTGTCTAAGCCTGGCTGCTAATGAAGCTACCGAGTGCAATTACCAAGGGGACGCCGAGCCCTGCCAGCTGGGGAGAAAACCAGAACGAAACACTCAGAGGATGTGGAAAGTTTTGCTCAGAGAGGCTGGAAAAAGGGTCAGTTTATTCATAGACTCCAGCACCCAGCACCCGCTCCTCACCGCCCCGGGCTGTGAGCACTGGGGCTGGGTCTCACCTGCAGGAACCTGACCGGTCCTTGCACGTGGCCGTGCTAGGAGCTGCCCCCTAAAATAGAAACCAGAGGCAAACAGGCAGCCTGTAAAGCCATCACCTGGGGGGCAAGACCGTGGCTCCCGCGCACGTGTCGCAGGGGACGGTGGAAGTGCCCAGCCGAACAATAGCCATCGCTGCGGCCCGCCGGAGACCAGGCTTCCCGCTATTGTCCCGGCCAGCCGGGGCCGGCTGCAGCCACCGCTCCTCGGCACCGGCCCCCCCGGCAGGGACCAGCGGCCCCACCATGGGTTTGAAGTAAACACAGCTGAGCCGAGGCGAGAGCCGCCACCGGAATCGCCCTGCAAACCGCCCCTGGGCACGTGGCAGAGGTGGGAGCGGGTCTGTCGGAGGCAGGGGGGGGGCTGCCCAGCCCTCGCGCCCCGGGAGCCGTTGCAGCGCAAGGACCCGGTCTGCTCCGGGCAGAGCTTGCTGCGCACTCCGAAAGTGCCGAATAGCGCATCGGGGCAGGGCAGGGGCCTGCAGGACGTGTCAGCCGGGAGGGAGGAATCGCTCGCTGCGTTACCTACACCGGCCGCCTCTGCGCTCCCACCCACGGCAAAGGCTCGCTGCACGACCCCAAGAGCCGGTGCGCTCCAAAGCCTGCCTGCCCTCGGCCCCCGCAGCCGCGCCGGCACTGCTCGCAGCCCTGCCTGGAGGGGAAAGGTCGGGAATGCAGAAACCTTAACGGCAGGGCTGGCTCTCCAGGCCATCGCCAAGTCCGAGGGCTTCAAGTTTTAATGCACGATCGTATAATTAGTAAACAACCCTCTCCGTCCTCTCCCCTCCCCAGAGCCTCGTGAGCTCTCCCTGCAGCCACCCCGGTATTTGGTGAGACCACGTGCAGAGCCGGGACCGGGATCAGCAGGAGGAGGCAGCTCTCACCTTCGTAAAGCTGGGCATACTGAGGGAACCCCGCCGCTCGCAGCCAGTCACAAGCTTTCTTGGCTTCGATTTCTGAAAGGAAGCAAAGAACCAGGCTGAGCATCCCACCCGGCAGCAGCGACGCTCCCCGGAGCGGCCGCCCGCTCCCCCCAGCCCCCGTGGCACCCGAGCCCGTGTTTCACGTGTGCGAAGCAGAGGAAGCGACCGGCTGCAGAAAGGGGAGCGGGGGCGCGGGGCCGCGCTGGCGGGCAGCGATGGCCGTGTGCGGAGGGGGGGCTCTGCCCAAGGGAGCAGGAACTGCTGGGCTTCAGCCTCTCCGCCAGCACAGGGCAAAGAGGAGGAGGTAACAGGAACGACAGGACCACAAGACGTAATGTTAACCTCCCGATGAAACGTTTCATTTCTGAACCCACCAAACCAAATACAGTACTCTGCCAAGCAAGAGAGGAAGACCATTATTTTTAATAATTAGTTCAGAGCTCATCAAAGCTTAGGGCCAGTCGCTTTTGCAAACACCCTCCAGAAAAGCCTGCTGAAGAAACCTTTCCTTCTCCTCCTCCTCCCCACCACCCCGGACCACCCCACCTCTTCCTGCAAGCTGGCATTCATCCTGGCAGGCACCAAAACCCTGCTACCCTACACCCCCTGCCTGGCCGGTTCCCATCCCTCACGCATGGTCCAGCTATCGCCCGGATGAGCCCATCCAACAGCCAGCGCTGTTTTCTGGGAAAATTCTCAATTTTACAGAACTTGAGAGAAAACAGCCCAAAGCTCACGTAGCCAAAGCAAGCTGCTGCCTGGTGTCGGCAGTCTGTCCGTCTGCTGAGATTTATACTTCTGAGGGTGACAAACATTTGACCTCAAGTGTAGAAAATGCGACGGCAGTTTCAGGGTCTCGCCCGTCCCTCTCGGAGGCACCACCCAGCACAGACTGGACTGAGGCCGGACCCACCCAGAGCGAATTGCAGTGAAACACCCCAATTTCATCACCATCCACAACAGCCTCAGCAGAGAGCTCTGGCTGCATTTACAATTACAAAACTACAGCAGGGGAAAAAAAAAAAAAAGCCCAAAACAAGCAGTTCAGTTAAGGACGGGACCAAACCAAAACCCTGGACCCAAATACTTCAGAAGTTTTGGGAAGAAGGTTTGAAATAAGCATCTGCATCTGGGTCCAGGCTGTGCAGCTGTTCTTAGCCATGCCATGAACCCAGCCAAAATCCGCGGCTGACCCCTCCTGCCCTCGACAGTGCTCAAACCCAGTAACCCCAGAGCAGAACTCAACCTTGGAGCCCGACCGGGTCAGCGCAGTCCCCACGGAGCACCGCACTCCTCCCGTGCACCCCGGCACCTCTGCGGCAGAAGGCGCACTGCGGGAGGGCACCAAGACTCGTGGTCCATGTGAACGGTCTTTGGTCATGGCAGCTCCGGAGAGCACATCCCTCCCGTATCCGCAGGGCGGGCAGGGTCCAAGGACGGGGATTTCCCACAGCCCCCCGGCCAGCGTCCTGCCAGACGCCCCTCCTGCTCCTGCTCCTCCACTCACAAGGGAGTCGCTGGCCATGGGGCCGTCGCGGCCAGAGGCTGCAGCTCAGGGTGCCCCCAGCCCAGAACAGAAACGCCAACCTCCCAACCTGCTACTTGCCCCAGGACGCTCTGTCCCCCCGCTGCCCACCGCCCAGGGAGGGAAGGGTCTGGCCCCGGGGAGCCCAGCGGAGGGAAGGGCAGCCAGAAGCAGAGCCACATGCCGAGCTTACCCCTGACGGCGGCGGGGCTGAACCGGTAGAAGAGCATGGCCGGGGCGCCGATCGGCACCGCTCAGCCGGCCGGAGTGCCACCCAGCCGGGGGCCAGGGCTGCGCTCTGCAGCAGGATGCTCCGCGCAGGACTGAGCTCGGCCGCCCATCGCCCTGGTGGAAACGAAGAGTCGGAGCACGACATTTCCTTCCCCTCCGCCGCCTCCTCCGGGCGCAGGAGCTGGCGGCGGGGGGGTGAGGGGGAGCGTACCTCTCCTCACCCTGTTTTGGAGCCAGGTCCCAGGCTTCGCCCACTGTGGCAAGTCCTGCATCCCCCCGTGGAGCCCCACGCAGCGGGGAGCAAGCCCACCAAGGGCAGGGGGGCTCTGCCCACCCCAGGCAGGAGCCCTCCCCACAGCAAAGCGCTGGCACAGAAAAGGTTTCCAAGTGTCCCTGTCCCGGACGGAGCCGGCGGCCAGCTTCCTCCTCCCGCCGCCCTTCCCACAGACGTGCTTTCCCAGGGAAGCGCAGGAAAGGACGGGCAGGCAAACCCACGCTCCTGCCGAACACGCAGGCGGGTGGCGAACCGCCCGCGGGGGCACGGTGGCGGCAGCAGCACCAGGGCCACGGCCGGACGCTGTGCACGGGGTCACCCGTTGCAAGCCGTGTCCCCAGCCCTCCCTGCCACCTCCCCGGGAGCTTCACTGCCAGGGCGAGGTGACGGGGGACCCGACCCTGCACTGGGCAGCCGGCGGCACAAGCGCCTGTCTGCAGCCTCTGCGGGAAATCCAGCGCGAGCCCCCGAGGAATGCTGCCTGGAGACCCTCCGCTGCCTCAGGCTGGGCAGAGAAGCCGTGAGCAGCACCGATGGAGACGGGTTTCCAACAGGGCTGCATCTCCAGATGTGTGCATTCTCCGATGTCTAATAAAGGCTCATCACACACTACACCCACCCCTCAGCAGGGCTGGGAAGAGGGTCTCATTGGCCTCCTCTGGTCAGCAAACGATTTTCACCAGCTCATAGCAACTTAATATCTTTGCGATCTGTAGTTTAAATGTGGCGGAAATGATCCCATCGGAGTTGCGCTGCGGGAGGAGCAGGCACGCAGACACGGGCAGACAGGCACACGAACACGCACAGAGCCCACGGTTCCCTAAGAAACAAGGGGATGAACCCCACGGAGCCGCCTTCCCCCTGCACCCCAAACCCAACCTCCGAGGAGCCCAAACACGCCCCGTGCACGGGTACCCGCTGCCGCAGCACCGCGTGCCAGCCACGCACCGGGTGCACGGCTCTCCCCAGCACCGTATGGCTCCTCGCCGAGGGGCGAGCAGCAGGTGAAGATGGGACGCAAGACGACGGCAGCGCTCCCACCCAGGCCTTCACAGAGGGCTGCGGCAGGGGAGGAGGCGCTGGCGGGTTCCTGGCATTTTCAGCTGGGCTCCTAAGCAGCCTCGCACAAGCCTTCGCTGTCCGTGTGTCTGCATTACCCCCCGCTGTCAGTGCCACCATCAACCTGCCGGCCACCGTCACCCACATCTGACAGAGGAGTGCAGGCACCCACACAAAGCTCCTAACCAGTCTCAGGAAAGCAGCCAGACAGGTAGATGAGAGGCCCCGTCACAGCTCCCGCTTCAGAGGAAGCTCTCCGTGTGAGATGAGCCCTCCACAAACGCCTGGACGTCCCACGGGGGGAACCAGCACCAACACACTCCCTGGAAAAAGCTCCTGAGGGTGCACAGCCCTTACAAGCCACCAGAGAATCCCCTCCAGGCAAAGCTTCTGCCCTTCTCTGGCAGCTGCTGAGGCTGGATGGCGTTTCCCAAGGAAAAGGCATCCACGGCCGCTCTCTCCATCTCCTGTGCCCAGCACAAGGGGCACACGCTGTGGCCAAGTGCCACGGTGGTCCCTCAGAAACGCCCCGAAGTCCGGCGGGGGCAGCTCCACCAGCTTGGCTGCTGCAAAGCAACCCGGGGACAGAGGGCACTGCTGGCGGGCGTCTGCCCAGACGCACCGGGAACCCCGACCCACCGGGAACCCCGACCCACCGGCACCTCCGGGGCGAGGGGAGGAGAGCCAAAACGGAGAAGGAGAAGAGTCTCTCATTTTGCAAGTGAGAGTGGAAGAGAAGGATGCAAACCGACGTGAAAGTGGAAAAAATGACAAAATTCCCCCCCCCCACCTTCCTGCACCGTCACTGCACCGTGGCATTTCCCTGGACGTAACTCGCCAGCGGGGGAGCACCGAGACCCACGCCGGGTCCACAGTGGCTCAGACAGGAGCGGCTCCCGGCCGTGGGATGGCTGGAGCCTGACATCTCTCCCTCAAGTGCTTTTGGGGCTACAGCTACCCCACCCCTGACCCGCACTGGCGTGGACGGGGGACAGCCCGGGAGGTGCAATAAAAGCTCTAACACGAGCGAGCTGGAACACCGGAGGCAAACGTAATTATGGGCAGGAAAGCCGCTTCCCAGAACCCTGGCTCTGCACTTTCACTTTAAAAATCAAAAATAAAAATCGCGCAGTCACACTCCAGGATCCAGCTTCTCGCAGCAAGTTTCCAAATTCCCCATAAAAAGTCCCACACAGCCAATTAGCGTGTGAAAAGAAAACTGCATCATAAAATTGCTCATACGTTCCCTAATGGAAAGCCGTGAAACCAACTGCCCGGCAGATGCGGGCGGGAGCTCCTGCTTTTCTTTTCGGTGTGTTTTCTTTCCATCTCGCCTTAAAATAAACTGTTGCCTACAACAGTGAATATGCAGAAGTGCAGCCCAGCTTCTCTTCCCAGTCTGTAAACAGAAGTACTTGCCTACTTTTTACCGAAATGACAGAAAAGCTTCTAAACCCGGGGTACGTGCCTTTACTGCTGAAAACAGCGAGGCTCTGAAACGACAGCTTCCCATGGGAAACGCGCATCCTACTGCTGCTGGGGGTGCTGGGGCATCGCCCGCGTACGTGAAGGTAAAGAGGAATTACCTGGCTGCGACGCCCAGCGCTGCGCTCACTGAACTCAGCATCGCCTCTCTCAGCCGAGCATCACTCAAACACATCCAAGGGCCAATTGCGGACCCATCCGTGCCGACGGAAGGCACCTCTCCTCTTCCAGCTCCTTAGAAGGGGCCCCCGGAGGAAGCCCCCGCGCTCCCTCCCACGCTCTGCCAGGGCTGCACCCGCAGCCGGGCTCCCTGCCCACGCTGACCTGGGCTTTCGGAGCAGGAGAGGCACGCCGTGCTTTGCACAGCCACGGGCATCCCCCGTCCACGCGCAGTTTGGCACTCAGCACCTATAAATACCGGTTATCTGTTTCCAGCTCCCAGCACCATCCAGCGAACCGCAGGGATTTCAAAGCTGCCAGCACAGACAGGGCACACAGATAGGAATGAGAAACGCGGTTGGACGCTCTCCCAGATGCAGCGGGTTTCCATAATTAACCTTCACGCAGTAAATAGGTCTCACAAGTTTTGGGAACTGCTCCTTGCTACGTCGCCAACGAGGAATTGTTCAAATGCCTCCACCATCCCCGGCCCCAAAACGTCCTGCCTGCTCCCAAGGGCATCGCTCCCCTGAGGACAGCACCACGCAGGGGACCACGGCCCATGGAACCAGAGCCCGCCACCGCCCTGCTCACACCCCAGAGAGCCACTGCAAGATAACACGGGGAAAAATCCGGGGGTAAAAACGCCCCTAGAGGCAACGCCAAAGTCGCTGGCCGGTGTCTGTGGGTGTCGGTACCCGAGCGCCAGCTGGTACCACCCAGGCAAGAAGCCCTCTGGCCACCTCCCTGCCCCACGGCGAGGAGACCGAAGCCACCGGGTTTCTGGATCACCCCGCGCACCACCCTCAGAGGTCACCCCAAGCTCCTCCGTCCCAGCCGCCCTCCAGCCGGGTGCCCCCCCTTCCTTCCCCATCGCCCCTCTGCGGTACCCGCCTTCGGCAGATGCTCACAGCCGTCCTGCTCAGCGCCGCGTGCCCGGACGGCAGCAGGGCTGGAAGCCGCAGCGGGCAGCAGCTCCTCGGTTAGGGCAGCGGAGAGGAAGGAAGGGCCCCGGGACGCCAGACAAATTGCTGCTCTATTGTCAAAGCAAAGTTTCCAGGTAACAGAACAGGCTCCGCTCCGCGCGTGCCCCCAGCCCGGCGCAGAGGCGGCAGATGCACGGAGCCTGCCCCAGGCAGCACCGCAGCCCACCCCGGGGAGCGCTCCCCCCGCCTTATCTCTGCCCCGCTCGCATCTCGGCTCAGCTCCAGGGCTGCATGTAACCACAGTTATCAACTGGATGTGACAGCTTTGGTTTCCTCTCCTGCAAACGAGCCTAACTGTAGTCTCGTGTCTGTTTTATTCTGTTCTAAAGAAAGCTAAAACACACTCGCTTTGGGTGCAAAGGGCTATAACCCACCCGAGCTCTGCAGTGCAGAAGTATGACTGTACGACAACAGCCACGAGGAAGTCCTGAGCAATGCAAGAGCTCGGCTCTGCACCACGCCCAGCCGAAAAGCAGCTTCTCCCCTTGCAGGCTGGCACCCGAGACGGGACCTGTATCCGATCTGCACGGGGAACACCACCACTTCCACAAACATCGCTTCGAGCAATTCAAATTCACGTTTGCAGCCTTTGCTGTCTCTAATCAAGCTGCAAGGCAGACGCTGCTCCTGCCCCTCGCTCGCAGGCAGGAGGATGTGGCCGGTCCCTGGAGCTGGTGGCTGCTCCTCTCTGCACTTTGAGCTCGCCAGCAGCACGGCGGGCGGGATGAAGGCAGACCTGTGCGTAAGCCAGGTGAGGCATCCCCTGCGGGGCTGTCCCGCAGGACGTTATGGGTCCCTGCTCCCCACAGGCATCTCTGCTCTCGTAGCGCCTTTGGCCGCCTCAGGACACAGTCCTGGCCTCGGCTGCAGGCTGCGCCGGGAGCACGAGCGCTGCGGTAGCTCGGGGGTTAAACGTGCCACGTTCAAGCGCTGCAGCTGCAGAGCAGATGTCTGGTGGGAACAAGGGAATGGAAAGGACACGGATAGGAAGAGAAACAAAGGGCCAGGAAGGTGAAGACCCTTATCCGTCCTCCTTGCCTCCCCCACCTGCATTTTTGCAGCTGCTCTGACCCCCGAGGAGCCAGGGACGGGGCAGGAACCCGTCCCCTCCTGCACCCCGGAGAGCGCAGCAGCCAGCCCCCCTCGCGCGGGAGGCTTCCACATCTGCAGAAGGCAACGGCAAAGGGAGCTGAGGGCAGAGAGAGCCTCCGGCTCCAGCCCACCCCATGCACCACCCCGAGAAGGTCCCTCAGCGCCAGCACGGCCGCCGACTCGCCTCTGCGCAGATCTACACTTGGGCTGAAGTTACCGTCTTCTCTTTGGCGCCAGTGACATTATTCCCTCCCCGGGTTCCAGGCTGGTGTTCGCTCTGCTGAGCTCCCTGTATCGCTACAAACGCACGTCTGTCAGCACGGGAAAGGGAGAAGCTTCCCAGTGAAAATAAGAGTTAAAAGAAGGTGCTTGCGTGGCTGAAGCACCCAGCAGGAACAAGTGATGCTGATGAGAGTGACCGCACCGCAGCGGCGGGTCACTAGCCTTCACCAGGCGAGGGGCACCGAGACGCTCCGGTACAGCCCCGAACAGCTGAAAGATGGCACCCAACTGCAGAGCTTTGCGGGTCCACCCGTGTTCCCCCTTCCACACATTCGTGCCCCCACAGCCCTGCACCTGCAGCCCCGGCGAGCAACCGCTCAGAGGGAGAAGGGCAGCCTGCCCCATCCAGACACAATTACTGCGTCCACAAAGAGCACCGAACCTACGCTGGCACATGTGCAGGCGTTTCTGCCGTTCAGGTGGCTGGGTGCTCTCATTTCTGCTATCGGAAACCCAGACGAGAAGCAAGATGAAAACAGCTACTCAGATGATGCTGAACAAAATTAATCCGTCTTGCCCATCCTGCATCCCACCCTTTCTAAAAGCACACTGTTGTCTTCCTGTTGATCATCCCACGGGTCTCACAAGCGCTTTGTTTGGACTAACGGACGCCGTCCCTCCAAGGGAGCCCGCGCCGCCGGAGCTCCCCACCTGACAGCCTGGGTAGGGCCGGGGCACGGCATCCGTCGGCCGCTGCAGGTACTGGCCGAGACCGCACCTCCCCATGACGAGGGATCGCATCATGCACTTCTTCACTCTGTCTGTCTTTCCGCTGCTCGGAAGAGCGTTAGATCCAGCACCGACAAAACGATGCACCCGTAGCCTGCCCCCGCTTCGCGCACGCTCTGAGGTCAATGTCCGGAGAGCGGCATCCCGGTGCTGCTTTCGCCACAGCGCTTACGCCACGTGCAGCACGAGACCCAACGCAAGCCGTCACCGAAGGTCGAGGCAAAGGAAAACGACAACGGTTTTGCTAAAAAGCCGGAATCAGCAGGAGCTCTCGCCGTTGCAGACAGCTCTCGGCTCCGTAACGCAGCACCTGCAGCTGATGCACATTCACATCTCCACTCAGCGCAACGTGCTGCAGTTTCTCTCCCGCACTACGTGCTTAGGAGCTCTCCTCAGCTCCCACTTTCAAATCCAGGCATTAAAAACAATTACTTGCTTAATACATGAGGGAATTTCCTCCTACTTTTATGCTTTTATTTAGAATAAAGACTAGTGTGTGTTACCAGAGGAACCCCACGGAGCAGCACTCCCTCGTGGTCTTTCTGCAGCTTTTTCTGTGTTGCGCAGAATTACAAACCCATCCAGTTCCCAGCTGAGGAATGCACAGGCTCCTACGGCACTCGGTGGGAGTCCTGCAAGCCCTGGGGGCTCCGGTGAGCCCAGAGCCAGACTGTCACACCTGGTCCAGCGGCTGCCCCACCGATGGCCCGGCACTGCCACAGCCCCGGTACAGAAACGTGTCCTCGCAGGAAGAAACGAGCACTCAATTCTCAGCAGAGGCGCCAAGGGTTGCGTTAGGGCTCTTTTCTTCCCTTTTTAAAGACAGCGATACAAAAATAAGCCAGAATCAAGTGATTTCTCCAGCTGCCTCCCCGATCCCCCACTGCAGACTCGGGAGGTGATCCGCAGCCATCCCCCTCCTGCCTGCCCGCAGCCCACCGGCGCTTGCCTTGCTCAGACGGTCACCAACTGGTCCCTGCGGCTGGTCCACGGGGAGCCGTGCGAGCAAAGGCTTCTGCACGGACACCGGCACGAGCTAATCGTTAAACTTGTGAAAATCCCACGTCAGAAAGACCTCTGCAAAACTCAGGCTGTTAACACCACGAAGTCCTGCACATGCAGATGACCACAAAACCACCCCGCAGGCTGCAAACAGCGCGCTCGAGGGTCGTTTACAGAACGGCCCTCCCGGTCTGCGCAGCGGTCCCCTCCCCAGCAGGGACATCTCCCCGAGTCCTTCCGGACAAAACTACAAATCAAGGTGTAAAACCAAAAAAACCAAGTTTCCAAAAGCAGCCAAGTTACATTTCTCACGTGAACGCGGGTCTGCGTACGCTCGGGCAGGGACTTCCACGGGACCTCCCCACCCGGAGCGTTCGGGGCTCAGGAAGAAGCCGCGGTCCCTCTTGCTGCGCCCAGCGCCCACCAGCATTGCCGGGGCATTGCTCACAGCGCCGCTGCCAGCGGCTCCGGGGGGCACATGTGTCCCCCCACGACTCGCTCCTCGCAGCCCCAAAAGTCCTCTCCCCACCCCTTTCCCCCCGTGCCCTTCTTTCCCCTCGCTGAAACCCGCGTTTCAGTAAACCAGCGCTGGCAGGCGATGCCACATCCCGCGGCAAGGCTGGCACCGGCACCACCACGCTCCCGGGGCTCCCGGCCAACGCCGGCTGCCGCCCTCGCTGCCTGGCAGGAGGCGGGGGTCAGGCTCACGGAAAGGCGTTTTGGCTCGGGCTCAGGAAACAGCCGAAGGGCTGGAGGAGCTGGCGTGTGGCGCAGCCACCGCGCTTGCTCCGGCTTGGCTGACTCTGTGAGAAATAAGCCCAAATATTAAAAATGCTGCAGATCTATTACGCCCACCGCATCTTGAGCGGGAAGCAGGGGGGTTGAATGAAAAGCCACGCGCAGCGCGACTGAAACCAGCCTGTACTTTGTCGCATCCATTTCCCCTCTCCTTCCCATCACGCGCAGCCGCACCCCCAGTACTGGTGCCTTCTTCCACCGGGCTCGGGGCTCGCCACGCACCGAACTGCGGCCCCTCTCCGAGCTGGCACGCTCCCGTCAGGGCAGAAGCTACAGATCATTTCAAGGGGGAAAAAAAAAAAAAAGGTAAAGGAAAATCTGGTCTGTTTTTCAAGAAAAGAAAAAAAAAAAAAAAGAGCTTAACAACAAAACAAATTACACCTCCTAACCCTTCCCGCACCCTGCTGCGTAAAAGCCAAAGCAAACTGACTCACTGCAAAGGAAACACTGTTTTCAAGAAATCTCTGACAAGAAAAAAGGTGATTTTACAGAGTTTCCCATCTCCCCCCAGAAGAGTGTTTGCTGGCTGAAACCTTCTACAGGGTGAACGCACAAAGCTGGGACACGAGCAGACTCACCATGGCAGAAGCTGTTAATCCTGGCTTTGTTCATTGGAAACCGTGGATTAAATGCAGAAAAAAATATCAGCATGACCACCGGCCTCCTCGCTCCCCCAGCTCAGCCACCCCAGCACCAGCCACTGGAGGCAAGAGGACTCCGGCCAAAGACCTTCCCGCAGGCGCTCAGCTGGCGATTTCCGATTTTTCCACGCAGGCCAACTGTACCGAGCTAATAAAATCTGCCCTCATTGACCCAGCCGTCTAATTTCTCGTTAGAAGCAAACAGGACATCCCCAGCCACGCAACGGGCTGAACCGTTCAAACAGCGGGGGTGGGAGCCGCCGGGGAGCGTGCGGAAAAAAGCCAGAGCGGGAGCGCAGAGGCACGCAGGCAACGCCGCTGAACTGCTCCCAGCGCTCCGTGAGCCCTGCCCGCGGCGGGACAGGCTGGCTTCCCCAGGGCAGCCGCGCCGGTGGCCGGCGGCATTGCCATCTCCTGCGGCGAGCGGGCACGAGGCACCCCGGAGCAGGGACACCGAGGTGGCCTGGCCTGGCTGCGGCCGGCCGGGCGCGGGATGCCCGTTCCAGCCAGGTGGGGTGCAGCTTTCAATTGCAGCTGGAAAAATTAGGTGCTGAGATGCTCCAGTGCGATACTTCCCACAGGGATGCATTCTGCCGGCACTGGGCTCCGGAAACGGGACTGACTGGGAGCGCGCAGCACTGTCCCGCAGTAAGCCGGGAGGGAGGAGAGCGATGGAGACCACCGAGACCCCCTTTCCCATTCCAACAGAGGTTGCCTGGTGAAACCACCGGCCGTGACCCTCAGCCGAGGGGCTTCTCGTGGTCGGCTGCTCGCAAACCGTGGGAGCTGCCAGCCCGTCGCAGCCAGGCAAGCTGTGCGTGAACGCAGCCTTTCCCGCGAGCAGGGGATGGGAAAGCTGGGAAAACTGAAAGCAAAGACTGGTCCATCATTAATTTCCCAGCCCCTCAAGACACCAGAGAGGACTAAAAGCTTTGGAAAAAGAAGGTTCAGGGACGAGACCAAGAGCACCTGCTATCCAAGATACGTAGGCTTAATTGTCTAATTTTCTACAGATCCATGGTCTGTGCTCACCCCATCGCTGCCTCACCTTGCCCTGGGAGTGCTCCTTCCCTCCGCGCAGGCAGGACTCGCCTAACCTTTGCAGGCAGAATGAAGCTGAGGGAAACGGCATGGTCCAAATGAGAAGCTCTGGTTGACACGGGATTCGTCTCCGTAATGAAAAGCACATTGTCTGCAACTGCGCTTCCCCGAGTCGGTGCTTTTGGCATAAATACTTTACAGAATGAGCTGTGAGATCCCCTCGGTTGAGCAGGACCTGGCAGGGGAGATCCTGGTCCAAAGTGCAGAAGGGGACAGTTGAGGGGAGCAGGCTGGTAAACACATCTGCGAGCAAACCTTGGAAAGGAGCGGGATGAAAACACCCGCGGTCGCGACAGCAAGGGCGTCCAGCTGACAACAGCGACCGCCTTGCAGATGGGGAGGCGTCTCCGCGGCCATCCAAGTCACCAGCGACCATGTGCAAAATTTCCACCAACACGGGAGGAGTCAAAAGCTGCTTCCAAATGTGATCTCACGTCCCAGCGATGCAGGGAAGTACCGGGCCTCAGAGACAGCCGTGCTGCTGCCCTTCAGCGTGCTTTAACGGAGGGTGCCTTGGCTGCTGCCCAGTCCGGCTCACAGCGCGCACTCCACTGAAGCTGCTCAGGGATCCCACGCGGCTACTTTGACACGGCAGGTTAATGAAATCCTTGAACCGAGAGGTCTTGATCCTCTGGGGGCTGAAAGCAAGCACTCCCCTTTGCAAAGACAGTATCGCGAGAAAGAAGGCAGCAGCGGATTTAGCCAACTGATAACAAATAACAACCATCTTTTGGAGCGAAAAAGGCCTTTCTGAGCACACGTGACAGTGAAGACACCAAACCCAGCTGACGCTGCAGGTGCACGCTGGAGATGCAGGATGGTGGTGGCCAAGGCTGGCTCTCCACAGGGGACACACGCCACCCACACTCACGCCAGCAGTGGGACCGGGTCCCAGCCGGGGCGAGATGTGCGGGGAGGCACCCGCGGGTGCCACGCACGCATCCTGCCCGCTGCAACGCCCTCCCCCTCAACAAGGGGATTTTGGTCCAGTTCTCAGGAAAAGCCTCTTCCACCACTATCCCTGGCCGAACCTTCCTGTCATTAATGCTACCGCGGCGCCACAGAAGGAAACCAGACCGTAATTTCCAGCTGCAGCAAAAGAGCAGCAGCTGCCTCCCGGGTCTCCACTCAGCCAACATCTGTAGGTGGGAGAGAAGGGAGGAGAGAGCCTTTGCTGGCTCCAAAGCGATGGGAGAGGCAGCCAGGCGTCCCCTCGTCCGGAGCAAACTGAAACGCTGCCCAGCAGAGGAGGCCGAGAGGGTCCCCGAACCAACAGCTCCTTCGGGGGCACAGAGAAGGTCCCAGTGCCACTGTCCCCTTCACCCGTGGGAGACAGGGGGGGCTGGCACAGCCCATCCAAGGGGCTCCCTGCGCGTCCTGGGGAGCTGCTGCCCGGCGAAGCGAGGGAAGGGGGCCCCAGCGCCGGGACAATACCTGGCACGGGGACCTGTGGGTTGGCTTGTTAGTTCCTGCTCCTCCTTCTCCAGCTGGTCTTCTCCTGGTCTCTCTGAAGCCTGGCTGCAGGGTGACAGAAGGAGAGCTGACGTGTTTACCAGACATCTCCTGATGCAGCTGATAACAAGCGGCATTGATTCAAGCCAAACTCTCCACCACGTCACACCATGGGCTTCAACACCAGGTTATTCCTTTCTCGCCTTGTTTCTGATTCCCGGTAGGAAACACAACAGGGCTACAATAGGTATCCCAAGGGATACAGCATCGCAAAACATCCCACCCACCCCTCAGCTCGCTTCCTCGCACCCTGGTAGGTAAGACAGAAGAGGCCAGCGCTGGAGGCAGGACACCGTGGTGGCTTCTGCCTTCTCCAAAGTTCTCCAAACCCAGGACCCTCCAGACCGAGCTTCAGCAGTGATGAAAGCACAGCTAACGAGTCCATAATCAATCATCACAAAAACGCGGAGGTCAGAGCGAAACCTTAGGACAAGGGTGGAAGTGGACAGCAGGGACCTGAGGTTTAGGGAGGTCACCCCAGCCAAGCAGGAGTCCCCACGGCCCTTCCTCTCTCCCCACTGGAAGGGGACGGTGTTGGGGCTGGAGTCCAAGCTCAAGGCTTCCTTTGCTTTACGAAGCTAACGGGAGCCGCTGGAGAGAGCGGGCCAACGGGCTTTTTGAGAAGTAGTTTTAAAGGATGTCACAGTTTTGCAAAGAGACAAAGGAACATTTTAAAAAAAATACAGAAGTCTCCTTGCCAGGAATGTGGGGAATGTCAGGGAATATTACAAAACAGGATGCAAAAGCTGGCCTCAAGCGATGTCGTAGACTCATATGCTGGCCTGGCAGTCCAGATGCTGAATCCCGATGGAAGACGACCCACGGGAACGGCAGACTCGGCTCACCTGGCGAGTGGTCCCGTCCGCCTGTCTCCCACCAGCGAAGCCAGCACAGCCGCCTCTGCCAGCCAGCCCTTCCCGCAGGCATGCCTTCCCACAGCCAAGGCGCAGTCTGAACGTGCCCTTTACGCGTAACACCGCGCGTTCTGGGGAGCTGAAGCGAGCAAAGCCTCGCGGGACACGGCCGAGGAGCCCGTTCACGTTACGGCAGAGGGAAGATCTGAGGATCCACAGAGGGAAAGGGACCGGTCCGTAGCCGAGGGGGAGTCCTGAACCCCAGACCTTTGCTGTAAGCAAGAGGAAACGCTTCTCGGAGATGCTTAAAATGGCTCTCTTCTTCAGATTCGTTAATGACCCAAGTGCTTCCCGGCCTTCCCATGGATTTACAGGCACATGAGCTCACAGCCCCTTGCACAGCTATTCCGGCTCAAGGGACGTTATGACGCTGAACGCGTCGGGGTCGGTGCTGTGGCTGCAGGCAGTGATGTCAGAAGCAGAGGAAGACCTCCCCAGGGTCAGGCCACAGAGAAGCCCACGGGTTTGAAGACAGCAGGAAGCCCTAATTCAACACATCAACCCTTTGCAGCAGCAGCATTAGAAAACAGAGGCCAGTTACTGGCAAAGCAGCGCCTTTTGGCAGGAACGGGCATGTTTTTTCCAGCTTCCCCTCCGTGTGAAAGCCCCTGTGTAAGTAAAAGAAGATTTGTCACAGCAAGACCTACTCGGGGTTTTCTTGCCCTGACAGCACAACGGTCACGTTTGCGCTCGCAGCTGGACACGGCGAGGAGGAGTCTGCTGCTAACGGGAGACAAATTCCCCTCCTGACGATGGGCTTACGCAGGAGACCGGGCTGATGAAGGCTCCAGCCCACTTCCGATGCTTCCATGGCGGTGAAGCCCTGCTCTCCGCATCACTTCGGAAGAGCCCCGGCTCCAGAAGGGAGTCCCGTGGGGCGAGGTACCCCTGCCGCAGCCATTGCCCTCTGGGGCAGCAGGACCAAAGCAAAGGCCGTCACGGTGCTCAGGTCTCCTTGGCTTGCGGGAAACCGGCTGGGAAGAGCCCCGAGCTCGAAGCCCGACGACCGCGTCTTGCAGGGTGAGGGACCTGGGCAGCAGCATCCCCTTCCCCACCGCGGAGGCTGCCTCAGCACCGTACAGAGGCACTTGGCACGGCAGTATTTTACATCTGTAAACTTCCCTGGTAGTCATCTGTGTGTCTTTCGGAACAACGCCTTAAAATGTTTATATCTTCTCAAGCAAGCATTAGTCTTCAGTCTCTCCAGCGTGTGGCAATTCTCCTGTTGACGTTTCTGAGGAAACCTTTGCCTCAGAAAACTTCTACCTTGGAACTGCAGGCTAACGTCACTTGTGGTAAATCAATCAGCTCACATCCTTCTAAAACTCATCCGTGTCTATTTTTATGAGTCGCTAATTTTTGACTCACGCATGTTTTCTGAAGGGACTCAAAGCTCTTAATTAACACACGGCGTTCGCAAGGGGTTAGCAAATCAAGTGCTGAGCTGCTTTGAAACGGCAGGCTGCGAAAGGCTGCTCCGTCCCTCTGTGCGGGGCTGGGCAGCCTCAGCACCTTCAGGAGGTCAGCAGCACCAGCCACCGCGGCCGCTCGCTACCCAGCCCCATCCGAGACAGCCCGAACCTTGCTTTTGTCCAAAAACACGCAAGTTGCAGCAGCTGCATCCACGGCTGCTCGCCTGATGCTCGGCTGAGCGAGCTACGGCCACGTGCACAGGGACGGGCACGCTCCAGCACCCTGCCCGGCACGCCGGCTCGCACACGCAGATGCACACGCGCGCTCGGTGACATTGGCCCGTGACTGCCGCGGGACTCGCTGCCCTTGCCTGCCAGCTGCTCACTGAGCGTTTCGTTCCTACCTGCCAACAACCTGCCTGCAGAACCGCAGAGGGTCACAAGGTGCCTCCTGGCACCACGCGGGACGGAGGAGCCGATCCTCGGTCTCCCTGGCTCTGGTTTCCAGGGCGATCCCAGAGAGGGGTGTGGGGTGCAGCATCTCCACCAGCTTCCCCTCAAACCAGCCCTGCTGAAAGGCGGGGGTGCTCCAGGTCTCAGCGCAGCCACTGGCCCACCCTGCCAGAGGAAGAGGGCAGGACCAGCGCTTGGTCTCCGGCCCCCTGACACAACCTTAACTGCTGATTTACTCCACCACCATCGTCAGACAGGTTGAGATGAAGCTACCTGTGCTCATTTGCCCTTATTTGCTCTCCTCCTTTCCAAGCCCTGCCTGCTGTTCCTGTTTTCCCCTCTGGACAAGGAGCCGTTACCGGGTACATTACACATGCCAAGCGGCTGGGCCAGAGACATAACAAGGCAGTAACCAGGAGATGTCCACAGCCGCCCCACGGCACCCAGGACATCCCCCGCCGGCTGCCGGCAGCTCTGCACCACGGCAGGTCCACGGCACCGACCCACCGCCTCGGCCGGGCAGGGGAGCGGCGGCAGCGGCGATGCAGGCAGGAGCTGGCCGGCAGCCCGCGGTTCCTCCTGCCTGCGGCTGGCACAGCCCTGCCCGCCGCGGAGCCCAGGCAAGGCTGGAGACGGGCGAAGGGGAGCAGCTCGCGTTAGGAAACGGGGAAAGCGCTGTCAAAGCCGCTAGTGCATCGTTCGATACCCCGACGGGCTGAGGAGCCTGGGCAAGAAAGGAGAGCGCCTCAGTAATCCGCAGAACACAGATTTACGCAACGCGGAGGTATATTCATCCGTGCTCTCTCCGTGCTGCCAGGAGCCGTTTACGAGCGCAGCTCCTGTTTGGGGAGCAGCACGTACCACCGGAGAGCAGGGACCTTCCCCAGGGGAAGCAGGTGGGAAGGCGAGCGGCTCTGCCAGCACGGCCGGAGAGGAGCCCGAGGACACCCGAGATCTCTGCGCTCGTTCACAGCGAGGACATCGGGGCCACAGAGGCTTCGGGTCCCACGGAGCAGGACCCCATCCCGACCCAGAGCTGGGCGCTCGGGGAGGAATGGCCCTGCCAGACAGATGTGCTTAATTCACCATGTTTTCCTCCTCTCTATGGAAACAAAACGTCAGTGAACCTTATCAAATACTAATCATCGAGATTTCCGACCTCATTATTCTCTGCCTTCTCTGACGGCTGCGGCCATAGAAACAGAGACGGGGGCTCCCTTCGCAGGACCCTGCCTGGAGGACTCAGCCCACCACCTCCAACCCAGAGGTGCCAGCCCAAAGCACAGCTCCGATGGAGAAGGGGCAGGGGCTGCCATCGCAGAGCGAAGGGCTCGCTCGGGGTTTGTGTAGCCGAGAAGGGGGCAGGAAGGAAAAACGTCAAACCACGGAGCTCTGCCAAGTGCTTGGCGCTGCTTCCGGCAGCAGTTTTGCAGAACTTAATGAGCAAACATCTGTGGCTTCACATCCCATATAGAACATTCACAAAAACATGCTCCATTCATGCAAAAAAAAAAAAAAAAAATTAATTAAAAAAATCACTGCTGCTTAAGCAGGTGGGAAAGCTGTGGAGAACAAGAGCAGTAGAGGCAGGCATGGCCGGCGCAGGCAGCAGCAGGACGGCTGTGCCCGAGCTCCAGGGACAGCGTGACCCCCGCCACGGCTTCCTGCGCTGGAGGAAGAGGTCTGGGGCACACCCAGCTCCTCTCAGAACAGGCTCTACCGACAGAGAAAGGCAATCCACCAAAAATTCGCCTTCAGCCGAGTGCCAGCCTGCCTCCACCTCCCTGCTGCCCAGGGTCCTTCAGCCGCTCGCAGCCTGCCCGTCGCTGGCCACGTACCACGTTCTTCCAGGTCCTGGGTCACGGCAACAGCATCCGTGTGCCCAGGTAACGGAGCGTGAGGCACAAAAGCTTCGGCTTACCAGCCTGCTCTGACCTTCCTCTTTCTTCAGCACTTCTGCAGCCCCACGCCGCACGTCCTGCCACCACCACAGGGATCGCTCCCGGTGTCCGGACTGATCAGGGAGGACAGGACGGGGGATGACGCGGGCACCTCGCCCACCTCCTCCAACCTGCATGTGCAGGAGCGTGAACACTCCTCACCTTCAGCTGCAGGAGTAACCACCCAGCTTCATCTCCGTGTCACCCACGGGGCTGAGGCACCCAGAGCAGCGCAGCAGCAGAGCAGAGGACCATGCAGACCAGGATTTGCTCCCAGCCGTGGCCAAGAGCATCCGGCCAGGGAGCAGCACCAGGCCGGGACCTGCAGCTCTTCTTCCCCAAAAGCCCTCCCAGGGCTCTGCGGCACGGTGCTCCCCGCTCCCCCCAGACGGTCTGGGAGACACCTCAGGCGCCCGGCACGCACGGCACCGGGGCCCACCACCAGGGAGAAGGATGAAAAGGCACGCACCCCTCGCGTGGCACGTGTCCTGCTCTGGGCACCGCGTCTCACATCATCCCTAAAAGCGTCCTTCAGAGAATTCATAAACACAACAGCGCACGTTTGTTTTCACGATGGGGGTCTTGGAGGACGGCAAACGTCAGGGCCGTACCAGCAGGGAGGAGAGGCAAGGCTGCCCCAACACCCACATCTGTGCTGAAAAGTGGAATTTCCAGCTTTTCACCATCAAAACACAGAGTCCACCCACCACCCGTCTTAGCAGGCGGTAATGGGAAGTAAGACCAGCCTCCAGTTTCACCAGTAAACACATTTGTCATATTTGTAGCAGCTATTCAAGAAGCAGGTCACTATTGTCTTCAGGCACGTTTCCTATTTAACCATCCTACAACAAAAATCAGTGCATACGTTTCTGCTTTCGTGATCAAACGTTTAAAGCCAGAGCTAGCAGTCAGGTGGCACCCGCCGGCAGGCACCCCAGGGTGCATGTCCAAACCCTCTCTCTCTGCAGTGCCTACGACAGATTTAAAAATTATGGAGCTTCTTTTGTGCTGGGAATAACCCCCATCACACCAACCAACACGGCTTTATTTTATTTACCCTCTCCTCCCCGGTTCCTTCCTGGATTGCAGCCTGCATGTCGACCATTAGACCAGCAGCCACCTTTGTACGTGGCCCAGCACAAGACGATCCCGGTTTGCAACCAAAATGTGAAAGAGCGGAGCTTGATACCAGTGCTGCGTTTTGTAACTGCTCTCTGTGCCGTGTCTCGTCTCCATTCCAACAGTGGGCATCCGGTCGCAGCCCCACGGTCTGAATCCCGCTCAAACACCCGGGATCCCACGAGCAAATATCTGCAAGGTGGATATCTGGAGCATTTTGGCTTGGGGCGTGTTGGAACAGAAGTGGCACCAACTGGCCCCTCCAGACAGAGTCTTGTTGGAAGAGCGGACACGTACCGGAAAACCTGAGCATCCCTTGCTGGAGCGGTGGCCAACCAAGCCTGCACCCCAGCAGCAGGCAGTTGCCTTGCTAATCCCTGCAAAGAGGCAGCCTCCAGCGAGCCTCCCACACCGTTTTGGAGGATATCTACAGAATACCAGTGTTCCCAGACCAGCCTTTTCACGCTGCCTCGTGGCCAGCAGCATTTCGTGGCTGGGACCACCGCTCCTCGGGTTGCCAGAGCTGAGCGACGCTACCAGCGGCCCCGGCAGAGACGGGGCCAGGAGCCAACGCGAAACAATGAAAACCATTTACAGAGCAGGAAGCTGCATCTGCTGGATGAAACGCTATCTTCAAACAAGACGTGTTTGGATAACTCCAGTTTCATAACTCGCCTCTTCCGATGTTAGGAAATCACAGTAATAAAAAGAAAACAAAATGGGGGAGAAGAAACTTGGCATGGGGAACAATGGGAGAATTGCTTGAACCACGGTGCTGCCTCGGAGGTGAGCCCAGCCCGCTGCGTCTCACCCGGCTGCAGGCTCCCAGAATAAAGGTCTGATCAAATATCAATGGGAAAAGAGTTAACTCTGCACTACAGACATCAAGAGCACAGTAAATTTTGATGATCTTATATATTACTGTGATTGCTTGACTGGTTTTTTTGTTTTTAATGGAAATCAAAGCCATCTTGGGGGAGGGAATAGAATTAGCGGTGGTCAACAACGAGCCTCAGAATTTGGGGTCCAGCAGGACTTATCTTCATCATCCTAAAGGTGATGGAAGGGATGGTCTTAAAGGGTGGAAGGGGATGACAGGTCACCTTTTCTTGACATTTTCCGAGCACACAGCTCCTCTCTGATGGCTTTTGCAGACAAAGGAATAAACAGCCCTCACTCCCCATCACCCCACGAGGTGCAGGGAAGCAACAGCCCGTGCTGGGCAGGTCACCCCGCGGTTCAGCCATGCCGCACCGGGCGGCACAGCACGGCACAGCACAGCACGGCACCCCTGAGGACAGCCCGGAGCAGATAATCCCCCTGCACAGTAATTCCATTTTGCAGAGGAACACAGTGCACCCGCTCGGCCACCTGCTCTGCACGGCCCCCCCCGCTCCGAAACGCGCCGAGGGGGCAAAGCAGCCAGCAAGGGGGGTGCAAAGGCAGGGCTTGGTATGGGATTTTGTTCCTATTTTTAAACACTGAGGTTTTAATGTAAATCAGGGCTGGCTGCTCCACCGACAGCTTCCCGCCGTCCTGTTTGCTCTGACCCATCTGCGCAAACGGGTGTTTCGGGTCCCCGACGCCCCGCGCACGACGGCTCAGCCCCACCGCGGGCGGCAGCGCTGCCGGGGGCCGGGACACGCAGGACCCCGCTCCTCACCCCGCTCCAAGAGCTGGCCGGGCCCGTGGCCACTGCTCCCACGGCTGTCACCTCAAACAATTTAGGACAAGGAGCCAAAAGCTGAGGTCACTCGGCTCGGGCCAACGGACCCCTCCCCAGCACCCACCTCCTCTCCCCACCCTCCCCAGTCCAAATATAAATTTGCTTACAGGAAATGCCTTAAAGAAAAGGCACCTCCCTGAGTCCCGAAGAATGCCCAGAAAATAAACTGTCTATGGACATGAAGGAAATGGCTTTTTTTTTTTTTTTTTAAAATCACACTGCAAAGCAGCTTTAACCCTTTCAGTCCCTGCTGCAAACTCCGCCACCCGCATTCCTCAGAGAGTTTCGAGGTGTCTATGCTCCAGATTGGCAACGCGAGAGGAGCCTCCGGCCAGAGGTCCCACTGTCCTTGCACCACCACTGGGTCTTGACCAAAAATGGCCCAAAATCCATACCCCAAATGCAAACTCTCTTTCTGATAAGGAAAGCACTGGACCCTCAGAACAGGCTCACAGCCTGGGGCCCACTCTTAATTGCAGGTAAACACAGGCTCCATTCCCAAAGAGAAGGAACTCGCACGGTTGTTCGCACTCCTCGAGGTCACCTACAAGGTCCCCACGGAGCTGTGCCGTTCTGCAGCCAGAAACGCGGTTCCCGAGCTTCCCGCAGAGGGCAGGGACGGGGTTCCTGCAGCGATGAGAAAGGCAAAGCATCCCGGGCCAGCCCCCAAGCCCCGGCAATAGCAGCCCCAAGCCCAGCAGCTCCTGCCCCGTGCAGGCATCGCACCGCATCTGCTCCAGCCAGGCTGGGGAGCAAAGCGACGCATGGAGGCTTAGGAAGTAGAAATGCTGTTTTCATACCAACGTCCCTACACAAAACACAAGAAAGAAAGAAGAAATCCAGGAAATCCAGGACACAGAGAGGCAGCTGTCTCAAAGCAGTTGGTCGAGGAGGCTCCAAGGCAAGCAGCCCAGCGCGGGGAGAGGACAGCTCACCCTCCCCAGTCCCTCCCGGGGACCCCAGGCAGCGCCGCAGCAGACGGAGCATCCGGCATCCCGGGAGAGCCCTCCGACCAACGTGCTGGCGCAGCGGCACCGGCACCGCCGAGGGCACCGGGCGCTGCCAGGGCTGCTGGAGAGGAACGGTAACGGGGCAGGACCGATAAATAAAACTTGGTGGCAGGATTCGGCAGCATCCCCGTGCACTCACAGGTCACAACCTACAGAGAAGGCAGCTCTGTTATCTCTCTCCTACAGAGGAGAAAGCCAAGGCAAAGCCTCTCCTGAAGCAGAGTCAGCAGCAAAGCCAGGAGCACAGCCCAGCTCCCTGCACTCACAAAAGCGCTTCCCTTGTCACCGGACTGCAACGCCTCCCTAAACGTGCCCCTTAAAAAATGTATACTCAGGGCTTTAAGTCTCAGATGCACAAAGTAGTTTGATACAATTCAGCTGCTGCTGCAAAATGCCTAAAATACTTGTTGCTTTTTTTTTTTTTTTTTTTGAACAGCAGCAGCACTGGAAAAGTCACGCTGCAGAGGTGTGTGCAGGCCCTGGGCGTGGGAAAGGAAAGCAGCAGGGTCAGCTTCCACTTGGCTGGAAAGCAAGTGTCTGTCCGGAGCACAAGTCAAGGGTTCAGCAGGAGATCACGCCTGCCTCCCGTGAAGGGAGATAATTTCTGCTCAGTCCATGATTTTTTGCCTCACGTATTGAGGTATCCAGCGCGAACAGCCCTGATCCCTGCAGGAGGAGAGCCTGCACGAGCTGGCAGTTATCCTGGAGAGCAGTACCAAGTGCTCTGGAGAGCTCTATAGGAGAAGGATGCTTCTGCAATGGCTGAGCAGGGTCCAAGAGAGCAGGGCTGTTCCTCTGGCTTTGCTGAGACAAGCTGTGCAAGGAAATCCAGTGATCAAGTAAGCATTTTGGCATCCAAAGCCTCTGGAGATGCCCACGTGGAAGGCGTTAAGGAAGAGCACACCACGCAGCAGACCCAGCAGATGTCCCGTCCGGCTGACGCTGGCAGTTTTGAGGATGGACGTCTCCAGCAGCTGAAGTTTGCAGCAATGTGAAGGGCACAGAGACGTGTGCTGGAGCACAGCCCCGGCCGGCCGGACCGGGGGAGCCCCGAGCGCTCCCACCACTGCACTATGCCTGGCATACCTTCTACTGGGACAATGAAAGCACCTCTAAACTTAAACAGTCTGCAGAGCAAAACCACTGCGTGAGCAACAGGGCAGCTGGGGTTTCACCTCCCTCAGCCTTCGGGGACGGGGAGCCGCGGTGCTGGCCGAGAGCCGCAACTGCCGCCCGAGCAGGCAGCGAGGGGATTTGGGACGCTGGTGCCGCTGCCCCATCCCTGCCCGCTTGGCCCCACGTCCCCGGCACGCCAGCACCCGCGCCGGCAGGGCACACCCAGCACCTCGGCTGAGCAGCTCCGGCATCTCTACCACGGGCACCCTCACCGGCCATGGACTCTGTGCCGCGCTCAGGTGCCTCTGCCACGGGACCGTAACTCCTGCCGGACGGCATGAGCAGCCGGGGGGAAAGGTACCGACCTGCCGTCTCACATAGAACATCTCGGCTGCACTTAAGTCCTTCAAACTGGTTTTTTATTTAGAAGCCCGTTATTTTTAACTGGGGGAGAACTACTGCTTCCTAAACTCTTGCTGCTCCTGAGACACCACCGTAGCTCCCAGGACTTCACCCCAGGAGCAATCATCGCACACGGCTCGTGTGCGGCCGCAGCCATAGAGGCCGGTGCCTGCCGTGCCCGGGAGGCTCGTGCCGGTGGCTCTCACCAGGGAACAGCAGGTTCGCTCAGGAAGGCGTACGGCGACGGTAGGGCAATTCTCCGCCTGGGAAACAAAACTGAAACGCCAGCCCTGCCTACCCAGACATCCTGCTCTTGCCCAACGGCACTGATGAAACGAGGTCAAGTGCGCTCTGAGTCACCCCTGAGCATCACCGTCCCGCAGCCCCGTGACACCTCTGCCTGCCGCTGCCCTGGCCATTTCCAGTTTCACTGGGAGCGGCAGAGGGAACTGACCCCCAGCCCCCCCTCGCCAGCCCCCCCCCACCAGCAAACCTCCACCTGCAGCCCCAGGAACCACCCCACCTCCCTCCCCAGCCCAGCCCGCTGCCCCCAGCCCGGGGCTTGCAGCAAGCCTCATCCTCTTCAGCCCTTTTTATTATTTTTTTTAATTCCTTTTTTCTTTAAGTGCTCTTTCTTGTCCCCTCCCCCTGCCCCCAGCCCCAGGCTGAGCTGCTGGCCACCCCACCCTGCCGACACGGGACCCTGGTGGGAAGGCGGGGGGGCAGGAGGAAGGGGGACAAGTCCCTCTGCTTCACCCCTGCACAGCCCGCAGTCGCACGGGAGGCTCGCAGCTCAGGGACGGATCCCTCCACGCCTGCAGACTTACTGCCCTGGCCCCACAAACGCCCGGTTTCCAGCTGGCAGCCGGCCGTGGGGACGTCGCTTTGACCTCGTCCCCCCAAAACGGCTGGAGCACCCGGCGAGGGGTGCGGCGGAAGCGTTTTGTTGCCATTCCTAGAAGGAGTGGGGAGAGAGCGTGACTCCTCTGTGCTGCACCAGACAAAAGCGCATTCAGAAACTGAACTGGTGCCCTTGACAGCAGCAAAAATATTCCTGTAAAATTCATTGCGGGGGGCGGAAAGAGCGGGCGAATAGAAACCCCATCATGTACCTTTGCAAATAAACTGTACTTGAGCAGTGACACACTTGCGGACGGGTCAGAAGGACCCTCTCCCACTGGCACCCGCGCACGCCTGCACGGGCAGCCCTGGCAGCGTGCAGTCCTTGAACAGTGGCATTAATCCCTCGTGCCCCAGCGAGCTCTGAACACGGGCATCAAAGCCCGCTCCCCACGGGAGCCTGTGACCGGCCCGGGAGGCGCAGGCTCTGCAGGCCCCCGTGCACATGTTGCACTCAGATGCTTTTCACTCCCAGATAAAGGGCAGGAAATCCCCCGGCACACCCCGGCTCCGGCACGCCGGGCCCCTGGGGTTCAGTGGCGTGCCGTCCCGCCGAGCTCCTGCTCCCAATTAAGCAACGGGAGGCCCAAGCCTGGGCTGCAGGGTCCATGGAAATCCAGATGTTCACCCTGGGACCGCACTGCCCTCCAGCCCGCACCAGGAGCTGGTTGTCCCGGGAGTTATCCGGACTCCTCCGTCAGCCTGGGCGCTCCCCTCACATTGGACAGACCGGGAGCAAAGAAACGGCAGAGGAGGAGCACACCCCGCTGAAGGCTCGTCCCCTCCTGCAGCACCCCGGGCTGTGACACCGCACACCTCTGCCTGCGTCCCCCACGGCAGGCAGCCCGGTGGGGGCAGAGCTGGCGTTGGATGGGGCTGAGCAGGTCCCCCCCACTCTGCTGCTGCTCCAGCTGCCACCCCCACTCCTGCTCGCGCCCCACACACAGGTCAGCGGACCCGAGGTTGCCATTGCATCCATCCCGGTGACCGCCCCAAGCCCCCGCTGCCTTCCCTGCACTGAGCGCAGCAATCGCAGTAGCCAGCATTCTCCCGCTGGCTTAGCTCCTAACCCCACACCCCTGCTAGACCCAGCTCTACTAGGCTCTGCTAGGGACCCGCCTGCACCTCAGCGGCTGCAGCCCACATGCACGAGGCGTGACACCAAACCGCAGCCTGGTCACACTGGCTAGCGGGTTTTGGTAGCCCCGAGCTCCCCCTGACCGTGACGCAGGACATCTCGGTGGGACCTGGGAGATGGACACAAGGAAGCCGCAGAAGGGCACGGCTGAGCTCAGCCGGCCACGGGACAGCACAAGGAACTCAAGCTGGCAGCGTGCCTCTGTGCAGCGCGATACGAAACGGCTGAGCCCCTGGGGAAGGTTCCCCGAGCCGCTGCGCCTGTTAATGCCCGTTCCCAGCGCCGGCTGTTAACGTTTACTCTGCCTGTAACTGGCACTGGGTGACAAGTGCCCTTTTCTGATAAGGGATCCTTCATCTTACTCGACAAACAGCTCCGCTGCCGGGCGAGTGCGCCCACGTGGCGTGGGGACCCTGTTGATTATTAACCGAGCGGCGGAGGGAAGAGCAGCGGGCTGGCCAGACAGCCACCCGCAGCCGTCACGGCAGAGCGACCAGAGACAGGGGCCGGACGCCCCGGACCCCGCGGCAGCCGCATCCCACGGGCTCAGGGCTGGCATCCAGGGTCACCCCGGGGAGAACTGGGCAGAGGAGGGACGAGCACGGAGCGGGGCAGCGCCAGGCCAGCACGGCTCTGCACCTCCGACAATCCCTTCTGCAGAACTGTGCAAATAAACGCGCCAAATTAATCAGAAAGCAAACAGACAATGAAAACTGGCAAGTCATCACTTCCTGCACCTAAAAACTAATTTCTTGCTGGAAATGTAGGAAAAGACCCTGTCTCTTTAAATTTCTGTGCCCAGCCCCGGCAGCCTGGAAAAGTTAATATAATTATCCGGAGGTGACTTTCAGAAAGGCGTGCACAAGAAGGGTTATTGTGGCTCAATCATTAACCGGGCGTGAGACCCCCGGCCTCGCTGGAATGTGGCCGCGTGCTGCCACCGCTGCTGGTCCTCTCCGGAGCGTGCGGGAGCTCGGCACAAAGGTTAACGAACGGCTCCTCCGAGCCACCGGCCCCGAGGAGGCTCCGGCCGCTTTCCAGCACGCCCCTTCTCCCAGCACTAAATCCAACCAAACACCTCCTCCACGCTTCCCGGTGGGGCTGGAAGAGCGCGTGGATAAAGGGAAGCTGAGAAACAAGAAGACCCGACTTCCACGCAGACGTTCCCACTGCCACACGCGCCTCAGCTCCCTCCTCAGCTCGCCCCAGCAATGCCCACAGCACCCCCGGTTTGGGGTGCTGCTACTCCCGGTGGCTCCTCTCAGCTCAGAGTGCCGCTGCTGCGGCAGCACCGGGACCAGCACGGCGTGGGACGGGAGGCCTGGCAAGAGTAACGGCATCCTAGCCTCTGCGGCTGGCATGCTGCCCCTGAAAGCCTCTTACACCCACAAAACCAGCTCAGCTTACACCCCCGGCTCTGGCAATAAAGACACTTTACCGAACCTGGCGGGCAGAGGGATGGAAGGACATCCGTTATCACGCTGGCTGAGACGGAAGGAGATACCGGTGTTACCCCCTGCACCGCTGAGCCCTGGCGCAGGGCAGAGGTCCCGCCGTCCCGCAGGACCCTCCCCGGCTCCCCACGCAGCCAGGGCCGCAGCCACCGCACCGGGAAGCGTTTCCTGACTCCGCAGCCTCGCTGCCGACACACTGCCTGTATGTGGGGGATTAAACTCCCGCGTACATCTGAATGAAAAAGCCCTTCCAAAGCCACGCCAAGTGCAAATTCAAGTCCACAAACTGTCTCGAGCTCTTCAAGGAATGAACAGTTTAAGGAAGGAGGCTCGGTTCTCCTCTCTACTGAGCAAAGCTGGGGAAGCGCCTGGCTTTGAGCAGCTCCCGTCCTGCCTCCCCGCCGCTGCTGCCAGGCTCCGCTGCGGCACAGAGGGGCCGGCAACCTGCCCTCAGCAGCACCCGCAGCACCCGCGGGGCTCGGTGCCCACCGACTTGTCGGCTTGTTCCTTGGCTGCAAAGTCACACAGCAACCTCTGCTACACCCTCAGGGAAAGGGCAACCTTTCTTTCCCCTACTCGACTTCAGTTGACTTTGAGAACCTTCAAATCTTTTTGAAATTAGTACAAAAAACACGGGGAAGTACTGAAGTGCCCTTAGGCATAACCATATTTTGTACTCTTACGAAACTAAATTGCTGGCAGCCTGTCCCATGCATACGCTCAGGTTTGGACATTTGAGGCAATGCAGACAAGGAATGCTTAACAGAAGCACAGTTGGATTTATTCAGTTGGTCTTTTATTAGAAAAGTATTTCTCGGAGGAAGCACAAGCACATGAAGTGAATGTGAGCACCTCCTCGGAAGCCAGGTTTGATACCCGCTCTGCACTGGGACTTGATGTTTTGTCACATAAGGAAATTACCGACGAGCTTTTGGCATAAGGGTGGGAGCTAATTCCTTCCCTACGAGAACGGAGAGCGGCTGACTGGGTTCGAGCCGAGCCGCGCTCCCTGTGCGGCTCGGGGCGAGGAGCAGACCCCGCTGGCACACACACGCAGAGAGCGGTGGGGGCTGCTGCGCCCGCTCCAGTGGCACTGCCACCTCTCAACTGTGCTTCAGTTAGAATGTAAACAGAAAAAAGCACATTCATTGATAAGAATTCAAGCATGCACATGGAAAAGAATGCAGACTTCTGCCAATAACATCACGATATGTGCTCTGACATCCTGGGACTGTACGAGGGGCTTCAAAAGAAGAGGCTCCTCTGCTCTCTGCACCAAGGAGCCGTTCCAAAGCACAAACCACAAAACCAAACACACAAAGAGCTGGTGTTTTAAGTTAGCCACGATCAAACAACCCCCGAAAAAAACAGCCTCTCACCTGGGCAGCACGCTCTGACAGATCAGTGCTAGTTCACAACGTGACCAAGCTACACACGCACGGCAAACCCATCCATTTCTACCAAAGACAAAGGTCTCCAAAAGAGGTGATCCCCTGGAAACACCTGCCCATGCCACCGAAAGCCAGAACGCAGAGTCCAGCCTCCCCCCGCTATAGCGCAAGGGCCTGATTCAAAGCCTCCTGACGTCAACGCAGTTTTTCCATGAACTCACTGGCTCTCTAGATCAGACCGCAAATCTCCGCTTTCCTAGTCACTGGTTTAACCGTCAGTAATCCCAGCTAGAGGGGGGATGAAGAGGAGCCCTGAGAAAAACTGGGCAGCCCAAAACCCACAGCCAGCCCATTCACATCCCTCCATGGGTTTAGCGATGGGTCTGCTGGCAGCAAACGGGTCGGCCGCAGAAGGAGCCAGGCAGCCTCACGCTCTGAACACGGCAACTCGGATGGAAGCAGCAGACTCTCACCCACACACTGCTGTGACTCAGCCCGGGAACGACGGGGATCCAGTAAGAGCTTGAGTATGTCAGGAAACGTGTCCCAGCTCCGAGCTTCTCCTCCTCCTCCTCCCCGGCTACAGCAACAGCCCCCTCGTACCGGCACGGTGTCTGCCTGCACACACAGATACCCCATGGCGAACGCAGATAACCCACCTGACAGCATCGCCCTGCTGCTGGAAGCAACTCCACCTGGCAGCGTGGCCTGGGCAGCATCCTCTGGAGCCGGATGCAGCAGATTGCCGGGCGCTATCTTCCGAAATCCGCCCCCTTCCTCCTCCCCCCCCCGCCCCATCCATCCTCCCCCGCAGGCGCCCAGGGGAACCGCAGGTCTCTGATTTACCTTCAGGCTGTGCTGTGCCTCCGTCAAAACCCCGGGGGGGGACTGCCGAGCCCCGGCGAGCGGAGGAGGAGGAGGAGGAGGAGGATGGGGGGGCGGGGGGCCCCGCCGCGGGCAGCGGGCGGGCTGGGGCTGGGGCTGGTGCCAGCCGCGGCTCCGGCTGTTGTCGGTGTGAGCGCGGCAGGTGCGGGGCTGCGGGGCGGGGAGCGGGGCCCCTCCGGCTCGGCCCGCCCAGCACCGCCCCCGGGCCCCGCCCCGGGCCCGCCCCGCAGCCCCCAGCCGAGCACCCCGGAAGGGACAGCCAGCGCTCCGGGGCCAGGAGGAACCCAAAGCGGCTGGTCCCCGGCTGCGGCCGTGCGTGCGTGGGCAAGCCGAACCGCCGAGCCACACCAGCTGCAGCCAGGGGAAGGGGCTGCCACGACACGCGTGAAACTCAGCACGACCCCAGCCCCCGTCCGCATCCCGCACTGCTCCCGTTCCCCCGCTCCGTTCAGCCATCTCCCTCCCTCCGCTTCCAGAGCGGCAGCAGCAACTGCGGGGCCTGCGCTGGCCCGGCCCCGCGGCGAGGGCACGGGCTGCAGCCCCGGGACACGGACACCCAACAGCTGCAACCTCCCCGCCGGGCTGAGCACCCGTGGGGTCCCTCGGGCTGTTTCCCCCCAAAGACGAGCCCCGGGACAGTTTTTGCACAGATGCCCAGCTGTCCCTAGCTCTCCCTGCCCACCAAACCAAGCAGGCGGCAAAAGCAGGCGTGCGAGCCGCAGCAAGGCGCAGAGCAGAGCGGCTGCTCCCGTGGGACCTGTTTCCCAAAAATCCCCCTCACGCTGCAGGGGATTTTCTTGCTCAGTAGTTACTTCTCCAACAGTACAGGGAGAGGAAGATCCTTCCCTCAGCACACACACGTCTCACGGCCAGGCTTCTGGATCCCAGACCCATGTCACGTCAGATGGGACCAGCCGCAGACTATTTGCAAGAGGGTGAAGAAGAAAATGGAGAATAGGGTCTGGAATAGAGGGGCTAAGAAGAAAAAGTAGCATTTAAGGTGGACTTGAGGGAGGAATTTGTTTGTGGGAAACGGGAGGCAAAGGGGCTGGAGGTCAGGAAGCACCAGCCTGAGCACGGAAGGAGGAGGAAAGAGGCAGAGCGAGACGGAGGCGACAGGACACCGGGCAAGAGGCTGGATAGTGAGCACAGATACAATGCAAGGAGAGACAGGCAGCGATGCGATTTGGCGTGGGGATGGCCAGAAAAGCAGGAGAGCGAGTACATTGTAGGGATGCCACAAACCCACTTTTCTCTTGAAATTACTGGCAGGGGTTGGAGGGTTGCCCAAGCACCCTAACATGTGAAGGTCAGGGGGAAAAAAACCCACAATTTTTTCCATTGTTTTCACAGTCTGAGAGGCTTTTGATGCACATCATCTTCCTTCCTTCCCCAGCCCCTGACCCTCCTCCCACCAGCCCCCGACTGCCTCTGCTCCCCCCGCCGCAGCCCCTCAACCAGCCGCCTGTACACCACAGCCCTCGGCCCTGGAGGGAAAGGGCTCTCAGCAACGGGGCTCTCAATGAGGCCCTTGTTGACTCCAAAGTCCTCCTACAGCTCTGTGCGAGGGAGCCTCTTGCCAGCCAGAGACCGGGGGGTGGGCAGGGGGCTCCTGCTGCTGGAGAGCGAGCAGCCGGTGCCACTGCCACGGTCAGCCGTGGTGAAGGGAGCGGCTGTTGATCTACGCCGGTGGAGAGGTCGCTAAAACAAGGAGTGACGGAGGCTGCGAGCGCCCCGCTACAGAGCCGCAGGCAGATGAGGGGTCAGAGGGGAGGTCGGGGTACCAGGAACCCAGCTGAGCCTTGACCCCCAGAAGTACCGGCACCCACAAAGCGCTGCTCACCAGCTCCTGGGGAGGGTGACAGAAAGGGATGGAGGGGAGCAAAACCTCTGGAAACAGATGACAGCTGCAAAGCCCTGTGGTGCTGACCGCCGAGCCAGCCCCCCCAGGGGACAGCCAGGAGGGCTACGTCACTCTGGCTACGTAAGTGGGAAGGCGGCAGAGGCAGAAAGATGCAGCACTGCTCCCAGCGCAGGGCGGGCAGAGCTCAGGACACTTCACGCTGCCGCAGGCAGCCCGGGGCTCAGCTCTCACCCAGCACCGCCGTGGGGCAGAGCCGGGCACCAGCACCCGGGCCGTCCCAGCAGCATGGTGACAGCCAGTGGAAAAAGCGCTTGGCTCAGAGGAGGATTTCAAGTATTTTCCACTCATTTCCTCATGCAAAGCGGGAACGGGGAGGGTGTGGGGGCAGAGAGGCAGGAAATGTCCTGGAGACGCTGAGCTATAAACAGGCGGCAGAGAGGGCAGGACCAAAGCGGCCAGTCCCACGTGGACCCCGTGGGCACACACTTGCCCCGCTCACACCGGGAAAGCCGAGGCCGGGCTGCCGGGGCGGATGCCGGGAGGAGCAGAAATCGCGCATACTGCGCGCTCCCCCCGCGCCGCCCCATGAATGGGCCGCATTCACGCCCAGCGATATTAATAGTTCCCAGCATATTGCCGAGGAATGGCGGAGCGCCCGCAGACTCACCTTCGGGCCGCCCCGCCGCCTGCACAAGGCGCCCAGTGTGTGCGTGTGCACACGCGTGTGCTCACGCGGGGCACCCAGCAAAGGGGTTAACGGTGCCGGCGTGCCTGCAGAGGAGCTGCCAAGCAGAGGGAGGAGGGACAGAGCAGCCTGGAGCACGCTGCCCTCCGGGGCAGGGCAGGGACCAGGGCTGCCGGCCAGAGCACGCTCTGGGGGGAATGGGGGTGCCCTGCCCACCCCAGATACCCACCTCCAGCCAGGGGAGAGGGGCTGTTTAGGGTGGCCCAAAGGGCGTTGCTGAGAAGGGATAGGAAAAAATCCAACAAAGGCCCTTTTGGGCTGGCTGAATACTAGGAAAAAACGTCAGGAAGGGTGAACAGGCTGGGGAGCTGCCTCTTCCTCCTCCCGGCAGGGAGGGTGGGGGCTGCTCAGGACACCCAGACCTAACCCAGGAAAGCTCCAGTAACAGGCTCAACCTTGGCCAGGTCCCTACAGGGGACTGTAAACAGGACCCGAGAAGAGCTGCGTGCACCCCAACGCACCCCAGGCTCGGCAGGCAGACAGGGCTGAGCGAGCGGAGCCACCTCAGCCACACGCACCAGGGAAAGCCGGGTTGAATCCTGACCCTACCTGTAAAGAGCAGCGTGCACGTCCAGCCCAGCCCAGCCGCAGACTCGAGGTCAAGGCATTTTCAGGCGAGCCGTTCGTTCGTGCTGGCTGCTGCTGCCCGTGCTGCCTCCTCGCCTGCCAGCGCTCCAAACCCTGCCCCGCTCTGGGGAAAACTGGCCGGGCCACAGGGCAGCTCCAGGCGACGGCTCATTCGGAGGGACAGATTGCCCCGAGAGACGCACGCTGAACCCCTCTGCCGTGGCTGGGCAGCTCAGACCGTGCTGATGCTGAAACACACCAATTATTTGGGCTGGGTCCGCAGTTCCCCAGATCAAACACTCCCCAGCACCCGAGGACAGAGCACCTCAGATGCAAAGGGCACACGGACACGGGTGGTTTATCCCGCCCAGCCTTGGGGGGGTAAGGGGGTGCTTCCACCCCCGGCTGCAGCAGGAAACCCAGGCGAGGGCACTGGGAGACCCACGCTGCCCCGCCACGGCCTCCGATCGGGTCACGTCAGACCTGCAAACCCCGCGAGGGGGCTCCGCCAGGTCCGTTACTGGTGAGCAGCAATTTCCACTGAAGCACTGAAAGGCTCCGCACCGCCCCGGCAGCGCGGCCGCCACGCGTGACCCCCCCACGGAGCGGAGCAGGAAAGGGCGCCCTCTACTGGCCACGGCACGCAACGCCCCACGCCAAATGAAAACACCCTGGAAAAATCGAAACAAGCCAACGACTTAAAGAATAATAATAATAAAAAATAATACGAATAATCCATGGGAAAAGCATCTTTGCTGCAGTTGGCCACCCACCGTGAAAGGAAAACCCACGCACCCACAGTGAACACATCCTGAGCGGCCCCGAGATGGCCATTATCTGCTGCTCTTTTTCCAACAACCAAAATAAACAGGAAAAAGAAAGTTAAAATTTTCTTTCAGGTGTATAAATAAAAACCAACCACAGAAACGAGCAAACCAGAAGTGGGTGTCCTGGGGTAAATTTACGCACCCACGTATGCTTGGGGGACTCCTGCTCTGCTAACGCAAGTATTACTCACGTTGCATAATTTTCCACTGGCGCAGATGGAGAACCGGAGACACCCGCGACATTTTCGCGTGAACCGGCCTCACCCGGGTCTAACCCCGCATCAGAGCTGGGCCCAGCCCGCGCTTGCTGCCCGCTCCCGCCCCGGGGTGCCCATTTATCTCCCCATCCGGCCACCCAACGCAGAACGCCTGTTTGCTTTTCGCAATCCCCAGCTGTAAAAGCCACGCACAGCGCTGCCGCCGCACCCTTCAGCCCTCCGGGTCCCCGTAAATCCCCGCGAGGAGCCCCAAGCCCAGCAGAGCATCCCCGACCCCTGCGAGCAGCAAACCCAGCACGGGTCCCGCTGGGGTCTCGCCGCAGTGGCGCAGGCGCGTTGGTGCCCTCGCAGAGCACGCGGCTCCCCGTGGCAGCCACCTGCGCGGGGTCCCAGGGCGTTACTCAGAAAGAAGGATGGCCACTAACCCGATTTGGCACCGTGCGTCCTGCTCAAGGCCCTAACGTCCTGCTCCCCCCCTCCCGCCCGCTTCAGCACCTCTCTGCAGCGCAGATAACCCAGAGACCGCCTTTGCCACATCCACCTTGACCCCAGCTCACCCCCGCTGCATCCCTCCTGCGAGGGGTCAGACCCGACCGCGGCAGGCCGAGGAGGAGGAAGGGGAAGCACGTCCCGAGAGCCAGCCCTGGCCGCTCACAGGACGGTTTCTGGGGCCGTGGGGATGCTCCAGCGCCAGTCTCCACACAGAGCCCCAGCACCAGCGCAAAGTGAGCAAACTGGCTCCAGATGAGGAGGAGGATGGCTTCAATATCGCTGTTTATGAAAGGAAAAGCAGTGGGAAGAAGTTAACTGGCACACACGAAATGGCAGATGGAGCCGGTGTCGCCAGCTGCACGAGCACAGCCGGCAGGATTTCACCAATACTGAATTCCCCAGCTTCCAAGGGAGGAGGGCAAGAGGGAGGAAAAGAGAAACTCAGAGGCATACGCACAACAGCATCATTCATGGGAGCTGATTTGGTGCAACAAGGGTCCTGTGTCTGGCCCAGAGCTCTAGGCAATTAAAACAGCAGCCACAGATCTCAGAGAAACAGCAGGAATTTATCTGAGGAATCCAGATTATGTGGCCACTGCTGAACCAGAGCAAAAAGCCTCCAGCTCCTGGAAGGTAAACACGTTGGCGAGCAGCGAGAAGCAGCAACCAGCTCAATTACCCCAACTGTTCCTGCTTCGCCCACCCACGCCAGAGCCGCCTCCCGTTACATCGACGGGGGATTACTGCTGCTGGCCCTCCCTCCGCGCAAACATTACCACCAAGGGGACGGTGAAGAACCAGGTCCCCAAATCCACGCCACGGACATTGATGTAGCTGGCAGACCAAAGAGCAGCCTGGCAGAGGAGATGGTGTTGTGTTTGCAATCAGGGGGTCACAAGACAAGTGAAAAGCGACAAGATGCTGATTAATCTCTTGGAAATCTTACTGGCACGGCTGGCTCCTGGGAGCAACTACGTGCCCTCTGGGAGACCCTTGGAGAGGATTTGCAGCTGCGCTCCCAGCTCTTGTGCAGATGGTTCCAGAACAACCTCCTGCCCGCTCCGTCCCCTGCCCCGTTGGGCTGACAGCCCCTGGCCACAACTCACCCCAGCGTGCACCGAGGTGGGCAATGTCACTGGCACGGGGTCCGGCAGCGGGAGCTCTTTGGAAAACTCCAATTTCCCCTCGCCTATGGCAAACTAAGCTGACCTCCCCATCCCTGAAGAAAAATCCATGTTCACCCGGTCTGTTTTGGACTATTCCCAAAGAGATTAACAGCAGGAGGAACAAGTCTCCAACACAAGTCTCAGGGCAGGTAAAGATGTAAATATTCACTGAGTATCGCAGCTGACTGAGAAACCGAGCCAAAGCAGTTCCTCTTTCACACAACCCAAAATAAATTGCTTTCAGGATTGCTATCCGCACACCGTTATCGCAGGCATCTTTAAAAGCCACATCAAACCAGTTTTAGTACTAGAGTTCCAAAGGAAGAAAAATTCTGTAGGCATTTTACCAGTCTTAATAAAAATAAATTATCAAATACAAAATAATGCTTTTTTTTTTTTTTTTTTAAATGAAAAGCGTGGGGTTCTTTTCTCCTGACAGCCCCTCGGGCAGGTGATCTGCTTTACCAGTTGGCTCAGGACAGACACCACTTGGCTTTGGGACCCCCAGCTCCTCACCCACCTGGAGATGGGCTCGGAGTGAAGCCCGCCCCGCCCCCAGCATCTTCATTCTCCCTCAGTGTTTTCAGTAGCAAAGAGAGACCGGGGGCTGCAGTAGCATTTGGACATCCCCGCTCTGTCACACCCCGAACACACAGACATACAGCCCCTGGTACGAAGCCGGCAAACGGAACAGGGTTAGTACCTGCAACGTTAAAGCGACAAGGCTGAAGGCTCTACCTCATACAACATCCTTATGAGCCATTATAAACACATTAAACCTCTCCAGCACCGCAGTTTTCCTCGGGGACATCAGCAGACACGACCTGTCCCTCCTGCCACACCAGGAACACCCGCATCCGCCCGCCCAGACACCACAGGCAGCAGAGACACCAGGCCAGAACATCCCCAAATCGGCGCTATTTTGGATCGAAAGGAAAGCAAAACCCCAGCCCCTCTCGGCCCACGATTTCAGGCCGCGCTCTGCCTTTTGCATCCCACCCGCGCTGACTCCCACGCAGCCCACGTCCCACCGGCAGCCCCTTCCATCGCTATCTGCAGCAAACGGCGTCCTCGGGCTCCCCGCAGCCCCGGGCCGGGCTGACACCCCCCCCCCCCCCCCAGCAGACAGCAGCCTGAGATGCGGAGCGAGGAAGAGGAGGAAGAGAAGGAAGAGGAGCCGGGGGAGCTGCGGCAACGCTGGGGCTGCTGTCCCTAAGGCAACCCCGGGGCTCTGCCGGGGCTCCCGCTGCCCGCCCTCGCCGGGGCAGAGCTGGAGGGGACGGCAGAGCCACCCGGCCCCGGTCCCTGCCCGCCACTCACCTGCTCGCCCCCGCCGTCCCCACCCGCAGGGAGTCGCGGCGCGGCGGAGCCGCAGCCCCAGGGACCGCCCGGAGCCCCAGCGCGGCGCCGACCCGGCCCCGGCCCGGCGGCTGCCCATCGCTGCGCTCCGCGGCGGAAAGGGCGAGCGGCGGCGGCTCCTCCCCCGCCGGCGGCCGGGATGCCCCGGGCCGGGGCCGGGCAGGGTCCGGGCAGGGTCCGCACACCGTCCGCACGCCGCAGCTCCGGGCCGGCGGGCAGGGGGAACGCCCGCTCCCTTCCCGCTTACTTCCTTCCCCCCCCGACGGAGACTCACAAGCAGTTTCTCCGGCGGAGGAAGCCGCTCGCCCCAGGGGAAGGCTCCCGCTCGCTCCGTGCCTCCCGGTCCTGCACGGCGGCCCCTCTCCCTCTGCCGCCCCGGGGGACGCGTCCCGCAGCATCCCCTTTGCCGGCCCGGGGGGGCTGCCATCACCAGAACGCTCTGCTGCTGCTGCTGCTGCCCCAGCTCGGCTCCTACCAGCGCCAGGTGTCACGGTCAATGTGATGATGATTCACGCGTCCCGCATTTCATCTGCCTCCACCTAAAACTGAGTCAGCAACGGTGTGGGCCCACGCAGCATCAGCGTACCTGGGAACGCTCTCGCTGCCTGCCTCTGCTCCTGAGGGCCGGCTGGTATTCAAAGCACCGCGGACATTTCAGGCAGGATTCAGAGTCTCTTCGTTAAGAAGAGATGGAATTAACATGATCAGACTGGCCTGCAAACACCTCACACCTTTTTTTTTCCCATCTGACCTTTCACGCTTTGAAAAGAAAACCACACGAGTATTACAAAGCACCCACAAAAAGGCCCCGTTTGCTTGCACAGCCTGGTGCCTCCTCCATTTACAGCAAAGTTCTCTCCAGAAGTACAGACAGGTTATTTCAGACAGAGGAAACACTGCCTTTCTTTGCATTTTTAATGCAGCTTACATGGCTTTCTGTCGGATTGCAACGCGTTTTCTCATTATAACTTCAGGGAAGTAACCACACTCAAAACTTCCCTCTTGATCCTTCTGGCCTCATGCAAACTACCCAGAGGCTGCAAATATAAATGTACTGTCTTGCCCGCAGTTTCTTTCCAGTCTGTCTCAATCGCTCCTTGCTGCCATGGGAAAAACTTGGCGACATACCGGGCACAGGGCGGCCAAAGGGGCCTTTTCCCAGCTCATTCTCTGCGCTTCCCAAGCGCCCTGCAGCCCAGCCGACACCAGGAAAAACCCTCTCTCTAACCAAGGCTCTTCCTTTCTGGCCTTCAAAGAAAATCACCCAATTCGTGATAGGATCCTGCTGTTCAGAGGGGGGAATCTGCATTTTGTTAGCTACAGGAAACAGAAAAACTTCCAGACCCTGAAATTAAAGCCCCGGAAGGACAGAGGAGATGAGCTGGGGGATGGGCATCGGCTACTGCAGCAGTCGCTGGGCTTCAGAGTTACAGCAACGTTTATAGGCAGAGGGGGAACAAGGACAAGAACTGGCCTCATTTCGTGGGCTGGAGGGGCCCCTTGCCTCTGACAAATAGTTTCCCCATGATCATTCATTGGAAAAACTGAAGTGTGGCCAAGTTGGTTTTGATTTTCTTTTGAAGAATTTTTTCTCATTTCATGTTTTCTGCCTGTTTCTCAGGAGCCAGTCACGGTGGCACGAGCGCTCAGCAGCCTGCCCATCCCTCCGGGGGGGAGGAGAGGGGCGACTGATCCACCAGCCTTTGCATTTTTGCCTAAAGAACAAAAAGGTGACACGAGAACAAACCAAAAGTGTTTAAAATTGCTGAAGGCCAAGATATTAACAGGAGTCCTTTGCACGCCCCTATCACTGCCGCGGTGGTTCCCGTTAATTAACCAAGGATGTAATTACATGCACGGCCCCATGGATTTACGTGGGAGCTGCCTTTCCTGCAGGCACTTCTCCCCGGGGCTGCAGAGAAGCCGCAGCACGAAGCAGCGGCTGCCGGAAAGCGGCTGGGTGTTACAGAGGCAGCGCCAGGGATGGGCAGCGCCTGGCACAGCACCGAGACGGGCGTTTTATTGAAGCGGGCAAAAGGCACGTACCCATGAATATCCCCGGGCAGCGACCCGCGGGGGCCAGGCAGGAGGAAACTCAGGGCTTGCAACCCTGGCTCTGCCCGGAGGCTTTAGCACCAGCCTACCTTCTAGGGGAAATTAAAGCAATATGGGTAAATACCTATCAAAGAGCTCAGCGGCTCAAAAATAACCTCAGGGGTTCCCTGAGGAGGCTGAAAAGGAAACGCTGGAGATTGTGCCTCAAGCCTGAGGAGATGCTGTCCCCAGCTCCCGAGAAAACATCTGATGGAAAGAAGCATAAACTGTTTGCTTGCTCTGAAGCTGCCCTGGCAGGGTGATTTTTAGTGTATATAGTCTTGTTTAGGAATTATCTTTTTACTTTTTTTAAAAAAACTTTTTTACTACTTAGAGCTAATCAGAAAGCATTTTACTCTAGCCAGACAGGGGATCGATTCCCAGCAATAGGACCGTGCCCAGGAGTAAGCCCACAGAGGCTGCAACAGAAGGAAAATGAGAATATTTGAGAAACAATCCTCTTCCTTCATGAAAAGTAACCAAGAGAGCGGCAGAGCCCGTCTGAGCACGGGTCGGGTACCGCTGCTCCCAGCCCAGCACCAGCAGGGCTCTGGGTCAGGGGCTGCCACCCGCCCGGGCGGGACCCAACATTACTTTGGGACCGGGTCAGCGTTTCAGCGTGATTCACCAGCCGAGCTCGAGGCTGACCCCGTGGGCGGGCAGGGAAGAGGAAGGAGCAAGGCAGGCTCCTTTCCATCACATGTCACACCAAACCCACTGATAATCACATTCTGTTCAGCTTTTCTACTTCCCACCTCCGCGATCAGGATCCAGACCCGTGACCACATTTTCTACCGCGCATCAGGCAGCGATTTCTCAGGGGGTTTCAGAAGTCCCCAGAAACGGGTCCCTGCAGCCCCATCCAGCACCCCACCCCAAGCCTTCAAGCCTTGAGTCTCCTCCAGTCTCCTCCCTTCCATCGATGCTGCAGCCAGAGCGCGGCCCCGGTGCCCCAGGCAGCGACGCTGGTCCTTGCACGCCCGCGTGCCCCGGCACGGCCACGCACCCTCGCAGCGGCCACCCTGCCAGCCCCCTGGTCTCTCTCTCTTTCAACCCCTTCAGGCAATGACAGAAAAACAGAACCTAATCCCCATCTTGTCCCCCAAAAAACAGGGCACTGAACATGCGGGCACACGCCAGCCGAGGAACGAAGGGCTCATGCTCGGGCTAAAAACCACCAGAACCAGCGCAGGAGATTTTCATGTAAAGAGAGAAGAATAACTCAGCTGTGACAACATATCAACAACAGCTAAATTTAGCGGGTTATTTTTGGAGATCCAGATGCTGGGTAAATACAACCTTATTATTTCACGCAGGGGCAAAAGTTCAGCAGAGTCCCTCGTGCTGCTTTTCTCTATTATTTCACCACATCCAGCCGCAGAAGCCCACTTTTGAAATACCGTAGTGTCATCATTGCCTGGCTGCACTGAAGGAAGCCGTGAGCTCAGTCCCTGTCCCTCGGCAGTCAGAGGAGGCCACTGCTTAATGACATTTGCAGAGCGTTCTCCCCGTCCTACTTTTGGAGGGATCCGATGCTGCTGTCGGCAGGAATTTATTCGGAGGATGCAGTTTTTGCGCGCACGGCTGGTGCGCGAGCCTTTCCTTTCCGCTTTGTCCAGAACAATACATGGGAAGTGAATGTCAGAGAGGAAGCGGAGGGTTAGGAAAACCATGGAAATCCATGGAAACCCGGCCCCAGCTGGGACTGCTCCGGCGGGACCGGAGGCCGCCAGCGGGCACCGTGTCCCACCCGGCCTGGGGGTGCCCGCAGGAGGGGACCCGCATGATGGTGGGAGGTGGGGTCCTGCCGCTGGGCAGGGGCGGTGGGACGGTGGGGACACAGCGCTACCGGCTGAGACCACAGCAAAGCAGAGCTCACCGCAGGGTCGGGGAGAGGGCTCTTCCTCCGGGTAGCACACTGCACAGTTTGGCCTGTTTTGTCTTAAAAATCAAAGTTCTGGGGTTTTTTTTCCTTGAATTAAATTGTCTGAGAGAGAGGCCGGGACCCTGCCCGTGGAGGCGGGTTGCTGGCGATGACTGTTCACCAGCTTCCTCAGCGCTCGCTGCCGGCACCGGCGATGCCGCGCTGTGCCGAGTCCCCGTGTGCTCCTGCTGACGCGTTACCTCCGAGAGGGCAGATGAAATCCAAGTTGTTTTGCACCGTTACTGCTGAGGGAGCTGAGCATACCCAGCTATTTTAAACTGTGGGAAGCGGCAGTGGCTTCGTACAGCGGGCGTTCAGCGAAGCGGCCGTGGCAGCACAGCCCCAGCTCCCGGCTGCTCCCAGGTCTCTTGGCACCCACTCCAAAGGGATTAAAAAATCATCAGGGAGGTGAACGGTGTCTCCTGGGCCCATCGTCTGAATGTTTCCTTAAGCGATCCCCATGTGTCAGAGCACCTTCCAGGGATGGTCAGCTAAGGGGACAGCAAGCAACTGCCCGAGCCTCTTCTCTGAGCTTTGAGAACCCCAGCAGAGGTACGAACCGACGGCGGGCTTGCTCCAAGTCCAGCGTCATTCACTTGAAAGGGAGAGCTTCAGCCCCGCTCCACCGGGCACCACGCTGCTGCGATTGCAGCGATGCCGAGGACCCCGCTACGGCTCCAGTCGATGCATCGAATCGCAGGTGCCCACGTACGTGAGGGCTCCCGCTCCTCCTGCCCTCGGACCCCTATGCAAGTGTGATGCTGTGGCAGCCGAGCATCCCTCCAGCAGCGCAGAGCTCGTCAGGCTGGGACACGGACGCGTGGCCAGGAGGGTGCGGGCTGCGATCCTTGTCGACATAGCTGGGCCTTTACCAGGAGAGACTTGGATTTGCCAGGAAGTTTTAACCAAGGGGAAAAAGCCTATAAAAATACTTCCCCCCCCCCAAATCCTAGCCACAGCTGCGATCTGCTGGAGTCTTCCCTGCCCCTGCCCTCGCACAGGGCTCTTTAACCCTTTTTAACAAGCTCTTGATATTCGTGTTGCTAATCTCTCTGTGAAAGGGCAAGAGAGACCACCCAGGATTACCCCTGGAGCTCCCTTCACAAAGCACCTTTTGTTGCCCAGAGCTTTCCCGTGCTCCCGGGCTGGGCTCAGCCCTCACCTAACCTGGATGAAGAACCCCGGGTCATTGCCCTCCAGTCCGGGGAACTGCTGGGACATCCCCGGGTGCATCCCGCGGGTCCCTGCAGGGCGGCATTTCCCTTCTCACAGCGCCGGAGCCTGCGGCCGACAGCGCGGGCAGCACCGCTCCTCCGTGCCGAGAGCCGTCATCTGGGGGGGACCTGTCCAGGGGTCTGTGCGGCCGCAGAGGAGCTCACAGGGCAGAGGAGCGCTCCAGGGTCCCTCCGCTTCCAGGGCTGCGGAGAGCGAGTGACCGCAAGCTGACCAGGTTTGCTGCTGGACGTGTTGCTCAGCAAAGAGCCTCCGTTACACCAACCAGTGAAATTATAAAATGCAGGACCTCTACCCATCCTCCCCCGAGCTGGGCCACGCTTGGCAGCGGGGCTGTTTCTCCGGGGTGGAACACGAGGACGAAACGAGATCCAGAGCGTGTCTTCGCAGCCGGCAAAGCGGCAGCCAGGACCGGCAACGCCATTTCAGACAGGTTTGGCAGCGGGGCCCTGCGGCGTTCTTAGACCAAGCAGCTGGCTGTGCCCCGTCTCGGAGCCCACAAGCCCTGTCCCCAGCCCCACAGGCACACACCACCTCCTCCTCCTCCAGACCACCAGCCTCCAGCCTCCCTGGCACCTACGAGCCCCCACGAGCAGGGTGGCCCCGACCCCCAGCCTCTCCCCCCGCCTTTGCAGAGGGACGGTTGGGGCAGAAGCAGCCCACAGACACGTGCACAATAACCACAGATCAGCCGGGAGCTGCACCGCGATTCCCTCCTGCCCGGCTTTCCCCGGCGAGACATCTCAATCACGCAAAGCTTCGGGGGCTCCAAGCCGGGGGAGACCCTCCTTCCTACGGCACCGGCAGTTTCAACGCCCTGGAGCTCCTAATGAGCTTATCTCTGGAGCACAAAGTCGTTCACCACAAAGAGGAGAGGAACTGAAAAGGAACCAGGTGGGAGCAGAGCCGCTGCCGGGCTGGGCTGTGCTGGTGGAACGGCTCACCGTGTCGGCACGGCTACGGCAGCACACGCACGCCGGCGAGGGGGCTCACGCCTCTCTGCAGGGCTGCTCCGCACACGCAGCGGCCAGGATTTCACACTGCTAACTGGTGATTACTGCAACGCACGGCCAAGCCGCGTTCGCAGCCAGGGTGGGGAAAGGATGGGGCGAAGGAGGGGCTGGGCACATCTTGGGGGGTCCCTCCTGCACTGCTGGGGCTCGGTGGGTGCCCTGGCTGGCACTGCCTCGCGCTGGTTGCCATCGATGCCCCTTTGAAAAATAACAGTTTTGGGGGAAAAATCATACTGGTGGCAGAAGAAACCAGAAGCCCAGCAAGGGGACGGTCCTCCTCTTCTCATAACCTCTGCCCACCCCGCAAGCGAGGGCATTCCTGCCCCAAAACACATTGTCGCAGCTTACCTGCATCTTTTTTATCTTCTAGCAACGTGAAACACTGTGAAAAGAAAGAAAAAAAGAACAGAAATCATTTTGTTATCTTTTTGATTTGCACAGTCATGGTCTCCTACCGCTCGCGTGTGGGCTGGGTCCCCACTCCAGCCTCCCCTCTGCCAGGAGAGGAGCTGGGACCAGCAGCGCGGCTCTGAGGACAAGCAGAGCTCTAGCAAAGGCTTGTCCCAAGGGCATCAGCCCCCCCCCCCCCGACTTTAAAACATCGGTGCCAAACATGGCCCAGAGCACTGGGCAAACGTGGTGTGCCCAGCGTGTGCCCACCCCCGCGGCTCCCTGCCTGCTGGAAGCCATCGGAGAAGGAGCAGCAGCCGGGACCGGGGGCTCTGCATCCCCGGGGTAGGAGAGGGAGCCGTGGACAGAGGGACCTTTCTGCCCGAGAGCTTGAAAAGGACAAGGATGCTGCAAAATCGCCAGAGGGAGGACAGGGAGGCGGGCAAGGGCTGTCAGACCCACAGCAGAGCATCAAAACGGAGGTTGGGAGGACGCGGTCTGTCCCTCCAAGCGTGCAGAGCACGGTGCTCTGCTCTGCGCCGCAGGTGACACCCGTGAGCCACCCGCACACCCCGCGCCGTGCATCGCACTCGGGTCCGCTCCCGTGCTGGAGCTGGGTCTGGCGCTGAGGAAGCCTCGGTGGGGCAGACCCTCGCTCCGGAGGAGGAAGCACCAGGCTGGGGTCCCCCTGACCATGTCCCTCGGTACTTGTGCGGCTGCACAGACGGCAGCGGAGATGTCCACCTTCTAATCGCATTAGCAGGTCTGGGAGCAGAGTGCACAACGGTGTCGGCAGGCACGGAAAGCCAACAATAAGGGAAGGGAAAAAAAATAAAAGCTGAAAAAGCAGGCTGGGCTCTCGCTCCCCAGGCCTCTGCACGGGTGCAGCACCCAGGGTGGGGAAGGGGCCACCAGCACCACACACAGGGGCTGCCCCTCGCCCGGGGCTGGACTTCTGCGGGACAAAGCCAAGGGAAATGGGATTTACAGACGGCAGAGCCTTGCCAGCACACAGGAGACGACAGCGACTTGCACAGAGGTGGAGGAGCGGGAGGGTGCCGGTGCTGTGCAGGTCCCCAGGCGAGCGCAGAGCCCAGGACCCGGCCCGGGCCCCTCTCCGGGTGCAGGCGAGCCCCCTCCAGCGCAGCCCCAGCCCCGCCGAGCGGGGCCAGAGGTGCCGGCAGGGATCGCTGCAGGAATGCAGCGTGCTGCTGAGCCGGCCTTTCCCACGGGCCCCCCGGGACCCCTCTTCCTGCCGGGGCAGCGGGGCTGGGGATGACCCGGGGGGTGATGGGCTTAACCATCTCCCCGCTGCAGGGCTGCTCGGGGCAGTGCCTGCCCGAGAGGGGCCCAGCAGCAGCGCCAGGGTTATCGCTGCAACCCCACAGCGTGCCTCTGTTTGCAGGGGGGACGTCACCGGGGTGCCCCGGCATTGCTGAATCTGTTCCTGCTGCAGAGAAGGCCAGGGAGCCGCCGCTCCTCAGTGCGTGCTCGGCTCTGTCCTCCTCAGGGACAGCCTGCACCGGTGCTGAGCCCTGATCTGGCAGCGTGTGGGCAACCGGAGAGCATCAGAGCCGAAAATATTTGGACAGGGAGATGCTCACCGGGCCCCCTATCATGCCTGTTATCACAAGCTCTGCAAACATCGGCCTTGCAGCCGGTAGATGCTCACAGAGTGGGGCAAGGTCTGCCGGGCGATGAGGTGAGGCTGCGCTCCCGGGCCATAGCAAGGGCAGGGAAAGCCAGTCCTCGTGCCAAAGCAGCTTTGGGGAGCCTCCTCTTCCCCGCCACCGTGCCCTGGCCCTAACACGGTCTTTTTCCCACAGCCACAGCTCCACCTCATTTAACCTGGAAAGCTTTAATCCCACAGAGCGAGCCCTGCACGTTTCTCCCTCTTCAAGAAATTCCCCCGCTGTTCGGAGCAGCTGAGCAACGCGGGCACGGGGAGGAAAGCGGGACACCGGGCTGCCGCAGAAACCTCAGCCCCGCACGAGGCCATCGGTGCTCGCCGAGGGAGATCACCACTTTGCTCACACCTGCTGAAACAGATTTTCTTTCTCCCCACGGCAGGTAGCTGGAGGTGGGGAGCCAAGGAACTCTCACCCCTGTTCTCCAGCACTTGTTCTCCTTGGGCAGAGCCCATCCCTTCTAAGCACAAAGCCCAGCTTTCTCCTGGCCAACATCTTCTGGAGCCTCCCATTGCCTGGAGCTTCCCTTCTCGCAGGCCCTGGCCGTGACACCTCCGTGCCCGGGGGTGACGGTGGGGAGGAAGAGCCCCAGAATCGAAGGACAAATTTACTCCCGGACCCGTGAATGACTTTTGCCCACGCTCAGTCCCCACGCCGCCCCAGGAGCGGTCTCTGTCTCTGTGCCACCACGGGCACGATGGCAATGACAATGCGCGGCTCCCAGGGACGAGGAGGGTTAACAATGACGCGCTAAGCTCTCTGGAGACAGCGGGGACAAGACAGCTACTAATATTATTAATGAATTTCACAAATGTCATTTTTAGACTCAACTATTTTAAGCTTTGCATTGAACCCCCTGGGGAACAGCGTGCATTCCACATCCATTGCACCACGGCAGATCCACTCGCTTGACACGGCCCGGTGTACAGCACCGGTTAGAAAGGGATTTTACTGCTTTTTCCAACCTGAAGCTCCTGAAACCCATACTAACAATACCTCCAAAATCTACCCGGCACACCTACCACCGCACTGCGCGGGCTGCGAGACAATAAACCTAACACAACAAACAGGGACAGCCAGAGAGAGAGTTGTGCATTATTAAGGCGGCAGATGAGGAATTAAACCCAAATGAAAAATACCAGATGCCACGAGAGCCACTGCTGCAGGAAATTAAAAACTCGGGGCTCTCGCTATTCCTTTGTCATCCCGCTCGCAGCCGCCCCGTCCCTCCAGGTCAGCAAGGCCAGACGCGACCCGAGCCCGCAGGCGAGCCCCGGTTTGCAGGGGTGCCCCGGTCCCCCCCGCGCCGTGCACGGCAGCACCCGGCTCGGTGTGTGCAGACCACGCTGGGGGTGGCAGCACGCCCGCACGCACACACAGCGCCCATCAATGACCGCATTATAACCACCGGTGCTGCATCCACACATGCACACCGCTGCGTTCGGCCGGCGCAGCACCGTGCCTGCCCGCGGGGCTGCCGGCTCCGGGACACGGGGAACGCGGCTGACGGGTGAGCACAGGGCGCACTGACCAACGCATCCGCGTACAGCCCATCCAAAATTAACCTTTCACGTGCGCGTGGGGCGCGGGCACGACATCCCTCTGGAGCAGACGTCAGGCACCGTTTGCAAGCCCCAGCCCCGCTAGAGACGCCTCCCCCACCGGCCCTCCCAGCGGCTTCTCCTGGAATTAGGAGGGTGTCAGAAAGATGGACACCATTAAATAGACAGTTCCTTACCTTGGCTCTTTTGAAGCAAGCCCAGAAAAAATCCAGCAATGGCATGATGGGCCGGGTGGGGGGCAGGCACGGAGCCCCCCTAGACCGCGGCGCTGCCCCTGGCACCGGGGAGAGCCCACCCCAGCACCCCCATGGCTGCTGCCTGCGGCACGGCGCTGGGCAGAGCCCCAGTGCGGGCAGGAGCTCGGCGCAGGCAGGCAGGCAGGCAGGCAGGCAGGGAGGGAGGAGGCAGCGCTGCCTGCGGAGGCGGGCCAGCGATTCAAACCCTGCACCGTTATTCAGTTGGTTGCGAACAGGCTTGGACGGCGATTGAAATTCCCTGAAGATTGCGAGTTTTAAACAGCTCCAGGCTTTCCTTCCTGCCTCGAATGCACGGAGCAGCGCTCTGTTCCCAGGCAGGGGGAAGGAGCGAGGGAGAAGAAACACCCCCCAGGGCAGACGAAATGGGAGTTGCGCTGTCAAAGGCACATGTAGGACGTTGGAAACCCAAACCCCAGACGGTTTAGGTTTTCACTCCAGCTCCAGCTCACCAGCAGCAGTCACAGATACGCTCGTGAGGGCTCCCGGCGCTCTCCCCTCTGAGCGACAAGCCGTGCCCACGCAGTGACAGTGCCATCCTTGGACACCCACACACCTGCACACCCAGCCTCACCAGGGAGCGGCGGACACCGCTCGGCCAGCCTGCAGGTGTGACCCCAGCAGGGAGAAACGCAGGGGAAAGACCCCCCCCACCCCCCCCCGTCATCAGACGTGACCTAGCGTTCACTCCGACTATTCACAGCTCCTTATCTTCCTTCCACAAACATTTGTGCAAGCTTAGCGTTTGTTCACAAGAAGCACCACAGTAAAAGGCAATGCCACAAACTTTTGTGCAAGCCATCCGGTGCACTGGCATCCTGGCAAGAAATCTCCTGTAGGCACGTAAGAAAAGCCCACCAACTGCTGATTTACGAGATTATTTTAGAATAAGCAACGGCGCGTTGATCAGCAGCGATGCCCGGGCTGAGCCACGCTCCCACAGGACACTTGGTGGATGCCCAGCGAGCTGGTGGCACCGCTCCTGCCCACCACCCACCCCACGCTGGCGTCTGGCTCCACGTGCCCCAGGGCACGATCCTGCCCGTGCACAGCCCGGGCCCCGTGCGCGCTCACGGCAGGCGGGTGACGTGCCAGCGTGCAGGAGCGCGGTGGCTCTGCCCCAGGACCAGGCGCCATCTGTAGCGCGATACCCCAGCAGTTGGTGTGCGGCAGCTGAGCCCTCTGCCAAATGTCAGCGCAGGCGGATGAGGCCACGGCGCTGGGGCCCCCCGAAGCAGGACCAGCACCTCGGCAGCCCGCTCCTGCCTGTCCTGGGGCCACCTTCACTGCTTTTCCCTGCCTGTCACTGGTGCCCTTCCGCCTGCCCGGCTACGTGCGTGTGGTGGGCACCGAGACAGCCTCGAGATGCTGGCGGAGGGGACGACCATCGGGAGAGGAGCAGAGGAGCGAGCAAAGCACGAGCAAGCCACGGTTGGCAGGACCTGGGTCGGTGCAAGCACAGGACATCCCACGGTGTGCGGCAGCTCCTCCCAGCCATGGCCACCACCACCGCTGAGCCGAAGGGGCCTGCTCAGATCCCAAATCTCCGTTACAGCCGGACGGGTGCCAGCCTCGCTGGTGCTCTCGGCAGTGAAGCAGAGTCAGCGGTCACAGCTCCTGGGAAGCAGGAGCGGAGCGATAAGGCAAAGCCAGGAGCACGGAAGACCATGACACAGCAGAGCTGGAGGAGCTGCACCCGCCTGGAGAAGATGGCATCGGGCACCCACAGCATCCCGCAGACCTGACCCACACCCCGGCCCCCCCCTCCACGGCACGGCCCCGGCAGCACCGACACAGGCAGCGTCAGTCCCGGCACTGGCTCCAGCTGCCTCCTTCCATCTCCCCCTCGCTCATTCCTCAGCGGCATTTTGGCACCGCTCCCGGGCTTGGCACCGGCCGCAGCTCCTCCGCCGTGTCCCCAGCATTACTGGGCCAGCGCAGAGGGCTGGGGGCACCGAGGCACAGCGTAAGATTTGTGTGTCGGCCTCTCTTCTCCTCCTGTAAACGCCTGGGGCTGGGAACACAGTCTCACCTCTATGGGACACATGCCCGGGGTTCACCTTTCCTAGCAGGCGTTTCACCCGTAGGAGGGTGCACATCGGAGGGAACGCCAGACGCTGCTGCCTGAGGGACAGCCACCCTCCCTAACTCAGTCACTGCTGCCTCGAGGGCCACGGTTTTTATTCCGAGGACTTGCAAATGCTCCCCCGCGGTGGACGAAGGCAGCCGGGACGAGTGCCCGTATCCAGACGTCCCCATGCAGTTCAGCAGGTACCGCTGCCGTAGTGTCGAACCTGCCAGGGACCCCCCGCGGCAGGGCCACCGAACGGCATCGCCACCGCGGGATCCTGTAAACGGGGCTCCTGGCCACCGTCACTCCGGGCAGCCCGAGGAAACTGCTCAACACTCCTCAGGGGCATCCCCCTCGGAGCAGGGCAGAGCCAGGGTGCACGGGCAGAGCTGGCTGCGGAGAGGGGGCCGTAAGAGCAGGGCGCGCTGCCTGCAGAACACCCTGCCGGACCAGGAAGCGGGCAGGGAGGGACACACGCGTGTGCACGGGCCAGCGGGTACCCAGAGCTCCTGCCCTCGGCATGGCTTTGGTACAGGAGACGCGCTCCCTCCTTTCCATCTCTGCCAGGGCTGGGGCTGAAGGCAGCCTGCCCAGGAGGGACCGTCCCCGCAGGGACGGCGGCACTGCCGGGCTCCTCTCCCCATCACGGCATCGCCCGTCAGCACCGCGCGCTGCTTCGGGGGGCAACTGCCCATTCCAGGTAGCGCAGGCAGCACGTCAGGCAGCAAACAGACGTCGGCACGGTAATCGCGACAGACCGACGGAGATGGCTCTGTCCTGCCAACACCAGGAAAGTCCTTGCGGGAAGGGGGCAGCCCCGCAGCTTCACCCACAGCTATAGAGCCCGGCAGAAGGGCACTGCCAGAGGAACGACCCCGCCAGCACCTCGCTCGCTGCTTGCTCCGGTGGTGTTAAATCCTTCCCCCACTTCCTCCAAAAGCAAAAAAAACCCCCCAAGCTAATGCAAATAAAAGCAAGCTGTCTCCTTCCCAGGGCCTGGAGACAAACCACAGAGGTTTCTGCATACTTGTGTAGCTTCTTCCTTCCTATCCAGTCATCCCAAAAGCATTCAAGTAATTTTAAATCTAGGATCCTTCCTCAGCACACCAGGATACCATCCTCGGCAAGAACGGGTCCTGGGGACTGGATCCCCCGCGAAGTGGCTGAAGCCCGTGCACACCAAAGCGGGTGTCTCTGCCAAGTGACGCCAGGACACGGGCTCCGCTGCTGTGTGGCTCTTCCCAACATTTCTAATGTACCTGCTCCACACACATCTACAGGAGAAACAAAAGCAATTTCTATCATTACTTTTATATATATATGTATCACTATGACCTTAGGCTTACATGGGAGCCCATCTTAAACTCGAGTTAATTTTAAAAGGCTGATTCTAAGGAAAGCTCCACGCTTTACAGGCTAAGAGTTTCCCACACGCAGATGCCATCCGTGCCCCATCCTGCTGCCCAGAGCTGGGACGGACACCGGGATGCTCAGCAACCGGCCCCAGCACTGTGACAAACATCTTGCTTGCTCCGTAAGCCAGGGGACAGGGCCGGTGTTTCGGAGGACAGGTACAGCCTCTTCCCACAACAGCTCATCCCCCGGAGGATCCCATGCCGCCTCCGAACAGGCCTGCGGCCGGGAGCTATTCCTGTCCCATCCATGAGCTATTGCTGTCACGCCTGTTGCTCAACAGCACCCAGGCGCGGTATTAATGACAGCTCGAGGCAACGTCCTCGTCGGCAAGAGAAGCCACCGCTGCTGCTGGTGCCGCTGCCGAGGGCTGCTCTCACTTCTGCGGGAAAACATGGGGTGGCTGAAGAGGTGTGAGCGGGGGGAGGCTGCGCCTCGCCAGCGAGCAGCCCCAGCGAGCCACGAGCACGCAGTGATTTTCCACTCGCTGCTGCGCGCAGGCATTTCCCCGAGGTCAGGAAGGGAGCAGCTACTGCAGCGCAGGCGTTTGCCCTATTAGCATAGCGGGAACAGTAACCCTTTTCTTTTAACGACGCCGGATTGCTGGGCGGGCGCTGGCGGAGCAGGGCTGGCACCGTGCGGGTGCTGAGAGAAGGAGGGGTGAAGGTGAAAATCCTGCTGCCCACGGGAAGCATCACCCAGGAGGCTGCGGAGATTGTGCCTTTGTCATGGTTCAGCCCCGGCCGGCGGCTACCGAAGAGGCACGGGGCACCACAAGAAGCCGGAGACAAATGCCAAAGAGCAGCAGCAGACGTTCCCCGGCCCCGTGCTGCTGGTGAGGTCCCTGCCTGCCACCACTGCTTGTCCCTTAAAAAGTTCTTCATTAAAATCACTCCCAACATGCATGCTCCAGCCTGCAACGGTGCGTCTGGGAACATGACAAAACAAGATCTGAGTAATTTTTTTCAACAGATGAGAGTCTAAACTCCTTGGCTTTGATTCTGAAAACAAACCATTCCAACAGATGTGGTCGCTGGGGCCAGGTACCTAATTTCATCACCCCTAACGGGGCTCCTGGCCTCTGCTGCTCAACCAGCCGTTGCCAGACGTCCCGCTGGCGGTGGCCCCGGCCCAGCCAGGCAGGGAACCACGGCTCTGCCACCCACCCGCCCCGGGGAGCGGGCAGCCCCACTCACCAGAGCACCGCCCTGCACGAGGGCACGCAGCACCGGGACGGATGCCACGGGGCAGCGACCAGTAAGGGAACAGCTTTGGCCAGCGCAGGCTTGGTTACGGAAGATCACCATCCAGCGTGATCAGCCTTGACACACGCACGCGTGCAAACAAAGAGCCCATTTAACAATAAAGGAGAGAGATTTCCAGCGGAGCAGTTGCTGTGTCTACTCTGAGGTGCAACAGAGAAGCTACGAATACGCAGGCTGGCGCTGTGACCAGGACGAGGGAAGTGCCCCGGCACACGCCGCTCACCTGGCAATCCAGCCCGTCCCTTGTGCTGCAGCCACAGCACCAGAGGTTTTCCTCCCCGTAAGCGAGCCGGCATCAGCGGCAAGCGGCTGCGGTGTGCTCAGCCGTGGGTCCCATCCGGACGTATAAGCGGGGTCCTGGGCTGCGGGCAGGACGCGCTGGGGGTGAGCGCTGCCTGCAAGGGAGAACGCGGGCAGGCGCTCGGCTGCCGGGATGCCACGCGCTGCCGCAGGCTGCACCAGAGCCCCAGCACCGTGGGAAAGCATCCCTCCCTGACGCACAATTAGGCAATTACTTAATCCCCACGTGCCGGCTCCTGCAGCGAAAGGAAACACGCGGGTGAGCAGGGCAGCACCCCTGTAACCCTCCTGGGGCTGAGGGCGTAAATCCCCCATCCCACAGCAAGAAAGCAGCCAGCCGGTGCCACGGGCACCCCACAGGCACCCACAGACAGAGGGGCGGGACGTCACCCTCTCCCAGCACCGCCGGCACTCGCGTCCTGCTGATGCTTCACCCTCCGCCCCCGGGTACATTTTCCCAGCCCACGCTGAACCCCCTGGGGTGACCTGAGCGATCCCTCCCTTACCCATGGCAGCAGGAAACGCCCCCCGTCCCTGTCCCCTCCAAGGTCCTGGCCAAGGCTGAATCTGTGCCTTTCCCCACGAAGGATGGTCGCGTTTGTAAATACCAGTGAACGTGTCTACAAATACTGATTTAGTTAGTGCACACACAAAAACCAAACAAACTTTTCAGATGACTAGACCTCACAGACTCACAAAACTCCCCAATTTCACGGAATGAGAGGTGACATCACTGAAATACGTAGTCAGTGATGTTTTTATGGAATTTCTGAAGCACAAGGTGGGGAGCGCTCCTGCCCCGATTCACTGGGACTTCTGGGGATCTCCAAGCCCCCAGCTGTTAGCCAGAAAGTTTGAAATCTTCAACAACAGGAGGTTTGCCCCAGTAAATGCCATTAACATAAAAACGTTAGCCTTGTTAACGAGAGCGTCTTGGCTCTCCCCCGAAGTGGGGTGCCCTCCTCCCCGAGGCCAGCTGCTGCACACCCAGGGCTGGCCGGGACCCCCCCCACCTCCACCCCTCCGGGGCCGCAGGCGAGGACAGTGACACCACCGGCAAAAAATAACCTCCCGACTGCGGCGGGCAAGGCAGCAATAACCTGCAGGCAGCGCGGGCGCAGGGCCGGCGGCAGCCCTGGGGGTGATGGGGCCGCGGCCGCGGTGTGCGACCGCCGGGAACGCACAGAGCCGGGGCACTGCGGAGGAAACGGGCGCCTGGCTCCATCCCTCCTCCCGCTCCTCCTCCTCCATCCACCCGCAGTAGCTACTATCCGTAGGGCACACACGCTCTCAGCCTTTACGTTATCATTTCCAAATCCGCGAGCTCAGCACCCGAGCCCAGGTCGTTCCTCGCCACGCACCCCTCGCTCTGGCTGTGTTGGAGTTGAAGTTCATGATGCTGCAGAGCCCGGGGCTTGCGATCAGCGGAGGGGAGGAAGCACACTCTTTAAATGCATTTGAAAGAGCATGACTGATGTGGTAACGTTTGAGATACTATAGACAAGTTACACAATTTACAGACCCCCAAGTGATACAGAAGAAAAATGGCTTTTTTTGAGACCTGTACACCTAACCAATTTTAACTCTATTTAAATTCAAGCACCTAAGAGTGTGCACCCAGGAAGAGTCTACAAGGATTCCCGTGCAAGACAGAACTCCAGCAAAAACTGGCTGCTATGCCATAGCGTTCATATATTTCTTTTTATCCTCAGGATGCCTATAATACAGGCTGCATTTTTACATGTAAAAAAGAGTGGCATAAGCAGAATGCTCGCAAGGCAGCTTTCCCTTCCCACGGGAACATTACGGAGCTGTAGAGCCTGGCTGGGCCATTAATCCTCTGCCCCAAGGCAGGCGCCAGACCAGCGCAAGAATTGCGAGCATCCCTTATTATTAGCAAGAGCAGGGAGGCTCCTGCGGCAAATGCGAAGGAAAGCAAAGGGCTGTGCTATTAACAGCCAGCAGACAGCCCGCGTCCCAGCCATGGCCTGACTCTGTGCGGGGCTGTGGGGAGCGGCGGTGCTGAGCGCCCGTGCTGCCCGCACAGCTCAGGCCCAGAAACGCAGCAGATTTAGCGGGGGGCTGCACGGGAGCCCTTCCCCTCTGCAGCCAGCCTCTCCTGCCCGCACCGGGGCGGCAGAAAAAGCAAATTAATCCCCCTCCTGCCAAAGCCAAACCCTGCCCGGCAGCGGGGCTGCCCGAGAGCGGCACGGGGAGGGCTGGCATCACGCGAGGGGCACCGGCACACGCGTGTGCGCACACACACACGCAGCCCGCAGCTGGCTGGGTGCGAGGGACACGCTCCTGCCGCTGCCCGGCTACCTGCCTCTGAGGGCCAACGCGCTCAGCAGCTAAAAACAATAATCACGGGCAACAGAGATACATCTGCCTTTCAGGCTTGCACAATTAAGTGCCATTTAATAAATTAGATTTGACCTTGTCGTATATTTTTGCGCATAGTTCTAGCAACAGCTGTTGTCTCTGGAAGATCCCAGCCCTAATTCTGGCCAAGGTTTGGGATTAATTAACAAGGCAGAGGAATCTCTGTCAGGTGCAGCGCCCCGCTCCCTGCAAGGGAGGGCAGGTCTTTGCAGGTTTAACCCTGCGCGATAATTCCCATACAGCCTCCTCTCGCTCACGCAGGGCTGGACCATCCACGTACCAAAAGTTTTGCACACCCGAATTCAGAGGCAAACCCTGCCCAGCACACCTTCTCGTGCAGAGCGCAGTGCCAGGGACGCAGCGGCTCCGCTCACAGGATGCCGGTCCCCGGACACAGCACCGTTTCTTCCACCCGGTGCAGAGCCAGAAGCAAAGTTCCCCAATGGCTCCAAGTGTCGGCACGTGCAGCCCCGGCGCAGGCAGCAGCACGAAGGCGGCAGGACCCAAAGGTTTCTGCGAGCTGCCTGTGCCCAGTTTGGCTCACTGGGCTCTGCCGTCACGCTCCAGCACTTTTGCCACCACGAGCAAAGGGCTGCCTGGCCAAGCGAGCCTCTTCGCCAAAGCACCGAGGACCGCGGCGCAGAGCCCGGAGGCTGGGACACGCTCCCCGGTCATCCTCACGAGCCCAGCGCTGCTGCAGCAGCCGCGGTCAAACCCCGGCAGAGCTGGGCTGATCCTGCAGACACCCCGAGAGCAAAACACACCAAAGCTGGGAGGGGGCCCAGGCAGCCGGGTCGGGCAGGCACGGAGCAGGCGGCAGCGGCACGCTGACGGCACGGTGCTCTTCCCCTTCGGGAGCCTCGAAGACATTTAAAACAAACAGCATCAGGCACAGCTGCTCTTGGCACCCTTTCAGTCAAAATCGCCGCCGCAATGATGCCCTGTCTTCGGGCCACATGCTGCACGACTAAGGAGAGACAGTCCTTGCTCGGGGACAGCAAGCGCCCATCCCGCACCCATGGGTGCCGCAGCCCCAGGGGTGCTGCCAGGGCTGGATGGAGCCACACGCTCTGCCGCAAACCCCCTTGGGTACGCCGGGAAAACTCAGAGGCAGCTTCAGAAAACACTTGATGCAAACCCTCAACCCACACAAAAGCATTATTATTTCGCAGCAAATTCTTTTCTTCCCCCAGCCCTCCACGGCCGCGGGGGCTGCCAGGTTCGTCCCAGCGAGAGCGTCCTGCCCTCGGCCCCGCACCGAAGGGCTGAGCTGGAGCGATGTGCTCCCCGCTCCGACGCGAGGCGGGAGGTAGAATAGGAAAAGCGAAGGAAACGAAGATTAAACGAGCCGGATCCGGGCAGACAGCGCTGAGCCCCGCAGCCCGCACGGCCGCCCACCCTGGAGAGGGCTCCAGGGGCCACAGCAGCAGGGACTTGTTTCAAACCCACCAGCTCAGAAACATCCAAGCCCAAAGTTTCACAGTCAGGTTCAAGTCCCTTAACAAAACACAACCCCGGAACAAGAGCACCTTTCCTTTCCGCATGACAAAGATGCTTTGAGGCTGCTGAGCCTGAGCCACCTCCTGGGAGCCAGCAGCCTCCTCCCATCCCCGCGCCCGTCCTGGCGCCTTTCCCCACGGGTGCCCGACCACACCATCCCTGCTGGCCTTCTGTCACGGCTGCTGTGAAGAATTCAGAAGCCCCGAGAAAGAAAGAGGCAGCAACCTCATCCCAGCTCTCAGCCGCATTTGTTCTGCTAAAAGAGGACTGAGTTACGGGGAGAGGCAGGTTCTAAATAAGTGCACGGTATAAATAATCGCGCCATTTATGAACCTGAGACAGTAACACAAAACGCCAGAATAAGACTTGAAAAGAACCAGAAAACACAATCCAAGTGAAATCCAGCAGTTCTTGCTGAGCTCTGAAATTTACCCTCTGCCCTTTTCTTGCAGAAATCAGTGAGCTTATCACAGACTCCTGCCTTGCGTCGGGCGGCACCAGCGGCGGCGGGAGAAGCACGGAGCCACCCGGCAGCAGGAGAAGCACGGAGCCACCCGGCAGCAGCTCCTCTCCTTCCTCTGCACGGGGCAAAGTGCAGCAGGCAGAGCCAGCGCCAGGCAGGAGTGGCACCTGCCGGGAAGTGAAATATGGGTCACGGTCCAAGGGACGAATTTCCCATCTCTTGGGTTGCACGGGGAAAAAAAAAAACAAGGAAGCATCCCTGTCCTATATGGGGGGAGCAGGGACCGCTCCTCCAGCCAGACACTGTCAGGAGGTGACAGCCCCTCTCCCGGCGGGGAGCCCGGCTGTAAGCCCAGCTGACTCCCGTAAGCAGTTCAACACCTGCCAGGGATAACCAGAAAACACTTGTTTAGCCAGACCCAGCCTTCTCCTTCCCTGCTCCTTCCTCAGAGGCGGGGGGAGCTTCAAAGAGCCGCCCGCCAGCGTGGGTGGACCAGACCAAGAGCATCCCAGATCCCTCCACGCCAACGGCAGCCCGTTGGTCCCAGCTCCCTCCAGCGAGCCAGCTGCCCTCGGCGTGAGCGGCAGGAGGATGCCCAGGCTGGAATCCAGCCATGCTGCGCTGCCGTCCCGCGCCCCAGCCCATTTGAGCCGTCAGGAAGGCAATAGCAGTCGGTATATTTTAAGTCTCAGCCTGTGTGGGGGCTCAAGTGGCTTGCAGGGACCCCTGGACTGTAGAAGGGACCCCAGCCTGGTGCCCGTCAGCAGGGGGAGAAGCAGCAGCTCTAGGTAGGGATCTGCTAATTTTAAATCTCATTGCCCTGTAGATGTTCCTTTGCGGCACCTGTCTTGCTAAAACAAAGAATGAAGCAGGGCATATATATACGTACACGCACATATCTGTACACACACGCACACATACTTATTTCCATGGCAGGAAAAAGTGCCGGGTGCTAGAGAGGCACAGGAGCAAAGGCCAAACAAGGCTGAGGCCGGGCAGGAAAACTGCACGGCGTTCCAGCAGCTGCAATGGCGGAGCAGCCGTAAATCAGCACCCAGTCCGGCCGCTTCATCGTAGCTTCAGTTACGAGAGAAACAGAACAGGGTTGTTTTGCACAGGAAAGCAAACCAGCAGGCCCAGGCTGGCGCGCGGCAGGATCAGCGTGGCGGGGCTGGAGCTGCTCGAGCCCCTCTGCCTGCTGCTTGCTCTGCCGCGGGGACGGGGCTGGTCCGGCGGCTCCGTGTGCAGGCACGGCTCTTCTGCTCCAGGGGCTCCGGAGCCCGTCAGCCATCTGCAACCAAAGCCGCCAGAGCCCTCGAGGGTAATTACGTTCATATGAGTTCCTTGTAAACAGGGACTTACGAGGGGGGAACAGAGATCTTACCTGGAGCACAAACAGGACAAGCCAGGAGCCCACCGACCCACAGCCGCAGGAGAAGCCTTGAGCAAAGCCCACGACCGACCAGACCCAAAGGCGGGGGAAACCCACTGGCACCAATTCCCCAGGCCAGAGCTGCTGGTCCCAACAGCCCCTCAGGGACACGTTTGGCCCTCAGTCCCCTGATGCTCTCCCTGCTCTGCTCCACCAGCACCCCAGGGCGAGCAGGAATCCGGTTCCTGTTTGGGTAGAAACCCCGCAGGGCGTAAGACTGACTGTTAAAGGTACGGAGTCAGCTTCACACGCTGGAGTTGAACTGCACTTCACCGGCCCGAAGCAGCGGTTAAGGGCATAGAGCAAAGACATCTGCCAGAGCATCCCAACCTCAGGACCAGCCGGGCACCTCCAGGGTGCAGGTGACGGGGCGCAGGTAACGGCCCCCACAGTCACCGCCGCTCTGAAGTGCCTCAGCTCTGGTTGTGAATATGCCTAAAAGACAGATACACTTACCAGCGGGCTGGGCCATGTCTTCATTTCCCCAGGAGACAGAGAGAAGGCATTATCCTCATCTTCCTCCCAGTCCGGGGTGTTGCGGTCTCTCCCCAGGTCTGCCTGGAGCAGCTCGAGCAGCCGCACTGGATCTGTTTCATCGTGCTCCAGCACATGCCCATGCTTTGTCTGAGAACGTTCATCAAAGACCAACACTTCACCACTGCTGAAAAATTTATTCTTGCCTGTAACATCCCCTCTGTGCCCGGCACGGTCCTCCGTGAGGCTGATGAGCCTCGGACGGTGCCCCCAGGTTCTCCCGGGGAAAGATCCACCCGGGGAGGGCGAGGAGCTGTCATCTATGAATACATAGTCAGGCTCATCCTCAGGGCTGCGCTCGCTGCTCCTCCGACCGAAGAAGCCATAGACACCTTCCTCATCTTCCTCGTCTACTGAAGAGCGCCAGGTCAGAAGCTCGCCCCGCTGGCCTGGAGATGTGGGCGGCTTTGCTCGGCATTCAGCACTCCTCACCTCCATCGTCCATGGACAGAAACCACCGCCTGACAAAGGGAAAGCTGGCAATGCAAAAACATAACGTCTTAGCAAGACCCACCCAGAAGATGACATTTATTTTGTTTTTCCTCGCTTTCCATTCGATTGGAAATTGATGTAATTGTCCTTACTCCCAGGCATGCCCATGCTTTACTCACAGGAGCATCCAGACCCTGCACCACTTGTTTCTGAGGCTGCAGCACGTTGTAACGCTCAGCTAGCCTAACCTCCATCAGGCCACGAGGAGCTTTACACCACCTCGTCCCCGTGGGAACAACGGTAACGAGCAGTAGCTGTCCATTCTGCAGCAGTTCCCTGTACGCTGTCTGCTAACACACCTCCTGCAGAAGAGGTTACCTCCGTGACATCACTGGGACCGCTGCCCAGCCTTTCCCCAGCTTTTTTTGTATTCTTCATTTCTCTCTTCAGATAGGGAACTCCTTTGCCCTTTCAGAGGGAGCTTGTGTTTGACGTTATGCTCTTCCCACTGCCAGCAACAGAGCACTGAGGGAAGAGATGGGGTTTGCAGGGGTCTCGTTGGGACACGGTTCACCCGGGCGCTGCCTGAAGGTTTGTTTCAAGCCCGTGCAGCGCGGGAGACGCTGTCTGAGGCATCCCGAGAGGAGCTGGGGCCATGCCCCCGCGTGTGCAGGAGGAGTTCAGCCGAGACAGATGCCGACCGCTCCGTCTACCCCCGCCCAGGCACGGGCACAGCGGCAGCGCCGGGAGAGCTCGTCCTCCCCCGCCGCCAACACTGCAGCAAGAACAGAGCGTCAGGGTGCTGCTGCCCACGTGCATCTGCCTCGCTGGCCCTAAGGCTCCTATTGACATTCAGCTCCCCGGCTTCGGTCCACAGCACAAACAGCAACTTATCGGGCCCAGCAGGCTGAGCGCGCCAGATGTGCGGAGGTGCCAGGCACGGGGAGGCTGCAACACATGGGACAAAACCGTCCCTGTTTGCTCTCCCGTACGAGCAAATGGCTTTGAACTCTGAAATGCAGGCAGAGGGTGACAAGGTTCAAGGAAAATAAGCAAGGAGGAAATAACGAAGCTATCCTTCCCACATCGGCAACTGCGTTTCTTTATAGCTTTTTATTCTCGCTACGATCGAGAATAAAATCTAGAGCAAACCCTGGAAACAAGGGTTTCCTTACTCCTGTCTCCCAGGGACCCACCCCCTGCCGTGCCCACGCCGAGCCCCCGCGCAGCACAGCCATCGCCCCCCGGACAAGGCGACAGCAGCGCAGCGACCCTTCCGTCTGCCGACGCCAGCAGCCCCACGCGCACGAGCTCCCTGCCGCACCGTGCCTTCAGCGATGTTATCCTCCCACATCTCCGCTGAGATACCTGCTTTGCTCGCCGCGGCGCGCCCCGTCCAGCTCCCCTTGCTGCCTGCAGGAAGGCTCACCCCACCGCGCTCCCGGGGCAAGCGAGCACCCCAAAGAGCAAAACCTCTGCACGCGCGCTCCCGGCACGCAGCCTTGCCTCTGGGCTGAGTACCGACGAGCTGAAGATTTAGCAGCCTCCGGCTTGACTTCCAGCTCCTGCAGCCATTTCATCAGTCCCCTGTCAAGGCAGGCAAAGGTCGGGAATCACGGGTTCACCGTGCCAGCAGTCAACAGGTCCGCTGGATGAGTTACTCCCTCCTTTCACCGGGAAAGTCCTTCCCTTGGCTGCTACCTACACCATTCATGTGCCCTAACACACAATCCAGCAGTAACCTTGCCAAAAAAAAAAAAAAAAAAAAACGTTAATATTGATCAACATGAGTGGTAAAGAAAGTTTTCAGAAAACAAACCCTAACCCCACAGAAAACACAACATTGTAGCCACTGGAAAAATCCTAATATTTTTAAGTCCTTCATCACTAGTCTTAAACTTGTGTTTAAGTTACACTCTTCTTTTTGGAAGGAACAACCCCTCTGCTCAATAAGCGTCAGCAATGGACCATGCGCAAACTGCTGACAACACGGGGGAGTCTCAGACCAGTTCCTTCAGGTGCAATAATTTTGCTTCCAAGAGAAAGCTAAATAGATTGCAAACCACTGCTTCTGCAAAGAGGTCAAGGTTTTGGACACTTTTGATACCCTTGATAACATCTCTTTTACTAATACGCAAGGCAAGCTACTTGGATTACTCCAGCATGGCTCCAAAAGCAGGACTATTTTAAGATTTGCTACGCACTTATATAAGCCCAGTTTTAAAGTGTTAAGCATCTAGTAAGCCCTGACTGACTGTACAAAATAACCTTAAAATTTGCCCACTTTTCCACCCACCAATGACCTGGGCAAGCGTAAAAAATTGCACTGAGCGATTGCTCTGTGATATGAAGTGTGAGAGGATGGTACGCTTCAGAGTACAAACACAGTAATTGACTAACAGGTGGAAATAATCCAGGAGGTCTTAATGATTTCCTACGCACAATTCTAAGTGAAGTTACTTTAACGCATATCTTGATTTGTTATCACTTTGGGGGGAAAAAAAAAAAAAAAGAGACACGCTTAGTCATTTCCCCACTGCCATAGCAAATAGGCTTTTTAAAAAAACGCCCCTTGTAGAATGACAGTAATCTTGCTCAAAATTGCAGAAATATTACAGAAAAGGCAGGCCCGGCAGCACGCGCAGGTCAGGCACGACAGCACGCGTCTCTGCCCGCGTCCGTGACGCAGCTCGGCGCTCACGTTCCCGAGGCTGCCCGCGAGCCTTGTCCAGATGTCCGGATGTCCAGACACGGCACCGGAGCGCTGCACCCCGGATGGCCCCGGGAGCAGCAGCAGCAGCCTCGGGGAGACACAGAAAAACAGCCGAGCAGTAAGGGACGGCGAGGTCCTGCCGCCCTCTTGTGCCCACCGGGGCGTTTGTGGCCTTCTCCAGCCGCAGAGCCCCGGAGCAGGTTTGTTGGCCATGTCCCCGCTGCCACCACCTCCGGGAGAAGGCTCCTCCGCCAAGGTGCCGGGCTGCGGCAGGAGAGTCCCCGCTGGCACCCCTGGGTGCTGCAAGAGCTCGGACATACCTCAGGTGATTGCCTCAAATTCCAGTACCGGTCAGCGCTGGTTTTTAATTGCCCTTCACATATTTGGCCACCTTCCTGCCAAGTTTCTGCTCCCTCTTTACCCGCACCTTTCGTCCCCCCGTACCTCCATCGGGCGCACCCAGCCCCGGTCAGCACCGCCAGGGCAGACTCGTGTCAGTCTGGGGCTTCCCCAGACTCCTTCCCTCCCTCCCTCCCCTGGGCTGCAGGCAACGAGAGGGGCTGCCTGCTCCAACGCCGACTGAAGGGTAAGGCAGCACAGCTCTCCGGTCCCTTAGCAGTCTGGGACCAGACAGGAGCACCAGCAAGGTCGAAGGACGAGCAAGCTCCGGGAAAACACTGGCACGACTGGCCAGAACATAAGAACATCAATACCTACGTGCACCCGTAATAGTGGTGATGCTCTTCTAGCAGAGGGAAAAGGATTTATACCTCACCAACCTCTGCCGACTCCCCGGTGCCCAGGCACACGAATGAAATGCCCAGCAGCATTCCGCAGGCACAGCAGCGGAGAGCCCAGCTGGTTTCCCCCCTCCGCCTTTGAACATGCTCCAAGCTGCCGCCGGCCGAAGGTGCTGCCTCCCTGCCTCCCTCCCACCCAGGCGGCCCCGGGAGCTCTGGGGGGGACGTGCTGCTCTGCACCGCTAACCGGGCGCGCACAGCGGTTCTCATCCACACATAAGATTGCCCACAGGTCTTTCAGCGTGGTTTAATTTATAAATTTTAAAGTTAAAACAAATACATTTTTTCCACTGGCATTAAATAGATCAAAATTAAATTCAGATTCAAACACATACAACAACTTCATTTGATAAACAGTATTAAAAAAAAAAAAACTTAGTAGGAAAGCAAGCCTGGTTTATGCATCAGGAAGTCATTCACTTTCCCTACAGAAAAGTTAAAACGCTTCATCAAAGGCAAGACACCCGCTTTTCTCCTTGCTACCCTTCCCTCAGCCGGCTTCCAACAAGAAGGAAGAGACCTCTTCCCCTTGGAAAGCGTGACAATCAAGTTATCTCATACATTTCCCTAACAAATTAAAAATCTATGCCGCAGTTATAAGGATCGCTCACCTGCGTGCGTTTCTGGAGGAACGTGTTCAGTAACTGGCTGAACAGGAAGAAGGAACTGAAGGGACAGGCGCTCCCATGTAACACCGTCATTGGAAAGGACTATCAGCAACAGGAATTCCAGGCACTCTGCGAATATCAAATAAGCTCAAGGCATTTCACTTGCCTAAACCTGAATTTTTTCAATCGTGCTGCCATGTGCCCGTACCTAGCTCCCTTTGGGAGCCACCCGTTTGCCGAGGGGCGAGCCGATTCCATAAACGCAGTGGCTCTACAGAACGTCAGCGTTTGGCTGAGGAACAAATTCCAGTTTTGGCTTCTTAATTTTCTGAAGTCATAGGAGAAAGTTAATCTTTAATCAATCAACCTCGTTTCCTCTGGTGCTCATCACTTGCTCTGCCCTTCTCAGCAATTGTATTCTACTTATCAAAAGGGCCAAGTTTTTTCAATAGATTATCACTTTCAGGTTGAAAGGCCAAGCCACTCTCAGTGAAGCTCTTCCAGAACCGATTATCACATTGCAGTGGGGAAATTATTGTTGAGCAGATACGCTTAAAAGCACACAGTGTGTCGGCATCAAGCACATCTCACCCAACAGACAGCTGAGAGAAGCAAGGCGCCACAGCAACTAGAGCTGCTGGGCAAGGACATGAACGTCCTCTACTCTCTGCTAGAGGAAACGACGATTAAAAAAACTACCACACACAGGATATGTAACTTTATTCAACTGAAGGCATGAAAACTCAGAAAATCTAGTTTCCTACCTGTATCCTGCCAGCTAAAACCTTAGGGCAAGTTACATCTTTAGCGATAGAAATCCACGTAAAGAATTTACAGCTTTAGATGATGGCTTCCATACTAAAGGATTGCCACGAGTCAAAAAACAATCAATCGCACCTTCACAACCAGCACGTTTCTGCCTATTCTTTCCGATTAAAAACACCTCTCGACTAAAAACTTCGGTGACCGGTTGAAAAGTAAATCTAGTTAATATAAAAATAATTTTATTTTCTCTTGTATAAGCCAAGAGCAAGGTTACAGAACAAAGCATCATGAGACTTGTATCTAAGTCAAAAACAAGCAAGGAAAAAGCTGGGATTTTAATTCCTCTTAAAAATTATTTTCCTTCTTTTCAAAAAGATACTGCATCAATTAAATGTTACTCCAATTATCTTTCAGATATATTATCAGCTTTAGTCACAAGACACTAGAGACAGAATTCCCAGGATTTCTCTAAAAGTACAGTCAAATTCCCGTACTGCAGCAGGAAAGAAAGATTGGCTCAACAAATCCCACTGTAGCCATTACTAGCACTTTACTAGCAACTTCCCTTGAATATTTCTTTTCAGCTTCATAAAGCTAAACTAACATTTAAACGGACAGAAAACTGTGTACTGAAAAAATCACATTCTATGCCAGTAATAATTTAACAGAAGTTTAAAAATTCCCTATTTCTATTTTATATCCATGTCTATGAAACGCTACAGTTCCCCTCACGCCGCCTTCGCAGAGCCACGGCCAAAGCAGCGAGAACGGCCGTCCCCTTCACGCGCCCACTGGTAACGGCGGTTCTGCTGCAAAGCTGGCTCCCTGCCGAGAGCAACTGATTTTTCCTTCCCTCTTCTCCACACTCCCAGAAATGCAAAAATGTACCTTCACCCTGCACATTTAGGAATTTCCATCCCAACTACCAAATACTTATAGTGTTTATAGCAGAAACTGCACTTTTATATATAAATATAAATTAGGTATATTTACACCTCAGCAGGAGCCACATACATCCGTTTCAGGTCAATGTGCATTGCTAGAGGAAAAAGGAAATACGATGCTCATTTTCAGAAAAAGTGACATTTTTAACAGCAGCTTTTTCACCCCCAGATGTTTCAAAGCTCTCCCCTTGGATGGCTTACTGAAAATAATGGACGCCAGAAATAATTTCCATACAGTTTTCAAAGAGTAACTCTCCAGGTCTCAATCCCCACGCTGAAATATCAGTGACACACTCGTATACCCGCACGTGGGTCTCCAGGCAAGGTACAGAAATGCACCTACAGGGAACTGGAGAAGAAAGCCTCCTCCCCTTTTATAAAAAGTATTAAGCAAAAAACCCCAAACCAAACAAAAAACCTATAGAAAAGTTTCCCGCATCTCACTGTAAGCACAAAGAAACAATACGCACACTCGTACGCGTTTATGTTGAAACGCTGCCCATGTAAACAACCAGATGAAAAGTCACATCAGAGCAGTTGAACCGGAATGCATATCCTACTTCACAGCAGCCACCACCTGCATCATCAGTTAGTTTCCTTCCTTCAACTCATTTTAGAACTTTCAGGTTTAAGTCCTGGTGTGGTACATTAGCACCCAAATATCTTACCGTAGCAAAACCTCAACTTACTTCACACAGCCTTTTTTTTTTTTTTTTTTTAAAACATATCTATATACTTTACTTGGTACTCCCCAGACAATTTTCCAGTCTCAATATGCAGACACACAACCAAGTCCCTGTTGCAAACCAGCCCTGACTGTTTCTCCAGGACTTGTAACTCTCTAACCTGCGGTCACATGAAAAGATTTGTAGTTATCCAGTGTAAGCACGCTCCCTCTTGAGCGATACGCGGATTAGTCAGTGTAACTATGGTGCTGAAGGCATTTGGCTGAAACACTGCTTTCTAGACATATGAAGGGATGAAACATAAATAATGAACATGAGCAAAGGCAGTTTCCTCCTGCCCAGCTCCAATTAACTGCAAAACGGACCCAACTTCTTTTCTGCTGAAATCTGATTGAAGTGAAAGCTCACAGTCCTGTGATGCACTTTATATACATTTCACCACTCTAAGTGAATGAAAAAGGAGTCAAACACATTTCTTCCCTACCCAACACATAACAGTGATGAAGTTCTATTATTTCATAAGGCATATTCATCTTCAGGAAGAATCCAAGCACAAGCAAGAACTCGGCCAAGTCGTGCGATCCTATAACTTCATCTTCATCTACCCGACGTCCTGAAACTCCAGGATCTCCTGCTCTGTTCCCCAGGTACAATAATCCTTGTCACAGCAGGCGTTTTTTATTTAGCACAACTAAAGAGTAGGGCTAAATAAAAAAAACCCCTCAGCAGCTGGACCCCTGTATCTTTCAAAAAGAGGGACACACAAATGACCAATTTTTGCAGTTCTCTGGCTTTATCCCATAACCTGCCTTTTTACAATATCTATATATATAAATTAGAAAGAGATAAAGCCAATGATTAACTGCAGTGTTCATGAAAAAACTTCAGTCCGTATTACACAGTCTTGTCTGATCGGAGATCACTGAGGTGTAAAGGTGAGAATCATCCAGCTGATAACGAAGTAGAAGAGGAAGATGGGGTACACAACAAGAGCTTTGCGGTTTGGAGGCTGACTGTCTGCCAGGAAAGCTGTGGATGCTGGTGAAAAAGAAAAATATTGAAACGTGAGCAGCATGAAACTACAAGTCTAAGATCCACTGCAGATGTTAACAACCCTGAATTAGATCTGCATTACAATTTTGTTGGAAGGGAAAACAGAGTAATCCATCACTCAACACCAATGGTCTACAATCACCAATTAAAACTGTCTTTATCATATAGAAAGATAAATGCTGATTAACATTCTGTAACAAGTCAGACTTCCAGATTAAAAACAGGAGAAATAATGAAATGCATCTGTATGAAATTAGCATTTTCTAATAGTATTTATACAACAGATCACAGAGAACCCAGTACTCTCACATAGGGTTTAATACTAAGTTATTGTCCTTTGCCAAAGGTGATTTGCACATGACCGTGAAAATCAACGGGAGCAGAGGCTGAATCTCTGCCAACACAAGGCCGGGAAGAGCTATTTCTACAATACTTCAGCAGCCTAGGAAACACCTTGACCTACAACCCCCGCGGGCGTTACCCAACGAACACATGCAGATCTACCTCCTCAAGCATCGCGCTACGTGGCACACACAACAGCGTTACGATGCAAGGAGGTACTCACCTAACGTTGACCAACCAAACATAGCTACTACTACAATTAGACGTATGATGAAGCTGATGGTCCCAGAACCTGCCAGCAGTACCAGCCTGCACACCAGCATGGCCACTGTCAGGGGCAGGACACAGTAACCCAGAACGCACAGGCTCTGAAAGAAAGATCTGGAAAGAAGAGACAGAAACGGGAAAAAGTAGTCAAACCAAAGCACTGCAGAAATTCCACGCACGGGAGCATTTTAACTGCTACTAAATGAACCAGCACTCACATAGTTCCTCCAAGAAGCTTTGAGTTTAGTGTGATGACAACCGCGCCAAACCAGATGATGACAAAGACCTCAGCAAACTGGGGCCCTCCATCGTCTTTGCTATCTGCTGATCCACCCTGAAGCATCCTGTTGTGGGCAACAAGTAAAAGGAGTCATTAGCAATTGATGACTAGGGTTTTCTACACTTGGAGTAGATGACAGAGCAGGAGCCTGAAACATTGATCCCCAGTTAGGCTGCAGGCCAATTATTTTTCATCTGTTATTTTTAGTAGTATCCTCAATTTTGCAAAGGAAAGAAAAATGGTTGTAGCTCAGTTGAGGGCATTTAAGTCCATTTGTTTAATTGTTTTGAGAACAGTGTAAGCACACAGAGGAGAATAAAACCATAAACAACAGGCTAAAAGATGAAAATTAAAGTACCAAAAGTTTGGTAACCTCTCAAAGCAGGCAGTGTGGTGCATGATAAAACATGAAAGCCTGAAGGAAAGCTTGTAATAACTAGAGGACATAAACAACACAAAGCCTGGAAAGTTGAGCATGCATTGATTTCAATATTAAAATTACAGTGTGTACTTCTGCTAAAGCTTTACAACGTAAAGGTGCTGGAGCGTGTCCAGAGAAGGGCAACCAAGTGGTGCAGGGTCTGGAGCACAAGTCTGTTGAGGAGTGGCTGAGGGAACTGGGGTTGTTCAGCCTGGAGAACAGGAGGCTGAGGGGAGACCTGAGCGCTCTCTACAACTCCCCGAAAGGAGGGCGTAGCCAGGTGGGGGTCGGTCTCTTCTCCCAAGTAACAAGCGATAGGACAAGAGGAAACGGCCTCAAGTTGTGCCAGGGGAGGTTTAGATGGAGATTAGGAAAAACTTCTTCACCGAAAGGGTTGTCAAGCACTGGAACAGGCTGCCCAGGGAGGTGGTGGAGTCCCCATCCCTGGAGGGATTTAAAAGACGTGGAGATGTGGTGCTTGGGGACGTGGTTTAGCGCTGGGCTTGGCAGTGCTGGCGTAACGGTTGGACTTGGTGATCTCAAAGGGCTTTTCCAACCTAAACGATCCAATTATTTTACTGCATAGTTTCCGTACACTGAGAACACAGGTGTGCCTCAGTTAGTTGGTAGATCTGACCAACATTTCCATCCTACCACATATGCTCCAGTGGAGCACCAGAAACTCCTGGGAGCCACCATCATCTCCCATCTAAGATCTCCTACAACAGCCTCTCTTTTTCCATCGCTTCTCCAGGATATGTAGCGGGCACAAGAGTCAAAGCCCTGCAGGCTAAAGTCAAAGTCAGCCAAACGCATTAGAATAAAGGACAACATGAATCGGGATACCTTTCGGTAAAATCATTCTTAAGACAGGGGACTAGGAAAAGTTCACCCTTAAATCTTAAGTTTAAAGAATGGAGATCAATGGCCTTGAAGTGTAAGAAATACATTTCATATGAAAATCTAAACAGGCAGTGTTTGCAGAACGCCAGAGAAGGACCAGATGAACTCGATCTCAACACATGTAATCAGAAATGTTTAATTCCTCATTTCTCCAACATAAAAGACCATAAAACCCCAAATCTACCCACTACAAGTACTTACAGTGCAAGCGAGACACAAAGCACCAAAGGGCCCCAAAGATCCCCTGTAGGTAAAGGAAAAAATAAAATCATAAATATAGAATGCTGCTCATTTTCCCGAGAGCAATAAAGCACCTTTTCCAACTCCGATGTATCATTTTGCATATTATACTTCCTCATACTTTTGTTATTTAGCATCTTCTATGCCACGTTCTATAACACAATCTACTCAAAGCCTGCCAACTGTTAAAGCTACGTATTCTACGTATTCTGCCACATGTTCCACTTTTAAAGAGCTTTGGTAATGCTCTGATTTCTCACGTTTGCTATTCAGCATTCTACAACAAGAACACAAAACAGGCACTTCTAATCCCTGTTCCGCTGAACTCTTCCTCTCCCGTGTAGGCACAGTCTGTTGGCAAAACACCCTTTCAAGAGTTTGAAAATCTTCTTATACGTACAGTCTCTGAGAAGCGCACTACTCTTTTTCGGATACATGACATGAACAAATTTCTTCCCAACGGCTTTCAGATCCCTCATCTGAAACAAAGAAGCAATACTTTAATTTATCCCTTCATAAAAATTACAGTTCACAGCTAAAAGCAGCAAGGCAGAAGTAAAGGAGTATTGATGGTGAATCAAGACAGGATCCAACCCAAAAATTTCTGTAGCATCCTCTGTAACAAACAATGCCTACTTTGTCTACATTCCTTAACAACCACAATATTATATCCTTTAATAACGCTCAGTTAAGCACAATAATTTGTTTGCTCCTCTACAAAAAGAAAATTAATGAAAAATCCTATTAGCCAGGAGAGTTTTCTCCCAAGCTGCATCTGAGGCCTTTGCAAAGATTTTGACATCACAGAGAAACTTTGGGGCTGTAATTCAGATATTTTTTGACCCACAAGAATTCATTTTACATGGCTAGTTTAAAAAAAATCCCCAAACTTACAATGAAGTACAAGTAAAGTAGAGCTATGCAAGAAAAACCCCGGTTTTTGCATAACAGTTGGCCACAGATATCAGCAAAACACGTGTTTTACTGCAGACGGAGGCACAGACTCACAATAGTATCCCTAACAGGCTCATCCAGCGTGGAGTAGTCTTCATCAGGAGAGCGAGATCCGACAGGAACAGTAATCTCCCCCTCCACTGGAATATCTTCTGATATCGACACATCCGCGAGACCTGCAAACTAAACGGTTTTTAAAAGTTTTACAAAGAAAGAAATACAAACCAGCTCATGCTCACTTCAGATGTTTTCCACCTGGTTTTAGGATGAAAACAACTGCTCAGAATTCAAAGACACTACAATTCAATAACATGGCCGACAACAGAGCTCAGACCCTGTCTGCTTGATTTAAACAGCTCACAGTCTGGAGACGAGTAGATACGTATAAGCGAAGCATTTCTGTAACCTGCTCTGTCCTCTATTTAAACAGCAATAACCAAAGGATGTAAAAAGCTTGTTTGTGGTTTTTAAGCAACGCAATGCCCGATAGCCGTACAGCCACAGCAGCGCACCCGAGTACGCTGTCTTTCACAGACTCCATGGGAAACAACTCACGAGACGCTGTACAGACATCTACAGCCCGAGCACGAAGTCAAGGCTGTCGAGGCCGAACGACAACAAAACTGGTTTCCTCCACCAAAGCGGAAGGTTGAAGCACTCCAGGTCCCGGAGATGGAAGCAGAGAACAACAGCCCGACCAATTCTACAGCAAACTCCGGGGCAGGCGGCAAGCAGCAGGGAGGGGGCGGCAGGAGGCCGACGGCTCCCGTCCCTGTCCCTGCCCCCCGTGCCAGCCGCGGCCTCCAGCCCCCGCTCCCGCCTGCTCCCCCCGCACCCGAGCAGCGGCCTGCCCCTGCTTCGGGAAGGGTGGGCCGAGCGCCCCCGGCCCCGCCAGCCCGGCCGCAGCGCAGAACCGCGCCCCCCCGAGCCCGGGGCACCCGGAGCTCCCGCGGCGCCGCTGGGCCCTCTCCTGCCCGGCACAGGCGAGGGCCGGGCGGGCCGGGCGGGCCGGGCGGGCCGCCGCCCCCCGCTGCCGCAGCCCCAACCCCGCAACCGAGCGCCGCCACCGCCCCGCCTGCGACCCTCCGCGGCCCGCCAGAAGGGACCGGAACCGCCCACCCGCTCCCGCCGCCCCACTCACCAACGGCCCCGCCGCACCACTCCCCTCCGCCGCCGCCATCTTGGCTGCCCAGGCGACGTGGAGGCCGTGCTTACGTCATCACCGCGCGCGGCGACAGCCGGCGCGTCACGCGCCGCCAGGGCGTCCATGGCAACGCGGGGCGGCCCGCCGCCTCCTCCGCGCCCGCACCCCCCGCCCCCGCCCCGCCGGCAGGGGGCGCTCTCGCCGCGCGCGGCCGGTCTGGCTCGAGGCCGTGACACCGGTAACACCGGCCGCAGCCCCGCGCGCGGCGGGGGGGCCCGGCGGGACAGGAGGCAGGCAGAGCAGGGGCCGCTGCCGCGATGGGACCGTAACTCGGGACGGTGAACGGGCACAAAGACTGAAACCCGGTACCGAAAGTGAAGCGAAACCCGCCTTTGAATGGCCTCCGGGGCCGTTCCAGGGCGACGCCCGGCGGTTCCCCCCGGCAGAGGCAGGCCGATCCCTTCCAGCCTGCCGGGGAGAAACCGAGAAACGTTCGTTAGTGTTAATAAAGCGGACACCGGAGAGAGAGCCGGCACAGAAAGCCCGGGGCTCACGGTAACGGGGGAAGGGAGCCCCGAGCAGCGATGAGCGGCGGAGAGAGAACAATGGCGAACGCGGAACGGCCGCAGCCCGCACCCGGACCCGGATCCGCGCCGGGAGCGTTGGGCCGCGGCCGCTGCCTGAAGAGACCGCCCGGCAGCACGCGCTGCCGCCTCTGCCCGCACCGCCGCCGTCACTTCACAGCCGGTCGCGGCCGTGGCGGGGGCAGGGGCAGCCGCACCGCGGGCAGGGCCGTGCCTGCACCCGCCCGGCAGCCAGCACCGCTCCTCCCCGCCCGCACCGAGCGGGCTGCCCGGGACCGGCCCCGCCCGAACTACAAGTCCCGGCAGCGGCACGGCGGCCGGAAGCGGGGGGTCGGGTGGGGCGGGGGTCGCCTCAGCCGAGCGCCCGGCCCGGCCCAGCCCGCAGCCCCCGCAGCCGTGCGAGCCCGGCGGTCCCGGCGGCGTTGGGGGCGGTGGCGGCGGCGGTGTAGGCCCCGCCCGCCCGAGCCTCCCGGGTCAGGGCAGGGCCGGGCCGGGCCGGGGGCGGTGCCCGCCGGGGCGGGGGCATGGCCGCGGCGCGGGGCGCCCGGGGCGGGGAGAGGGCGCCGTAACCGCGCTCACCCGCCCCGCAGCGCGGCGGTGCCGGCGGCGGGAGGAGCGGCCGCCGCGGAGCCATGGGGCACCCGCCGTTGGAGTTCAGCGACTGCTACCTGGACAGCCCCGACTTTCGGGAGCGGCTGAAGTGCTACGAGCAGGAGCTGGAGCGGACCAACAAGTTCATCAAGGAGGTGATCAAGGACGGCAACGCGCTCATCGCCGCCATACGGGGTGAGCGGGCGAAGCGGCGGCGGGCCGGGGGCGGCGGGGGGGGGCGGCCGGGCCGGGGGCCCGGCGGCCTCCAGCCCCGGGGGAGCGGGGAGGGGCGGGGAGGTGCCGGGGGCCGCGTCCCGCCCTTCACCGGCGCCGTTTGGTGCCGCCGGGCCGGGCCGGGGATGCAGCAGGCAGCGGCTCTCTGCCCCGGGCTGGGCGGGCTTTCTCCCCGAGCATCGCGCTGCAGACGCGTCCCGGGGGCGCAGCCCGGCCCGGCTCCCCGCAGAGCCTCGTACCCCGGCCCTTGGCAGCCGCCTTGGCGGCGGGGAGGGCTGGCAGGCCGCGGGCAGCCAGCTGCCGGAGCCGGCCCTGTGCGGGTACCGAGCTGCGCTGGCCCCGCCGGGCTCCCCCAGGCACCGCCTGCATTTAAGGAGAATCATCCCGGCTTTGGGGAAGAGGCTCGGTTATGTTGCTTGACCAGAGACCGGGTGGAGCGTGGCCGCGGCAGCACGGGTCACCTCCTCGCCCAGCCCTGCTTCCCGGGGGCCGCTGCAGAGAGACAGGGCTCTCCGGTCCTGCTTTTGTCCTGGGTGCTTTATTTATTTTTTTTTTTTTTTAAACAATGACGAGAATTCTTTACAATTAAATGTAGGCTCCAGTGTTGACTTTGAGTCACTTGTTCAGGAGTACTGAGACCATCAGAGGTACCTGGACCCGGTTGTCTCATCTGTAACCACGCAGTCCTGCGCGCTTAACGCTTCGCTGACCTGTCTGTCTGCTTGGAATTTTTTTTGCCTCCGAGAGCTGTAGATATACTTTCCCGGTGTTATCTCTCACATCTTCTCCGCTTTTATAAATGTGCATGAAAATACGGCCAAAAGGGCATGACAGCACAGCAGCTATGTGCTGCGCTTGCATCAGCCCAAGTGAAGACAAATAAAAAAATCAGCGGGGCAGACTCTGATTATATGCTGTTTTTCTTGCCAGCTGGTTGGTTTTTAGTTGGTATTAATAGGTTTAGCTGCTGCCCTTTTGTTAAGAATAATTCAGAGCTTCCTCGTTATCAAGGCCATGACTGGAATAGCCTGTGCTTGCCCATCTGGAAAACAGTGAAGACAAAAGCTAGTATGACTGAAACAGCAGACGTTACAGGGCTGTAAGACACTAAAATGTACTACAAAAAACCCCCACATCTCTGCTCAGTCCAGGGGAAAAAAAAAACCAAAAACAAAAAAACAACAACAAAAAGAAAACCAACGAGATTTTAACGAGCCTGCTTGTTAATGTAAATACTCTGCTTTTTTTCATCACTTTGGTCAAAACCGTTTCCCTTTTTAATGTTTGTAAACCCTAATGCTGCACTCGGAGTAGGGATGTGAGGGATTCTGCTGGCTCAGCAGACGCATCCCAGTGAGACTGGCGAAGGAGGAAGGAAACTGAGTACACCCAAGCAGCACAGATAACCCCCCAGGACTGAGGAACCCCCAAATTTCTGCCTGAAATGCTGTGGGGTGTTTTTGTGCTGTTTTCTTTTTGAAGAGTGCAGCTGAACCAGGAGGCAGGGGGTGGCTTGGCAGAGGGGGCTGCTGGGGGGCTGCTGGGGCTGGGACCTGCCTGGGCCTCTGTCAGCTCTGGGGAGTCACCCCCTCCCCTTTACTGAACAGGTAACTTTAAAAAACTTGTAGGCTTTCCTCTCTGGATCCTGTCCACGTGGGACTGTGGATAGGAATTGGGGGCTGCGTGCGTCTGCTGGCTGAGCACGGCGGGCTGATGGTTGGTCGGTCAGTCCCGCTGCCCGGTCGGTGGCGGTGACGGCTGACAATTCGCTTCCGCCCCTTGGCAGCGCTGGGGATGGATCTGTCCCTCAGTGGCTGGGAAGCAAAGGTGAGAGAGAGAGTGAGATCCCTTCGTCAAGGGTTAATTACAATGATTGTTCCAATTGGATCTGGTCTCTGTCCTCCGCCTTATCCTTTTAATGGGTGAGGCACCCTCTTGGTTAAACCTTTGGCCAAACCGTTCCAAGGTATTGACTCACTGCACTGAGTGCAGACCTCTGGTGACTTCACAGATGTGTATATTGTCTGTGTGTTTGCTGATTAATTAACGAATAAACTCCAACGTGAGATTTAAAGCAAATCAATCCCCTGTTTTGCTCAGACTCGTAGATGTGTCAAACAAACACCTGCTGTCCCCAGCTGGTGGGCTCTTCAGCATGACGTGGTGATGGAAACTGCTGAACAAAAGGCTCGGGCGCAGCACCGCCTGTCTGGATACAAACACACGCATCCGCGTGAATTATGCAAGCACAGCAGCGCTCATGCAGACCACCAAGAAAAGAAATGCAGCTCCCCATTGCGGGGAGATAGGGTCTGCTGGGCTTTACGTGATCTGCCGTAAACACAGTCCACACTTAGTCTCAAAAACCTGAGACTGCCCAAAGTTGTCTTTTATTTTCCATTTGCCAAGTAACAGGGAAAAAGTGAGCGTGACTTTACGTGGAGCTCTGCAGGACCATCAGTTCATGTGCTGGATGAAGCCTGGTGGTTCTGAGTTGTCTGTGACATGAGGAGCACGCGTGTTGTTTTCTTGGTTGCTGGTAGTGTTCTCGTTGAAAGTGTCCGGCCAGTTGAGGTTGTTTCAGCCTACCTGCTGGGTAGTAAAATATTAGGAGTGTTCTAGCAGAGGCTCTAGAAGCTACAAAAGAAAAAAACCCGCTTGGTATCACTTTATTATTTGAGCAGCACAAGCTAGGCATCCAGCGTCTAGTACGTGCTACTTCAGTGACTTCTATTTGGAGATTTTTGGGATGTCTTCTGATGTTTTTGTAGCCCTTTTTCTCATAGATTAATTCACTATAATCATATTTGTAGCAAATTAATATGTGAACTTGCATGCAAATTTTTTAAACAAGTCATTCAAGTACCATGAGTAATATTAAATGCTTCCAGTGGTATATGTCTAGCTGGTAGGTGCACTGTTTTAATTAAATGGATTGCTTTTACAAATGCACGTCCTCCCTTCCATTTCCTGGTTTTAAGCCCTTCTGCTCCATCCCATCATTGGTGATGGTCAGCGATGGCGAGCGGTGAATCACTGCGAGTGTGACCTGGCTGCGATGTGCCGCGGGGAGCGGTTTTAAGGCAGCCACGTCTTTACTCCAGACTTGTTTACTGGTGTTTATACCCCATGGTCTTGAGGCTCGCTGTGACCTGGGCCCTTCCTCGGAGGAGAATTCCTGTTGATCTGGCTGAAGTGTCATTTAATCCCACTCCTTAAGCGATTCCTATGTGCGGCATGCACGAGCGGTGCAAGTGCCGGCGCCTTCTCAAGGAGGCAGGTGAGGGCTCGTGGGGATCCTGCTCGTGGGTGCCCACTGGCTATCCTGGAGAGGAGGAGAGGCAGGTCCCCCCTTCCCGTGGGAGATGTCCCTGTCAGGGTTTCTGTCTGTTGATGCAGCTCCGGAGCATTGCTGCTGCTGAGCCGAAACTGCCACCCCCGAGCTCCCCGATGGGGAGGCTGGGGCGGTGGGTCCCACGGTGGGGGAACATGGGCCTTGGTGAAGAAATTCATCTGCTTCAAGCTGCCACTCCTTTGCAGGAGTCTGCTGACTTCAGCTTCCCTTCACATTTCTAACGAAAAGCTGAACTTCCCTTCCCATCCCTTCCCTTCCCCATTCCCGGGAGAGGCTGGAACCACGGCCAGAGAGCCGCAGGGTAAGAGCTTTCCCAGGCAGCAGGGCTTCCCCACCTCTTGCTCCTCTGGAGGGAGAAGCAGGAGGGAGTACCGTGCCCAGCGCAGTTGTTCAGGGGCCAGTGTGGAAGCCGTCCCTGGAAAGCCCTGCTGCCGTTGGGTTTGCGGTGGGGCAGAGCCCGGAGCAGCTCCCGGCGGTTAGCTCGGGGTGGGGAGCGGGCTGAAGAAGGGCTTCCAGCGGCAGCCGAGGCTCCTGCCGCCCAAAGCACGGGCGGCAGAGGAGGCTTGTCTGGGGGCTGCAGAAAGCGCTGCCCCAGCCCACGCGACGGGAGGGCACGTGCTCGTGGAGGTAGTCATGCTGTCCTGCTCTGCGGAGGAGGGAGGCGTTAAGGGGGACTTCAGCTCCCCTTGGTCTGCTGCGTGCCTCGGTTTCCCCTTCTGCAGAGCGGGTAGGGCTTCAGGGCTTTGCCTGAAGTGGGGGGCTGTTACCCGAATGAGGGGTGCCCTTCGGTGCCTTAAACTCCTCTTGCCTTTCAAGGGATTCAGAGAAACTGGTTCCACCCGACTCTGACGTGTTACCAGCTGAAATAAATAGATGAAATACCGCAGGGACAGCCCTCCCGAGTGCTGTGCAGCTCCCCACGTCCTGGTGGGGGTCCTTGTGCAATTATAGTCACACAGTTGCTGCTTTAAGTGTGGAGTTTTTCTCTTGCAGACTGACAAACCTCTGACAGTTGACTATGCGTGGGACACCGTAAGATGACTTAAGTATAAGGTTGTGCCAAATGAGAAATTAAACTGACTAAAGCAGATAAAAATATTGTTCATCGGTAATAATCTTGGGCATGAAAGCCAATGGTAGCAAATAACTTACTTTGAGACAGAAATGTGAGTTATTTTTGTTGTAAAGTTGGCTGCATCCCTTCTTTTTCGTGCCAGGAGCACGCAGAGTGGCTGGCAGTGCCGGTCCCATACGTTGTGCTGGCAGTGCTGAAGCCTGCCGTGGCCGAGGAGGAAGAGGGGCCGGGGGTTAGCCTTCCTCCCCGGGGCTGGGGTGGCTGCCCATTTCTCCGCCCGCGGCGTGGTTCCTCGGCACTGCTTCACTCGCCCCCGAAAGCCCAGCTTGGCACTCCTCGCTGGCCCCCGCGGAAACTGCAAGGGCTGCCTTGCTCGGAGCGTGCCGGGCTGGCGTCTGTCCGTCTGTCCGTCCGTCCCCTCGGGCTGGGCACCGGGGATCCATCCCCGGCAGCAGCTCGTTTGTGTCGCGCAGCCCCGTGCCGTGGGAGCCAGCGCTGGCGTCGCAGGCAAGAGTCGCTGCAGGCTGCGTGCGCGAGGCCATGAGCAAGGATGTCGGACGTAGGTGACTGTGTAGCATCACAGTCATCGTAAGAGTGGCTTCTTTACATCATTTTCTTTCTGTGGCTCAATACGGTGGGGTTTTTGGAATCTCTCCTGCTCGCCGTGCTCTGCTACGTGTGTGGTAATGCAAACCCATCTATTTCCTCCTGCTCTTTGATCTTCTCTTGCAATTATATATCAAACGGAGCTTGAGAAATGTCAAGTTGAGGCTGTTTTTATTAATGTAGGAGTGCTGCTGTGGTGTAAACTGCCCTTTGAAGCTGGAAGAGCTTTGAGTTCCCATGCAAATGTTGCGTACGTGGTGTTGAACTTGATTTCTGTACTGCGTGAAGCTTTGCAGATTGCTTCTGGCTTTGCATGTCAGTTAACCGGCCTCCCCGGGCAGCACGAGTGTTTTATCCTGGAAGGATAACATCATAAAGGAGGGTGTCGAGGCGCCTATGCCTGCGAAGCACACGGCAGTCTGTAACACAAGGGACTGGGTGGGCTTTTCCTCTAGAACGGGGGCCCAGGGAAGGTCCTGCCCTCATCCTCTTCCCCGCAGGTCCAGCACCGTGGTGCTGTGCGTGGGAACTCGCTTGTCGGGTCGGAGCTCCGCGGTCCTCGGCATGGCAGACCTGTTCTCGACCAGTTTCTGTGCTGCTGTTAGGAGTGGTGCTCGAGGGTTGAATGCTTTGGAGGATAGAAAGCAGAGAGTCGACAGAGATTACAGCAGCCGGTTCCTGCAGAAACCCCCTGTGCTGGTTCATGTAAAGTCTGTAGAGACAAAGGCCTGAATCTGTTACTAGAGTTTGTTAGAGCCAGATATTGGCTTTTGCCTATGTCCAAACGAACCTAAAGCTCCTCTGGAAGAGGAACGAGTCTGTCCCACGCGTGCCCTTCTGCTGGCGCAGGAAAGGCTGCAGCTCTCCAGGCAAACATTAGCTCTGCGCTCCCGGCTGGGCTTGGCATCGAGGCGCCTGCATTAGAAATATCCTGTCCCACAAAGACAGCTTAGTTGTGAGCCAGCATATGGCACGTTAATGAAGATGTGCACAGAAATCGTCCGTGTGGGTACACAGAGGCCTTCTGTCTTGTGGAAAGCTGCTCGTTAAACTGCCCAGTACACCCCGGGGAATCTGGGGTCCAAGCAAGACTCGTATAAGCAGTTTCTCTGATGCCACTGGCTAGGCGAGCGTGAAGAGGCTGTTCATGTGCCTGGGTCCATGATGCAGCTGCTGCTGAGCGGGTCTGACTTCTCAAAAATCAGCGTGTCCTCTTCTTTCTCCTCCGGTTGTATCCTTGTGCTCTCCTGATGCTGCACCCCAGCAACAGCCAGTACCTTGACTTGCACGGGTGCAGGATCAGACCCTGTACCTGCAGGCACAGCTCTCGAAACAAAGAATTGGTGTAATCAGATGAATAAGGTCTCAGTGGCCTCGTTAGCTGGTCTGCTGTCCCTGTGTTTGGATATGATGTTTGTCGTTACACCAGCTTAGGGGTGCGCTAATGGGGAGAAATAAAAGTGGCTTCTTGGCTGTTGTCTTGCTTGGCTGCAGAGCTCCACGGGGAGCCTGAGCCCGGAGCTGCAGACAGAGCAAGCGACTACACACTGTGGCCTGGAGCGGGGCCGAGCTCGGCCGGGTATCAGCCCCGCTGCCTCCTCACTCGCCTTCCGAACTAAGGGCATTTGGGAAAGCATCGCAGAGGAGAAACACAGACATAGACCTGTTGCTTGTTCCGTGATGCTTTCCCACGGCAGCAGCACTGGCATCTTCTGTTTCCCTGTGGACCTGTTTTTGCCCCCATGCTGGTGGCACTGGGAGGAGCTGCCTTGGGCTGACTCTGCAGGAGGCACGGCTCTGCTGCACCGACACCTTTCTCCTGGAGCACATTACACCGTAGCAGTTAGTGTTAAGCTGTTTCTGGACTTCAGCAGGGGAAAAATGACTTGCTGGAAAATACATCACTCCCCTCTAGCAGTAATGTATTCTCCTTGTACTTGTCCTCTCCTTGCTGGTCTCCTCCGTCCTCGCTGGAGGTTTCATCCAGTACAGACTCCAGCTACTGCTGAGAACTTTTAGAATTTTCTCCCAGCTTCTCAGGTCTACTCGTCTGAAGACATCAAACCTATATCCAGTTTAAAAAGTCTCAGTTGTTTAGGGTGATGTTGTGTGGACCTAGACACCTCCTAGACCTAAACCAATGACAGTAAGTTACAGACATGGAGGACATGCTGATTTAGCCAGGAGCCAGGATCCTCTGCAAAAGAGAAGCGTGCAGTAATAGAATGAAAATGTCTTCTTGAGGATTTGGAGACCTGTGTGCTCCTGAGTATCACTGTGCTACAGTGCTGCAAACCGTGGTTTGCACCATCTCATGCAAAGGTGATAGCAGGAACACCTGGAAGCTGTTCGCACAGAGTCCTTGGGAGGCCTTGAGTAGATAAACTGTGGGTGTGTATCTGTATGCGGGAGAGACCACGGTATTCTGCAGCACCGGTAACACACAGTACCATTTACAGAAGTGATACTGGAAGTACTCTGGTGTCCTTGACCTAATAGGATGTGCATAATGATATCCCCCAAATGTGATTCCTTCCACTGAAAAAAATCACATCACCTTTTTTTCCTCTATCGGCCTTTGAGCAGGGCAGGAGATCAAATTCCCCATGCCCTGCAGCAGGTCCGAAGCAATACTCGACTTGCAAAAAAAGTTTCTGCGCCTGTACATCAACGCAGTGGACTTCAGCCCATGTGCCACTGGCACCACTCTCCGTGGTGAGCATCTGCACTCTGCGGGCGTCCTCGGAGCAGGTAGGAAGAGGGGAGTCTCTCTGCAGCCGGCAGACGATGAAGCAGCTCGTTTTCCTGGGCTGCAGGCACTGTGCACAGAATCTAGGGCCCCAAGTTGGTGCAAATCTAAAACAGACGCGCTTTAACCAGAAACTAAAAAAACAATAGCAAAAAAAAAAAAAAAGAACAAAAAACCCTTCCAAAAAGCCAACCCTTCCCCCAGCCGACAAAGCCGTATCTTCAGACACAGGCAGGAAAGATGAGGAGCACGCACAGTATCTGCCTACTCCAGTTGCGAGGCGTATCTTACCCCTTGTTTCGGGACTCCTCGATGTGTCTGTGTTAGATTTTGCTGCAGGCCAGAGCAATTTGCTCGCCCTGCGTGTTGGTGCCGTCATGTTTGCTTTGCCGTGTGGCTGACGCGCGGGGCTGGGTGCCTGCGCAGCCGCGGCTCCCACGTGAGCTGCGTGGTGCCGGGTTCCACGGGGAGCACCCAGGCGGCCTCGCTGCCCTCCCTGCGTGTCCCACAGCTGGCCCGGTGGGGACCCCAGCCTCATCCCCGGGAACTGCTGGCTTCTGCTGATCACAGCTGCTCTGTCCGCATCCTTGTCGCCTGCACGAAGGGTGCCCAGGGCTTGGTTTGCTGGTAGGAAGCCGAGGGCAGGAGCATCTCCTGGGGTCGTCCCCAGCCCCTGCTGCAGCAGCACCACGCGCCAGTCCCCTCCCTGCCAGCGCGGGGCTGCTGAACGGGCTGGTCCAGCTTAAAACAAACCAGTGCGCGGTATTTTGTGATGGTTTTTTCCAGCCCCGTCAGCGCCCCGATACACTTCCTGAAAGCTCGCCTGCATACGTCGGCACAAAGGGCCAGGGCAAGGGGCTAAGTCATTTTCATGCATTTAAGTATATTTTTTCTTTTGCTACATGAGACATGCAGAGAGCTTTTCATCCATCCTCTGTTGCCTTTCCTGGCTCCTTCCCTGGGAGGATGTGGGTGTTATCCATGTTTTGTAGTGTGTCTGACAGCCCAGGGGCTCGCAGCAGCGCTGCTGCTGACCGGAGAGTTTCCTCTTGACTCACCATGCGAAGACTTGGCTTTTCTGGCTTTTTTCTTGAGAAATTTTTGGAATATTTTATACATTAATTCTGTTGGTGTCACACCGATAACTACAGATGTGGCACCCCATGTTCTCCCACAAGCTTTTCACGGGTGGCTTCTGTCCTGCTGCGTGCCAGCCCGGCGTCGTGGGGCGGCCCCGGCAGCCCCGCTCGTTCCGCAGCCGGACACCTCCCCACGGCAGCGTCCCGGCAGCGTCCCGGCTGTGCTGCTCCTCGGCCCTGTGCCACGTTGTACCTGCCTGGAGAAGGTGGCTCTCGCACCGATCTCTGGCTGCCTGGCTGTGGATCCGTTCTGCCCTTCATGCTGCCTCTGAGACGTACGACGTTTCTGCGCAGTTTGAAGGACTGTGGGGTTTACAGGAAAAAAGAACAAACTTCTTCCCCACGAGCAAGCAGTGCTATTTTACAGATGTTGAACGCACCGACATGAAAGGTCTTTTGAAACTGCTAGTGAAATTCAGCAGGCGGCAGTTATTTTCCTTAGTAAGCATTAAACAAACGTTTCAAACTGTGTAAACCTATTTCAGTTTCTGATACATATGAAGAAAAAAGCTTTTGGAAACTTCTCATTTTTGTTTTGGTGATGGTGGACTTTTCCACACAGGCTTTTGTTTCGCCCTGCAGACTCCTCACCCCAGGTCATGCTGGCTTTTCCTTTCTGGGGCACCTTCAAAGCTAGCTTTGTCGCCGCTGTCCTTTTTTGTCACCAAACCCTCCATAAGGTGAATGTGCAGTCACGAGTTGTTCAAATGACGATAAGAGCAGCTGAATAGCCTAAGATAAAGTTTATATTTATAAGTAAAGCCTGGAATTCAGGTTGCTCTTTGCAGTCTGTTTTTTATCCTGTTCCTTCAGCCAAGACTGATTATGAAGTGCTGAGGCTAGATATTTTTAAAACAAGAGTAATTTTATTAATTGTACTAAACCTCGTAGCTGTGAAAAAGGAGAACAAGGGACATGGCGTGTTCCTGTGCCGTCAAATGATGGACTGGGGCATTGGGGTCCCTCTGTGGTGGAGGCAGAGAACCAGACCCCGAGTCCTTGAGGGATGTGGGGCTCGCAGAGGTGCCCAGAGTGGGGGGAGCTCTCAGCGAAGCCCACCTAATGGTGCTCCGCAGGGCGGGTGGGTTCGGGCCGTTCCAGCGCAGGTCGGGTTGAAGGTGCCCGGGGGCTCCCAGGCGGTGCCGGCTGGCGCGGGACGGGCCGTGTCGTGTCCTTGCCGGCAGCGGCTCCTGGCCCTGGAGCAGGAGGGATGCGCGTTCCTCCCCGCACTGAACCGCTTCGGATCGCTCGTAAGCCGCTTGCGAGTCTTCCCATTGCACGGCGTGTGACTCATCTGGCCTCCTGCCTGGCCCTCTCTGCACCCTTGTCGAAGGAAACTCTGAAATCATCGCGTGCCGGGGGAGCGAGCTGCTGGCTCTGCTCGCTCGCTGAAGCCGCCTGCAAAAGTGGTTGGTTTTCACTCGCCATGCTCCTGCCTGGGAAGGGTGGCTGCTGGAGAGCTGCAGTGAGACGCATCTGATGGCTCTGCAGATCATAAGATATCTCTGTGGGGATTGCTAATGCTCTGCCCCGGATAAGAGTCTGTTGTTTTCGTGTTTGTTTTCCCTGTGTTCGTACTGCTTGTACAGCAGGGAGCCGCGGGTCTTGGAGCACACCCTCTCCTGCTGCTTACGCCAAAGCAGCCGTGCCAAAAACTTGCTCGGTTGCTCTTGGAGCCGGGGAGCTCCGGGCAGCCTGAAGCGCCACAAGGATTTGTGCAGCTCTGCCCTGTCCTCACTGACCAGCCGCTTTGCACGAGGTTCTCCTGAGGCCCCGGGAGCTGGGCTGCACAGCCCCTCCTCGACAGCTCGCGCCTCCCGAGGAGGAAATGAATTTGCTTTCCATGGCTCCGCTTTTTGGCTTTTTTGTTTTTCAGAGAGTCTGTCCTTTAGTCAACATCCCTAAGCCCTGTCCCCAGGGTTGGGGAAAGCTGTTAGAAAATGCAGCTGGCCTCCATGGGACGGTGATATAAGCAGGTATATAAATAGGTGCAGCAGACGGAGCCGCCTGCTAGCCTCACCCTGCTTCCTGCCGCCTGCTTGAGTCGCAGCCCCGGTCCCCGCAGCGATGCCCGGCTGCCGCAGCTCACCTGGCACTGCCATCCCCGTGCCCGTCGGCAGCCTCGGCGTGCTCTGCTGCCAGGGGCGGGCGTCCCGTAATGGGTTTGGGAGCCGCTGACCACCCCAGCACGGGAACGCCAGCACCGTCATCCTCTGCCTCGCGGAGCTGGGCAGCATTCCCCTCTCCTTCCTTTGCTCGAGTTTGGTGCGCTCCAGGGCGGTGCTGAGCAGCTCGCTGTTGTAGTGACGGTTGGGTTTGGGCTCCGGGTGGGCTGACGTGCGTCCGGGTGTAGCAGCAGCCAGCCCCCGCGGTCGGGTTTTGGCCCATGGTGGACCAAAGGGCTGCAGCAGAGTTTCCTCCTTGGTGAATCTTCTCTGCATCTGCGACCCTTTGAGCGTTTTCTCAAAGAATAGTTATTCCTGTCGGTGCTCATCTGAGTGATTAAACTGAGTTTTATATTGGAAACGGGCAGTGCGGCGCTCGGTTGTATCAGTGAGGCGCAGAGCTCGACCGTGGTCTGCGTCAGCCGTGTCCTAGAGCTGTGCTGAGCCCCGTGCTCGCAGGCGTCGCTCCCTGCACCCTTGGGTGCTGTGGTCAGGTGGTCCTCATGAAACGTGTTTTCCTCTACATCAAATAAATACAAAAAATAGGAATTCACTACATGGTCAGGCTTTGCCGGGAGCTGAATCGGGCATGAAAGAATTCCTGTTGTGAGGGTTTGGGGTGAAATGACGTATGAAACGGGCTGACTGCAGCTGGTGGAGGGGTGTTTGCCAGCCCCTTCGCTCTTCTGGGGCGGTGGGAGCTCTTCGTAAAGCACCTTGTCCCTAAACTTGAGTTAAAATGAATGGAGAAAATTTGGTCATTTCCCCTCTGACATACTGGATGGATGTCATGGCATATGTGATTGAGACAAATTATAGTTGTATTTCTTAATGTGCATTTCAACACTTTTGCTGATTTCTAAGGCTGCTAATCTTTTTTTAACTTCCATTTCAGTTAGCCACGTGTTCTGGGCTGTCTGCCTCGTGTCTTTTTCCAGTTTCGCTGAAGGAACTCCTCCAGCTTTGCAGGGCTGCGAGATCGCTTGAAAGGCCAGAAGAATGCCAGAGGTGAAAAATTGTCCTGCGAGGAGTTCCGGCATTCAGCGTGTAGTTTTACCTCTCGCTCGTTGTGGGGAGCGTTACGTGAAGCGCTGGTGCCAGCGGTGGCTTTGCCGTGCCACTATCCGTGGCGGGGAGCACGGGGGTCGGTGTGCTCCGCTGTCCCTGCCTGGCCGGGCTGGGGAGGGGACCGTGCTGGCACGGGGATCGTGGCTGTCCTGGTATTTCAGAACCAAAATCATACGAATGGGTCTGTACGCTGTCCTTTATGAAAACATTAAAAATACAGCCTCAAGTGCCGCTCTCTGGGAAACCAGTACAAACCAGAGGGTGGCACTGGGGGAATGGTCTGCTCCGCGTCTTCGCGTTAAAATGTGGCTTTGCTGCGTGCTTGTCATCCTGGTCAGCGGTATCTATCACTAGGAAGGTCTAGGGAGGGAAACTTACACTGGATAATCAGAGGCAGGGGCAGAGTGCATCCTTGTCTGCAGAAGCCACAACCTGCGTCACTCCTGTTTTTCTCCAAAGCAGGCCAATACACCCCAGAACCTTGCTGTCCTTCCGACCTTGCTTGTTTGCTTTTTGTGTTTGGTTGGGTTTTTGAGGTGATACGTTGCCTAAGTTCTGAGCTGTTGATGAGGAGACCCGCAGTCCCCTCTGCTCGTGGCAGCAGAACAGCCTCTCTCTGCGTTTTAACTTCCTTGACCTTTGCTAGGTGTGATAATAAGGCTTGCCAGCTTTTCCCGAGTGTGTCAGGTATGGTATAGCAGGTTTCCGTCAGTCAGTGAGGGAGATAAGACAAGCATAAGGAATATATGAGAAATGTAAAGAATTGCTGTGTTGGTCTTTTTTTTTCTTTTTTTAATTGAACAGTAAATAAGGAAAATAAGCCTGTCGAGCAAGTTTGTGCACTTACCACAAGGTTGCCTGGGCAAGGAGGAGAATTTATGAGAATGAAGAATTAGGTTTAGGACATGAAGCAGAAACTAGGTGAGGGAAAAGTGGCAGGGTGATGTGTAAGTTTAGGTTATGGTACAGAGGGCAGATGACCAGCTCGCAAAGCAAAAGGCCCTGGGTAGGGAGAGTTACTGAGAAATGTATTTGTACTTGAACCACAGCCCTGCTCTTCTCCCTGGAGTCTGTGCTGGATCGACTGCAGAAGTGAAGTGGCAGTTTATAAAATACTCGGTCAATAAAGGACTGATTAGAAAAGATAAATAGATAACAGAAGTATTAGACGTTCAGTAAATTCCTTTGCAAGAGATTTGTAAAGTACAGCTAACTATAGCAAGTTATTTTTAGAATTTCATGCTAGCCATTTACTTCTGGCAAGTGGAAAAGCCATGTCAGTGTGTGAAAAATGGCCTTTGTAAAATGTGTCAGTATTTCTGAATCCCCACAGCATCCGGACAGCCCTCAGGGACCCTCGTGAACAGCTTCCCGGGGGTTAATGCAGAGCACTGTCTGCGCTGTACCGGGCCATTTTTTAATTACCTCGTGGTAAGCATCTCTCGTCTGTGGAGTAACAAGAGTGCCGTTGTCCTCTCAAGACACTTGTGTAGATCTGGGACTACCTAGAAGGCTGACCGGAAGATTATTTTTTTTCCTCATCTGAAAAAGCTAACTTGTTTTTGTGTTCGAGCAGCTGTGGAGTATTTAGGAGCGTTCTGTGAGTCAGGGCTCATTACTCACGTTGCTAATGGCACATCTGGGCTCAGTCGGGGTAACTTCATTGATTCAGGGTTGAGGTATTTTGGTGGGACAATGTTTGGGGACTTCATGCAGTTAGTACACGCTGCGTAAATACAGCAGCTTGGAGCAGAACCCGACCCCTTGGCCAAGCACTTTGTGTGTCGGCTCGTAAAGCTTTGCTGCGAGTACAGAGAATCCCCTGGAAGCGGTGGGTCGGGTACCGCATCCAGAACCTCATCTCCGGGCTGGCGGCGTGGATGAACTCCATCTCCTTCCTGATGCAGCTCCCTGGGAAATTCTTCAGTGGGAGTTGGTAACAATGGGCACATTCTTTTCCCTTCAGGGATCGTGGCCCTCTCTTTTGCATGCTGGAGGAAAAATGGTATTTCTCATGTTCTGCATGTCCCGTTGCTCAGCTCTCCACGAGGAAGTAGAAAATGTTCCGTAGTGACCAGGCCTTTGGAAGAAATTTAGTTGCATCCTCAGCTGCTGTGCATCAGGGTCTTGCAACATTTCCCTGAAAAGAATGGATTTCCAGAGTTCAGATCTTAACCCTCAAATTTGTCCTTGGCTTAAAATGCTCTTATTTAAGTACAGAATGAACTTCTATTGTCTTTTCTTTGTTTGCTTATTTGAAAGAAAAAAAGTGCTGGTTTTGATATTTCTGTTTTCAAGCTGGAAAAGAGGAAAGCAAAATACAAAAACGGAGCTCGTCCTTACGTTCGATCTGTTTATTTGCATTGCCATAGCTCAAAATTGGTTTGGGTTTTCCTTTTCCAACTTTCCAGGAAGATTTTGACAGTTACAGGTAGTCGCGGGGATGGATTGTCGAAGCTGTCGGTACGTTGCTCCGTGCAGGGCAGCCCCGCGCTGCGGGCGGTCGCTTCCCACGCGGGCAGGGTTGTCCCGTCCCTTCCCGGGGACACTGCAGCTCTCTTGGCTCAGCTGTCCGTGCTTGTGCCTCTTTGGTTTTAGCCCCGGTTGGAGTCAAGTTAAATTAAGGACTGCTTTACTCGAGAAATGTCACTGGCCGATGGTTGCTGTGGTGATGGGGTGTGTGGTTTTTTTTTTTTTAATTTTTGTTTTGTTTTCTCCTTAATTTGTGGTGTGATGCGCAGGGAGCGGTGCGGGACTGAGGATAAGCCAAAGACCTGCCGGAGCCACTGCCCGTTCGGCCCCGAGCTCCGGGAGGAGCGGCAGTTCTCCCCAATTCCCAGGGAGAAGTGGAGGTGGTGGTGGTGCTTTACTGACTGCCCGCCGCACAGCTAACGAGCGTGAAGTGATCGGGTCAGGAGGGGATGTCAGGTATGAGTGACCTGCGTGAGCGTCCCGGTAGATGCGGAGCCGATGCCCTGCGACTGCTCTCCTACACAGCAGGAGGGTTTTGCTGTTTTGTGAAGTGTTTCTTTCTAAAAATCACACTGCTTTCTCTCTGCGTCTCCGTTACACTCCGCGTCGTGTTGTGGTAAATGAGGCAGCCCGAGCACGGCCCTCCCTTCCCGGTGGTCCCTGTAGCTGTCACCAGCGGGTCGTCACTGGCACTTCTGTTCCCATGTTCTTGGGGATGTCTTCCTCTCCTGGCAAGGGAGGACCTTTGCAATCGCACAGACAGACACTTAAATAAGCACGACCCTCCTCTGAGGAGTGCAAAGCTAATTAAAGGTGTGTGTCTGTGACATCCCGAGCATCGCGGACCCTCCAGCAGCACCTCCGCCCCGTTCTCCAGCTGCATCCGCTCGTCCCCATGGCAGCACGTGGTGCGGCGTGGGGCTGCGTCCCCCCGCGGGGCTGTCCTGTGGCGATGGTTTCCTTCTGGTTTAAATGCTGAGCGTTGGCGGGGGGGTGGAAAGCAGAACCACAGCCTTTTTTAGGGGTCCTGGTTGTCATCCGTGCTTTTGCAGAAGTCCATGGGTTTTGCAAAGATAGCAAAATTTTTTTGTTCGTAGTCTTCAGTTGCTGTGAAAGGTTGAAATGAGAATCCCCGCTAGGTCTTTGCTGAGCAGGCTGTGGGGCACATCCTTGAATAGCTGCAGTCTCTGGAGGTGTGTTTATTCATACATAAATAGAACCAGAAGGTTCTTTGTGTACCTCCCAAGACCAGCGCGGCTGTACTGGCACTCCTTCCCTCCCTCCAGCCAGGCGCAGCTTGGCTGGGGTTGTTCTGTGCGGAGAGATGGGACTTTATTTTTACTAGAAGAGTAAATTATTGTGACCGCAAATTGTGAGAGTTGGCATCCTTACTGTAAGGAGGAAGAGTCCTAGAGGATTCCTGATCGAATTCATTGTGGTGCGTTTCCAGAGAAACGGGCTGGGCTGTACCAAGAGCAGGCAGGGTCCGGTGGGGCGGCTCTGCACGCTGTTTGCAGTGACAGCCCTGGCTTGCAGGCACGGCGATGTTCCTTCGGCGGCGGTCCGGCTCTCCGCACGCGTTCCTGGTGCTGCGTGAGCAGGGCAGACCCTGCAGCCGCCTCTCCAGCCTGCACCCTCTCCCTGCTGCCAGGATTTGGTTTAGGGGAAAACTGAGTGCCTGTTAAAACGAGAGGGAATACGGGCTTATCTCTCCCAGCGTGGAGACGTAGCCCCCTTTTTCCACGCAGCTGATCTCTTCCTGCCCAGCTCCAGCTGCTGACCGCGGTGGCTCCTTCCTGCTGTCGAGCTGCTTTCCTGTGGCCGTGGCTCTTCTCCCTGTCCCCCCCACCTCGTCCTCGTCCCCGTCCCCTGGTGTCACCACACCACCTTTCGGGTGCCACAGAGGGAAGGCACGACTTCCCACCGCGTGTCTCCGGTGGGGATGGTCTGCGTCAGGCCCGGGGGCTGCCCTGGCCGCTGGACCCCGCAGGGACACAGCCCCCCGGCGCGAGCATCTTCTCTTCCCGCGGTGGCCGGTGCCAGCAGGCACTGCTGCGGCAGGGTCAGCTGCCAGCGTCGCCCCAGCGTTCCTTTCCCGATAAACACCCCATCACGATAACGACGCCCGTAGTACCGTAGCAGTGCCCAGTGCTGTCCTTCCTGCCTGTACACATAGGACTTGTCAGAAGCCGGTGTTCGGCCAAGGCCCTGTACGTGTACGAGGACGAGTCACGCTGGTCCGTCGGAGTCTGGTTTCCATTAAACCTCCTCAGGAGCCACGCCAGGCGTTCGCAGCACTGGCTCTCCCTCCGGCTCGTCCGCTCCTTTCCTAACCCTGCATCTTCCACACTTGTGTTTCCCTGGTGGGGTCCGTGCGTGGTGCCAGGCGGCTGCCCCGGCCACCCCGGGGATGTCACCTCGGCGTGGGACAGCGGGGATGGCACGGCCGTCAGCTGCCGTTAGCTCCGGGCAGCGGGGTGAATGCAGGGGGATGAATGCACGTGGACACTGCTCGCAGCCGGGGCTTCCTACACCTGACTTTGCTGAAGGTGAGGATGAGGATGGCTCCCCAAAATGAAAAAAATCCTTGTCCCAAGTGAAACCAAACAGCGGTAAATTGGTTAAGGGGTATGCTTTTTTTTTTTTCCACTGTTAAGCTCATGTGAGATGTGGTTTATAGCACGTCCACCTGGATTTCCTTCAGCTAGAAAACTGGCAAACAAACTTTCAGGCCAGGCAACATTTTGAAAGGAAAATGTAACTTAAATCAGCTATACCGTTTCTTTTTTTCTGACTAAAATATACTGTGTTTGGCTTTTTCAAACCCTTCTGTGCTATTGTTCTACCTCTGTTTCTATGAAACCGAAAGGGCGAGCAGCCGGCCAGGGACCGTTTCTCCGGTGCTGGGGCTGAACGCTGTGCTGACACACGCGAGGGAGAAGCGGTGCCTGCAAACCCAGCGTCCCCGCCAGGCGCTGCGCGTGGGAATTGTGAGCAGCGTCCGGGCTCACGGGGACTCACGCAGCCGGAGCTGGCTGTGCCTCGTGGAGGGGGACGGACGGACGCCAGACAGAGGGATGGACACCGACCGGGGCAGGCAGCGGTGGTGATGGATCCAGTGCCGTGCTGGGGGTGTGTGGGGGGGTGGGATGCGAGGAGCCGTCTCGGGTGCTGCTGGCTTTTGGAGGGGCTGCTCAGGGACCCGGCGCTGGGTCGGGGTGGGCAGCGTCCGAGGAAGATGATGAGGGTTTGCAGGGGGACGAACAAAGATTCCCCTGAGCGGCAGCTGAATGAGAGCCTCCAGCCCCGGCCTGAAGCGAACGCTGCGGGGACCGAGTGTGAATTATTTGCTGCAGTTTTCCGTCAAATCAATGACATCATTCTGTGCTGGAGTTCACCCATTTACGCGCGCTCTCAGCCCCCCGGCAGCTGTGCTTAAATAGCGACATTCAGGCCTGAATCTGCCCATTCAGGAGCAAAGGTTTGACCCCACGGAGGAAACTGCTGAATGAGGCTTTTGAGGGGAAAGCGGGGACTGTCTGCGCTTTGGGGCTGTGGTCGCTCGGGGGTCCCGGGGTGCTCCTGGCCGGGGGCAGGGGACGCAGAGCAGCCCAGGCGCCTGCCGGGGTTCCATGCGGCCACTTGATCCCTTTTCCCAACGTCCAGTTCGGTGGCGTCTGATTTTTCTCTCCCCTTCATAACAGTGTTTCAGAAAGCCCCATGTTTGCTGCCGTGGTGATGAGTTCTTTTGTCACTGAGTCTGCAGCGGAAAAGAACACACAAAAATACACCCAGATCACCATCTTCCTCAGGCTAGAAATGCAGGGGGTAGCCTATACTGTGCAGACACAATTCCTCACTAATTCACACCTCATTTTTGGCTGTCATTTCCCCCCAGATTTTAACAACTGATGCCAAAAGTGATTATGCATGTCTTATTTTTTTAAACAAACAGGCAAATTAAAAAACCCCACCCCTGCACCCGGAATTGCTCTGTTAGAGCAATCTTTTCCCTGGTTTGGCAAAGCAGGGGTGTGCGAGCCGGTTGCGCGTTAACGTCTGTGCCGTCACGCCTTCCACACTTGTAGCTTCCTGAATTTCAGAAAGCGTCGTCTCCGGTGCACCCCCCCAAAGGAATCCAGCCTGGGACTGTGCCGATAGCTGGAGTCCAAAATTAGGGAAAATAACAACATAAATCAAAATGTAAAATTATTCCTTTGCTTTTGTTTTATTGTCTACATCCTATTCCCTAAGGTCAGGCAAGCTCAGCCTCCTTCTCTTTGTATCTCGGGTATTTGGTGTTGAGGAAAGACTGACCCCCCCAAAAGTGGCGCAGGAGGATGCGGTTGATGTGAGGCTGTCACATCCATCACATCTCCATCTTCTGCTCTGCCAGCGGGAGAAGGACCCGTTTTTCCTGCGGAGAAGCGTGACCTGTAGCCGTCACAGCTGTCACCGGGTGGGTGATTTTGGCATTGGGGTCTGTGGTGTTGCCGCTGCCCCGGCCCGGCTGCGGCTCCTCTGCCAATGTCAGCGGACGCCTCCGCAACAACGGAGCCACTGACGAAGCTGTGAAGCAGCCGCACAGGATGCGAGGACACAAAGGATCCTTTTGGCTAGAAACTTCTCTGGAAAGTCCAAAAATAATTTGGGCTGAGCTACCGACCACCATCAGGAAGCGTCTTTGCTTCAAGACCGAACGTGTCTTCACCAGCGCGCCAGGAGCTGGTCCCAGGGCCGCCGGCACAGCTCGAGCCCTCGGCTCGCCGCACTCAGCTGCGGCACTGCCGCACTTCTTTTAGGGCTGTTTGTGTCTGTGACCCCCGGAAGAGGGGCAGCTACTTTCAGTCCTCTCTTTTTCCCCGTGTTTATTTTCTGACTCTGCAGATTTTTCTCCTGTATAACGAAAAAATTGCTTTGAACAGTGACAAGCCTGTCTGACAGCCTCCGTGCTCCGAGGGGCTGTGCCAGCGCGTGCGTGGCACCGGGGCTAGCTGCTTCTCTGGAGCTCTTCCTGCGGCAGAGGTGCACGCTGCATTCGGAGCTGGTGTTTCGCTGCAGGGGACACGTGTCGGTGTCTCTTCTGTACGTAGCAGGACACGAGGCTGTTGATCGGCTGTTTGCATGATCGGTGCATCCATTAGTATTGCAGAAGCACTTTCAACGGCACTGCGAAGGAAAAAGAAAACAAAACAAATGCTCTCTGCAGCCTCTAACGGTTCTTAACATTGCAACATTTTCTAACGTGCTTTGAATTCATGATGGCTATGGATTTTTCTAACCAACTCACTGTAGTTTTGTTCCATTCAGGCTAAATTTCTAAGACTTGTCGCTTCTGTGTAACAATTGCAAAAATACCTAGCCTTATTGCTCTGTCCTTTTCCAGGTTACTCATCGGCAGTACAGAAATTCTCCCAGACTTTGCAGTCCTTTCAGTTCGACTTTATTGGCGACACACTAACGGATGATGAGATTAATATTGGTAAGTTTCCTTCTTTTTGATGCAAACTTTCAGTAAGTGAGAAAGTCTCTCCTCTAGGAATTTGCTTGCACTAACGGTTTTAAAACAGCGTGAGGACCCGGGTTCCTCAGATGCCAGTCAGCTATTCCATAGTGTTATTTCACGAAGTTGAACTTTCACGGGTAGAGTTTCACATTCCCAATTCAGCGGATAATTTGCACGGAGGTTTTCCATGGCTCCAGCCCTGCTCTGTGCTGCCAGGCGCTGGGGAGGATGGTGGCACGGCGCTGGCCTCCCAGCAAGTCCCACTTCCCAGTGCCACCGGTGGACTGGGAGCACGCCTGGCCCAGAACGTTGGGGTATCTCCCGATCCAGGTGGGTGGTGCTCCTAAAGCTGCCTTTGCTCCGCAGGGAACGCATTACAAAAACAAAGCTGCCCTGAGAAAGGGACCAGGCTGCAAACTGCTGGGAAAAATGAATTGCTGGATGTGTCATTGTATGGCAAATAATCACCAGTCTCTGCCTTTGCGGAAGGGAAGCCTGTGGCACGTGTGTCGTACTGCTCCCCACGCTTCTGTGTCGGGATTAGCAATCCTGAAACCGTTTCACGTCCCTGCCAGCCTGGTGCAACTGTGCAGGTTACACAGCTGCACCCAGGGAGCTGAAAGAAATGGCCTAAATGCCCTAAACGCAGCGCTTTTCAAATTAATCCTGCTCTTGGCTTAGCTAACGCTGTAGGACGGGCTGGTGCAGGGGGGTGGGTGTTGCGGGGGTGGCAGCCAGCAGGAGGGGTGGCAGGAGAGCCTTCAGCCCCTGGCCCGTGGGACGAAGCCCTGGGGACGCCTGCCCAGGCTGAGGGCACGGAGCTGCCCATGGCAGCGGCACAGGGTGCTGGCCAGGCTGCTCCTGGGGCTGAACTTAGGAAAAAAGAACAACCACAAAAAAAAGCGCTTGTCAGGCTGTTGTTGAAGAGCTTCTGCAAGCGTGATATTGCTGATGTCAGGTCTCGGCCATCCCTGAAATGGGAAGGAAGTAAAGCCTGTTCTTTGGGTTGTTTTATTTAAAGCAATTTAAAGCGGATTGCTGCTTGCCCTTCAAAATCTGATTTCCTTTATGGAAAGTCTCTAGGTGAAACCCACTGGAAGTGAGTCAGCCTCCAAATCTAATGGCAGTAGAGGTGCTGAACTTCCAAACACATCTGAACAAGGGAGGGGAAAACGTTGCCTTATAAATGCCCCTCCTGGGAGCAGAGGGGTCTGAAGCAAACAGCCGCCCAAGGAAAGGAGCGTCCCTCCCTCAGCTGGCCGGGACAAAGCTCTGACGTCCCCTGCCCCTGCGCGGCCTCTCCGCCTGCCTCTGCACGCCGCTCGTGCGAGGGGAACGGAGCCTGCCAGCGGTGAGCCGGTGCGGCAGGGCTGCGGTGAGCCGGTGCGGTGAGCCGGTGCGGCAGGGCTGCAGCACTTGGCAGACAAGGAAGCCTGCTGGAAATGGCAGAGGTTGAACGGGGGGATTGTGGGCAGAGGAGAACAACAAGAGATCACAGCAAATGTAAAACACTCTGTGGTGAAACGGGTGCGTTTCCCTACTTCTGTTTTTGTCGGGGAATATTTGTTTTGCTTTTTCAAGACGAGGTCCCTGGTTTCCCCTGTGAAAACGCCCGTGCTGTGTTCCTCCTCCACACCAAACCCTGTAGCGCCTGCCAGGCCGAGCCACTTTGCAAGGCTCCCTTATTCCTCAGACAGCAGCAGGGCGTTGACATCTCCTGCAAGGGTGCCAGAGATCTGCGTGGGAGCGTAGGAGCTCATTTGATGTGCAGGATACGGGAATGAAGCGAAACATTCACAAGCGCTTCTTACCGTGCTTCAGGGAACGTGTTTGATCTGTAAATATAACTGACGGCGCACTTCTTAACTTGTTACGCAGGCGGCGAGCAGGCTGACACCCCTGCACGTCAGGTGGTGGCTTTGAACACCGCGAGTGTGAGTCGGGACGCAGACCCCCGGCTGATGTTGTCTGTCCTGAGCAGCGCGTTGCCCCGGGGATGTTAATTGTTGCAGGCGCACCCGCCATACACAGGGGCCGGGGTCCCTCCACCGGTCACCCGTGCGGGACCCGCGTCGGCAGCTCCTTCAGAGATGAACGGAGCAGTGACATCAGATGGCGTGTTCCTCCCTCCCAGGCACAGGAACCTGAAATCCTCTGGGTTTAAGCAGCTGATGTTCCTGGCATGCTCCTGGCCGCGGCCGGCTGAGTCACTCCAGGCAGTTCCCAGGTGTGGCTTGGCAGGCAGCGGTTGCAGGCAGCCGCCCTGCCCTGCCCTGCCCGGCTCTGCAAGGTTTGCAAGCGTCGACCCAGGCCAGTAGCGCGGGTCCCCCCGGTGCCCCTGGACAGGGCTGCTCTGGCAGCAGGGTGTAGCCTGAGCCACATCTTTGTGGTGCAAGGACAAGTTCAGTGGGCTGCTCTGCAACTGCAGCCAGGAAATGTGCGCCTGGACTCTTCCTGTAGAGCAAGAAAAAAAACCACCTAGTGAAAATTTTAGGCACTGACGTTTTCCCTGTAAGTTCAAGGCTGGATTCTCTTTCTCCCCGTGATAATTCCTTTCCTGGCTCAGGCTCCCAGCGTCTGTGCGCACTTCAGGTTTCACATCGTCCTAAGTAACCACAGTGAAAGTCGGCGTGTCGGCCCTGTGGTCGAGCGTAATAAACTATTAGGACATTGCATGTGCCGGGCTCTGAAGCCCTCTCTCTGGAAGAGAGCTCGGAGCTTACTGACTCATCAGGAAGATTATGTTTTGATGATGCCAGCTGAGGAACTGTGTCACGAGGCTGTGGTTTTTCCCTTTTGTGTCTGTCTCAGCAACTGCAGAGTGAATCCTCTGACACTGGAAACTCGTACTCGCTGGCTGTGCAGCAGCGTTACGGCTGGGTTTTAGCAGAAGGACAGGTACTTCTCCTAAGGTACCGCCTGTGGATGAGGGGAGAGGGTCTCAGCTTGCACACACAGCACAAACACATCCTCTCCCCTTGTTTGTGGGATGAGCTGTTGCTGTACGTGCCCCGCCGTACGCCTGGTTTGTTCCCTCGTGTGTTACCCCTGCCAAGCCAGGCGTGCCGGAGCTCTGGATGCCGTCCTGCTCGAGAGCTCTGGTGTCAGCCGGGCGCTCCCGAGCTTCTTTGGTTCATTCTCAGACAGTCTTTAAATTGCTCAGCAGTGGTCAAGTGTGTCCGCATGCTTTGCAGCGAGTGCAGGGTCTGAACTGCGAGCGCAGGAACTCCTGCAGGTTTTACACCATTTGTGCTTTACACATGGCGATGGAAGGGTGAGTGCGACGCCGCCGGACCCGTCCCCAGCGCTGCTCCGTGCTGGCAGCTGTAAGCCAAGCAGGGTGCTGCTCCCGCAGCTGGAAGGTGGTGAGTGGCACCGTGGGAGCCTTTCTCACCTAACTCCCCGGTCGTTCCCAGCTACGTGGGGGCATCAGGATTATTCCCCGCAGGCGTTCCACATGCAGCCACCCTGTATGCATAAGCAGATGTTTGCCCAGCCTTGCCTTCTGCCTCAGCGAGACCTTTGCGGTGCTGTGAAGGCTCTTCTGGGGAGAGGGGCTTTCTCCCCTGCTCCAAATTGAGCCCCTTCCCACGTGCTCCTTCGGTGGGCAGAGAGGAGGGCTGGGCGTTCCCTCTCAGGATAACCCCGTTGGTGTGGGGTGCCAAGTCTCTTCTTTTTCCCCAGGCTAAATAAGCCTTGTTGTTTCAGTTTGTTAAAGGAAAGGTTTCATATTCTTTGTGCTGTAGTTGGACTCCAAGAGAAGTGCTGATCATCGAGATCTTTTTTGTTTAATTTTTAACATTTTGGGGAACGGTGTCAATGTCTGTGACCGTTTCTACTCCTGCTGCCTTTCCTTCAGAAGCACACGGACTTTGTGCTTCTTGTCGCTGAAGGTAATCTTTGTTGTTCCGGGCTGTTTTCATTTTACAGACTAGTCTTAGTCCTAGAAAGCACCTGCAGCTCTTCCCAGCTGGAGCAGAGGTGCGGGGCCCGTTGCGGCGCTGCCGGCAGCCGTCCAGGCAGGACAGGCAGCTCCCCGTCCCACCGCAGTCCCCGGTGCGGGCAGCTGCCCCTTCCCTCGTTTGCCGCCTCCCTGCTGCCGGCCTTACCGGCTTTGCAGGACAATTCCTAATGAAAGCTAATTAACACCATCTTCCCTTCCCAGGGCGTTATCTCCCCGGTTGCTCTGGGCAGGAGGCCCTCCTCTGCAGGGCGTAAATAAATACCTCTCGTGGCCAGCCTTCACCCATGGCCTTGGCTAACTCAGTTTCTGCTGAAAGGGGCCACCCCTCCTCCGTTTCCTGCAAGCCTTTAGACAGCAACGCGGGGGCGTGCAGCCAGATTCGCGTACCCCAGCGTGTGTCCCATGCTCCGGTGGCACACCCCAGCTCCACTGATCAGCCTCTTCTTTTCTTTACAGCCGAGTCCTTTAAGGAGTTCGCAGAGCTGCTCCACGAGGTAGAGCTGGAGAGGTCCATGATGGTAAGATGATCTGGTAATTACTGCCTCCTCGCAGCGTTTAAATGCGAAGTCGTGGCCAAACGGCCCCACGTGCCTTGGTGTGAAGCTTTGCAGCGGAGGGAACGTGCTTTGTACCACATCGGGTCTGCGGTGCCATCGCTGTGGGCCCCGGGCAGCAGGGGGAGGTGCTGGGCGGGGAGGGGGAGAGGTTGTCCCACGCAGCGTCCAGAAGCTCTCCTGCCTGCCCGGCAGTCGCACAGCCCCAGGACCCGCCAGCTGCAGCAGCTTTGCTCCACGGAGCCAACTGCGGCTGAGCTGGTAACAAGCTGGGTTTGGGGTGAAACAAAGTGTTAAAAAATAAGAAGCAAGAGGTATTTTTAGCTCCGTTTTTGCCGGGTGTGAGCCCGCGGGTCCCGCTGTGCCCCTGCCCTTGCCGGCACAGCTCCTGCAGAGCGATGCGCTGCCTTCAGTCTCCCGCTGCGTTGTGCCCTCTGCCTCTCCAGAGCTCCTCCAGAGCCAGCGTTGGCTTCCCGTTGCACTCCTAATTCCAGGAAAAACACGAAGGTTAGGCTCGGTAGAGAGCTTTTACAGCATGCCAGGAATGTGCTGCTTGGCTCTGCTTTCCTCTGCCTCGTGCAGCGGTGAGAGCTCGTGCCAGGCTGCTGGCTGGGCCAGCACCGCAGGGGTGGCTGCGCCGGCGGGACGTCACCGTCCGCTCTGCGGGTCCGCAGGCAGGCAGGGAGCGGGAGGCAACCAGTCAGAGGCTGGGGGAAAGCTGTACGGGATTTCTTTATTAATTGCATCCCAGGTACAATGGCTCCTTTGGCGCTGGGTAAGTGGGTGGAAGGGATCATTTCAGGGATCATGGATGCTTCTAGGGATGCTGTCCAACTTTCTGAAATCCTTTTTTTTTTTGCCCCCCACTCGTAGGACCAGTCCTTTACAGTAGCTCACTCAGAAGGTTTCACACTCTCACCACGTTCATCAGATTTAAACCCAAAAGGGCTGTGGCAGTGTAGTGTCGTATCCCCTTCTCTCCCCCTCTCCCATCTGGAGCTCGGGAGAGAGCCTGTCGCAGTAGAAATGGGGACGGGAAGAGGTAGCAGGACATGTCCCAGTGCCAGAGTGGAGCTGGAGCCAGTGATACAAACTGGGGTGGGTTTGCTGTGGATTCACGGAGAGGAAGCGCAGAGCACGTCCCAGGAAAGCATCTTCCAGACATGGGACAGGACTGGCAGAGGCACCGGCAGGCTTTCCTTTTTCCCTAGCGGTTACTGTTCTTCTCTTGCTGTGACAGATAACCTGCTGTCATTCTTCTTCTGGCTGGATCTCAGGAGAAGGAAAGTCCAGCCCTGTTGTTAGTGCTGTCTGTGGTGAGAAACACCAGACCATGAGAAAGCCGCGGCAGGGAGGTGACCCCAGCCCCCTCTTCTGCTCGCGTGAGCTTGGGGCCTTCATCACGCCTCCTCTGAGAAGCAGCTCCTGCCCGTCGTGGCCTTGCTGAGCTCCTACGAGGTGTTTGGCGTTGGAAAACAGCTCGTTTCAGGACTGCGCAGCCACTTTCTGGCAGTGCTCTCACCAGCATGAGCATCTGCTGTGTTTGCTGGGAGATGCTGGCGACTCGACACGTCCCTGCCTCTGGGCTCTCACCCGTCACGGCTGTGCATTAAAGACAAGGGCGGACACTGTGTGGAAAGCAGGGCTGGTGCAGCGGGGTGCCTGGGTGGCCAGAGGGAGCGTGGCCGGGCTGGCCGGAGCAGAGGAGCCGGCAGCAGTGGCGGGGGGAAGCAGCAGCACGTCTTCTCCCGTTCGAGCAGGCAGGCGGCTCGCTGCAGGCAGGGACCCAGCTGAGCCGACGAGTCTCCGCTGTGCTTTGAGAATGTATTTGGTTCTGGTTTGTGCTTCTCGGAGACGTAACCAAGCAGCTTTATTCTGAGGCTGGAGAGGCCGGCAGGGACAAAGCGTGCCTTGGCACGGGCGGGACCGCGGGGGGACCGGTGTCCCGGGGGCGGCTGCTCCGCAGGCTGGTGCCCGGGGTCCGGTGGGAGTATCACAGCGTTTCGGGCAGAGGGCCATGGCTCCTCACACAGCCGTGCAGGGAAGGTGGCGGGCTGGGGGGAACCCACCGTCATCTACAGGATGTCCCTGAAGCCTGGTGTGCCGTGGTTGGGGTTTTCTGGTGGGGAAAAGTGGGTACGGATGGGTTAAGTGACTTCCCCTACGGAGAGCAAGTCTGCAGCCAGAGATGTTAAAATCTGAGAGCTCTTGGCTTCTAGCCCTGTTCAGCCTCTATTTAGGAGACAATTAATCTGCGTCCTGTAATCAAACTGTTTCTTTCTTTGCGCTGTAGGTCCAGAACGCCAGTGATTTGCTGATCAAACCTTTGGAAAACTTTCGGAAGGAGCAAATAGGGTTCACCAAGGTAAGGCTTGTTTGTGTGTGGGTTTGGTTTAAACTTGAACAGGTTTGTTTTCTGTTACTGTGTTTCGATTCAGTTTTTTCTCCTGGATTGTTGTTGTTGTTGTTTTTAAAAAGTAGACAATTGTTGTACTAGGCTTTGACTTTGTGCCTTCAGAAACTTCCCCGTTTAATGCTGGCTTTCAGCTGCTGGCGCGAGAGAGTCCGTGCTGTGACTTTTAGTCTGATTTTTCAATCATAAGAGGCTCCAAAACCTTTTCCTGAATTCTTTGGGTTCTCTTCTGGCCTAATTCCAGCACTGTCTCCATCCTGAGCAAGGCGTGCTTGTTTCGACCGGTGATCAGGAGGTATACTCCTTGCTTCTTTCTCTCCTCTTCCCTTTGTTCATTCAGTGCTACTGAGAATAAAATAATTTCTTCGAATAAGCATGTGTTAGAGCGGGAGGGAAAGAGAGGCAGTCAGAACTTGATTATAGTCATAGGGCTTTTGTTATGAAATATTTAAATAAAGCATCTAATGAGTCTTTCAGATGGACTAAACTTTTAAAGAAACAAACTATAAAAAGCAAATCCTGCACATGTTGAGCAGAAAAGATTATTTTTCCCTTGTCTGCTATCGAGAAGTCCAGGTTCCACGTTACTCGGCGGCAGCTTGAAATTGGGCTGGCTCTGAACCAGCCCAGAAATGGAGATGTTTTGGAGAACGCTTGGGGCCTGGATTCAGCCCAGCCCATCTGGAGTCTTTGACGTTTAATAAATACAGGATTTGAGAAATGATACTTGATCGCCATCCTGCCCTGCAGAATCCCCCTGTACAACGGTGCGTGTAGAACGCCTCTCCGAGCAGCCACAGCGGCATGAGCATGGTGAAGGCGGTGGCCGCGGCTGTCAGTCTCGTGCCGGCGAAGCTGCCTGCGGGTATTGCAGCAGGCATCGGTGCTACCAGCACATGGAGGAACCTCCCTCCGTGTTGATCCGTCCGCGTTCACAATAGGGCCAGCACATATTTAGAGAAGAGTCGTGGGGATGGAGTCATGGCGATGAGGCCAAGCTCATTTTCCCCTCTGTGTTTATGGAACACTTAAGAGGGCAATGGTCTGCAAATGCTAAGATGACAGTATTAAAGCGTCCTTCGGGCTCTTTTCTTCTTGAGTAGCCCTTAAGGTGTGTACGGATTACTTTGTCTGCAGCCCGGAGCGTGCTCTGCTCCAGAGCCGTGCCGCCTCCCGCCCACGGGTCGTGTACCGTGCTCCTGCTCCGGAGCTGGCCGGTGCCCGGCTGGCAGGCACATCTCTCGGCACGGTTGATGCCACATCTCTCGGCACGGTTGATGCCATAGCCCCGGGAGCGGGGGCTCCAAGCCACGGATTCACCGGTCAGCGCACGGCCCCTCCTCGGTCCCTGCTGACAGGCGGGCAGAGTGCGCCGGGTGGAGGCATCGGGCAGCCACCGTGGCAGGACGCCGCTCAGAAACGGTTAAGAGAGGTGGCGGAGGGTGGGGATTCGTTGCAAGTGGCTTGGAGGTCTTTGTGGTTGGCTTTGGGGTTTGTTTCTTAAGAGGAACTCAAACTGCAAAGGTGTCGTGGGCACCTGGGTGAGAAGAGGGCTCTGCCACGGCTCGGCAGAGGTGCTCGCACGCAGGAGCTTGCAGGGCAGCGCCTTGCACCCGGCCATGTGCGCAGGCGTGCCCACGTTGACGGGACACATGGGGAGGTAACGCTTTCTGCAACGCCGCCCCACAGCCTGGAGTGGGTGCGAGTTTTGGAGCGAGCCCCAGCCCCTTGCCCTCGCCTCCCGTGCTTTCCTGGCAGGAGCCAGTGCTACGCCGCTGGCCCGCGTCTCACCGGGCTGCGTCCCCTGGGTATCGCCTCGGGCACAAAGTCTTCCTTCTCTTGCCAGCCTGCAGAGCTGCTCCGGGCCATTCGCGTCCCTCAGCAGAAGGCGTGAAATACAAATGAGGGCTCCTTACAATGGCACTCTGTCAGCGAGGGGTCCCTCGCCGTTTCTGCTGTGCCTCCGCTGACTGGCATCACCCATGTAGATCCTTCCTGATTTACGCTGGGGGAGAGAGGCTGTGGAGCAAACCGGAGCCGTGACACAGAGAATTTGTGCCCTCTGCTTCATTTCCCATATTTTGGCAGTCGCCTTCTGAGAGATGTTTTCTGTTCTCTTTGCAAGATGCTGAAGCCAGATAGGAAGAGCCTTTGAATTGGGTCTTTGTGATGGCTCTGGCTGGAGAGCAGCCAGTCAGTCTGGCTGAGGGATCTGAATCTGCATTAACCCATTTTCCCGGGGATGAATGGAGTCTCCTCGGTCAGATGGTGTGCTCCCACGCAGGGGAGCCCCCAGGGTGTCACTAGGACCCGCCGCAGCCACCCCCCTCCAGCCACCTTCCCCTGCAAGCCACAGACCCATGGGACCGCTGCTCATCCTGTGACTTGTTGGTAAATGTTTGTACATGTAGACATCAAGAATAAAAGCAGAGGATCTGGGATCCCCTGAGCTGACCCATTTCTCAGCCCTGGCACCTTACTCTGCTCGAAAGCTAAAGAGCCGGTGGGAGTTCCCGGCTGGGGGTGCAGCCCTGGTTTGGTGAGTGTGTAAATGAACCAGCCTTGCTGAGACTGCTGCGAGCACTGGGAAGGGCACGGACGGTATCGGGGAGGCGCAGGAGGGAGTGCGTGGGGTGGTCTGTTTTTTCATTTCACCTTAGATCATGTTCTTGGAGGCTGGACTGCGTGCACGCAGGCTGTGAACCGGTGGATTTTGTGCCGCGTGCCATCTCCGTCTGAGTCCAGGCGAGCCTGGGGAAGCCGTGCCTGCCCGTGAGGTTTGCAAACGAGCAGAGCAGCGTCTGGGGTGGTGGAGTTCTTGATTAGCAGGGGAAGGAGGGGTAATTGGAGAGATGCGCTCACTGCAAACAGGAATGTAAAGCAGGATGGTTGTGGCCTGAAGCCCCAAGTGAGCACGGTGGTACTTGGCGCCCGTTCCTCGTGACCTGCAGAGCTGTGCGCCAGAGCGATGCCTGTGTTTTGGCGGCAGATGCAGCTCTGCAGCAGCCCAAGGACAGCCCCTCCTTGTCCTCTCGCAGGACAGACCCCTCGGCGGGGCTGGGGCTGAGCTCGGGTGCTGCCGCAGCAGCACAGGGACAGTGCCGGTCCCCCCTCCCTGCCAGCAGCCCCCCAGCAAAGCCCTTGGCTTTCAGCTCTTGTGCTGCGGGAGAGCTCTGCTCTGGGGCCGGGGTACTTTTGTTAGGAGCCTTGCTGCAGTCATTGAGTTTAGGAAGATTTGAATAGAAAAGGTATTTCCAATTCCATTTGGAAGGAGACACCTTTTGTTTAAAAAAAAAAAAAAAAAACAAACTCAAAATGAAAACACAAAGCAAAACAAAAGAAAAGTCAGAGGGGAAAAATTTGTTTGGATTCATTGTAAGCTGTTGGAGGAATGTTTACTACGCTCTGGGTTAAAATGCAGTGTTTTTTCAAAAAGTTCTTAACCAGGAGATAACATGTATTCCTAAAAGCACTTGGTTAATTCTGTTGTTAATATTTCATTAGTAATAATTTTAAAAGAAAGGGAAGACAATAACTTCTTGTTTTCATCTCTGTGGGAGCAAGATCCAAGGAGCATTTGAGAGAAAACCGTGGGTGAGGGGAAAAGACCAGGTTAAATTTAGTGTGGTTTTACAGAAATGCTCTTTCTACACCCCTCAACAACATTATATTTTTTAGAAATTATCTTTTTTTGTATTAACTGCTGATGCATCATAAAAATTAGTTAAACTCAGGCATGAAGTATTTTTTTCCATGTGGACGTATTTCTTTTTCCCATTTTTTTCCCTCCGCCGTTTGCCAGATGAGGCTTCAAGCCGAAGCAGAGCCTGCCGCCCATCTCGTGCCTTCAGCTCCTCTCCAGCAACAGCTTGTGACTTCCCCAAACTGGGTTGGGGTTTGCGTTTATTCGGTGCTGTCTTCTTTATTGAGTGATGGTGAACACATCACTGTGTGCATGACTGCACGTCCGTGTCATAAGCGTGGTAGCTCTGCTGCGCTTTCCGCAGGATTATTGTTGCCTTCATCAAAAAGGGGCACACTGCAGTGGGAAATGCAGCAGGAGCGGATTCATTTCATATTTACAGGCTTCCACCTTGCGGTGTTTCCCGGGCTTTGCTCAGGGCCGCATCACAGCTTTGCTCTGGGGAGGCAGCAGGGACGAGGACGTGCAGGCAGGGACAGGCAGGGGGGAGCCTGGCAGCACCCGGCGCCGGCTGCGCACCCGTCTCCCGTTGGTGGCCGGCTGCTCGTCCTGCTGGGTGCTGATCCTCCACCCGAACCCCTGCAGGTGTGTTCAGAGGTGGAGGCTCCCGGCAGCAGCGTGTTTCATTTCGTTTTTCTTTAAGACGAAGAGAAGGAGCCACGTGAGCTGGGCTCCTCGCTTGCAGCTCACTCTGCCTCTTCTAGGATGGGAATTTCAGCGGATCCTAAGTAGCAACCAACGGTTAAGGGAGAGTTCTGGCAAGTCTGTTTGCCCCCTCTGCCCCCCGTCCCGGCTGCTCCATCTCTCGCTCGAGTCGGAACTGAGCGGCTGCCAAGGGCTCCGGCGCTGCCCCGCTGCCGGCAGCGGCCGGGTGCAGGGCAGGACCCCGCGCACGCAGCGCTGGCCAAGCTGCCGGTGGATCGACCGCTGGGCCGGGCAGCTCGTGCTGTTCCCAGGACTTCTGCTCGCTTCTGGTTAAAGCAGCTTCTGCTGAAGCTTGGAGAGCGAAGCTTTCGAAGAGCACCCTCCTCCACTGCTGTGCGACTCTGCGTTTGGGTGAAATTGCCTCGGTTTCTCTTGATGAGCAAGTAAATGAAAGTTGGGTGGCTTCTTGGACTTGGCAAATCTTAATGGGAAGGTGAGGGTGTTCTTTGCTGAATATTCATGAGGAACTAATTTGTGCTCATGTTTCCAGATTGTGTTTCAGTCTGGGTGGTTTTTTTGTGTTGTTTTTTGTCTTGGCTTGCTCTGTTCGGCAGCCAACAAGCTGTTAGAAGCCTTGGCTTGACAATCAGGAAGGATTTGTAGTTCATCCTTCTGCTTTTCAGTTATATGTTAATTAGCCAGAGTGGGAAATGATTGGCAAGCCCCCTTTTAGTGGCCAAAAATGCTGTTCTGCGCTGTGTTCCTTTCTGCACAGCAGCAGATGTCCCGCAGGAGTGAGCCACACTTCACACGCTGGTGTCCATCTTGGCCGTCGTTCCCGATCCCCGGGGAGAGCTCGGTGCTCCGCACCCCCAGCGTGGCCGCGTGTCCCTGCCTGCCCACGGGTGCTGGTGGAGAAGGAGGTGCTTCCTGAAGGAGTTGCTGTCTGGCCTCTGAGCTCCTGCTGCAGAAAAAGTTCTCCCATTGCTCCCCCAGGCTTTTTCTTCCTTTTCACCTCCCTTTGCTCTGCAGACATGACCTGCTGCTGCGGGATGGGCTGTGTCTTCCCGCAGGGCGCTAGCAGCAGAGCTGCTGTGTGGATCCCAGCTCCTGGTCTCCCTGCAGTTGCAGCCTCGTATTCTTGTGGCCATCTGCACAGGCACCACGGCCGCCCACAGCGACGTCACCTCTCCTGGGGACCAGATGCTCATCTCGCTGGGAGCCACGGGCTCCCCAGCTGCTGCATCCGGCGGCGCATCCCCCTGCTCTGCCATGCCCGGCCGCGGCAGCACCAGGCTGCTGCTCCCTGCTCCCTCGCCCTGTGCTTTGCCGCAGCCCCTGGGGCAGCCGCCCAGCCGGAGAGCGGGTGGCGGAGGGCAGGAGAGGTTGGTCCCTGCTCTGGGCTGCAGCGTGGCTGCCGTCCCTCGTGGCCACTCCACCAGCGTGGGGATAGCCGAGTCACTCTACGTGTGCTGCTCACCGGTGTGGAGAGGCAGGACAGGGTGCCTGGAGCGGTGCCTCGAGCGCGGGAGCATGCTTCGGCCCCTCTCCTGCTGCGCCATCAGCTGCTCGCCCTGATGGAGTGGGGCTGGCACCGTCCCGTGCTGTGCACAGAGACCATGTCTCTGCATCACCTCCATGGGGACAGCTGGGCTCTTGGTTGGGTTCGGAGCCAGCTTTCCATCACCGGGGGGTTTCGGGACCTGCTGCCAGCATAGCCATCCTCGCCAAGATGCAAGAAGCCGGCAGCAGGAGAGCTGTGAGCTGCAGACCCGCAGCACCGCTCTCGATGCAGCTGTGCTTCCCTGCACTTCTGTGGCCTTGGCACTTGGGGACTCCTCGTTACGGAAATGAAAACCAGCCTGGCTGCGGTAGACGTGGCATCTAATGGCACAGACAGACGATCCAGAAGCGTGACCTTACAGACATGGTAATCGCTGCTTCACAGACGGTTTTGCTTCTGGGTTTGGATTTCCTTATCAGGGGTGTCAGTCACGAGGGTGGTGTTTTGTTTCGACAGTCCTTCCCGGCATCGACTCTGCAGCTGCGGTGCTGCTTAAATTTGGTTTCACAGTATCCCTGATGTTGCAGAGGGTGATACCAGAAGATAAACTTCCCTTCAGGGGTCTTGTCATTACAGGGTCGCTGTAGGGCAGTAGGTGTAATTACGGGAGTAAAAAGGTTTGCTGGTCTAAGCCCGCCCTACTCCAGAGAGTTAAATACAAGCAGGGATATTCGAGTTGGCACCTCTGCACTTTTCCATAGTAATTGTGCTTTCACAATAGCGATGTGCAAGGATTAGAGAAACAGGACTCTCGTGGGGGGTGAGAAGTCCTTTTTGTAGGAGGGCAGCCGGCAGTAACGCTCATCCGCCCGTTGTCTGAGGCGCCTTGAAGGAACCGGTGTCCACCAACACCGGCCGGGATGCTGATGGCAAGCTGCTCCTCCAGCAAAGGCCGAGGCGGCTGTTGCCGGGAGATCCGACCGAGCCGTTGCATGTGAGTGCCTTTGCCCTTCTCCGACAGATGCTGGCCACGATGGCAACGTGGGGAGCTGCGCACGCTTCGTGTGCTCCAGGACACAGACTGGGTAGTCCTTGCAGCTGGAAAGGGGAAGCAAAACTTCATGGCAGGAGAACTGACTAGAGAAAGAGAAAGGACTTTATTTAGGAAACGCGGCTTCAAACTTTGCAGTCGCTGCTGAATTCATGAGGAAAATAACTAATATCGACCGGTCTGGCAGAGTCCTGCTGCTCTGTTTTCTGGTGGCATTGGGGTGTGTTTGCTTAACGATGAATTCCTGAATGGGGGCAAGAGAACAGGATTTCAGGGCTTTTAGGAGATAATTGTTGAAAGATACCATTAATTCCACAGGAGGCTGGGATTTCCTGACTCTACTTTCTTGCGCTTTCAAAAGCTAGACAGAGCATTTGATCATCTTATACGTACCCTGTAGTATGTATACACTAGTCCTCAGCTGCTTGGGCCTGGCATTGAGGCTGTTGCCAGGCTGGAATTTCCCTATTTTAGCAATTTAACTGCCTCTCAGCCATCACTGACGGCTTGGTTACCATCTGATGTAGGTATTCGTCAACCTGGCTTCTACTCATGGTTGTTTCTTGATTGCCACAGTCCTCCGTGGTTTCACAGTCGTCGTAAGGCGTAAGCACACAGCCTGGTCCTCAGCTCAGCTCCCTGCGTTCTCTCTGGGTTTCCTTCTTAAATGTCTCCTTTTGCGCTCGTTCTACGCATTTACCCATTCAGGTTTGCCAGTGCAAACAACCCTTTTTGCTATGTGGTTCCTTCAAAAGTCTTTTTTTCCTTAACAAGCCAGTCCACCCTTGGTGTTCGCATGCCTGTGGCAGGCATGTTTGAGAGGACAGCAGGTCAGTCAGAACCGGCCCAGCTGCAGGACCTCCGAGGGGTGAAGCCTTCACGCTGTGCATCGTAGGACAGCTGTCTTGAGGCAGCGTTCCCCTGGGCGTATTCGGGCTGGGCGCTGTGCAGTAAAACTTGTGTAAGTTGTGACTGCAAGGTTTGTGAGCTCTCTTTCCACCACTGCTAACAAAGGGACGATGACTTCCCTCCCACGTAGTGCCCATCCAATCTTCTGCTTTCGTCCGGATACTTTTCAGAAACACACGATAAAAGCTTCCAAACAGAAAATTGCCAAACTCCTGACAAATCTCTTCTTATCCCGGACATGTCTTTGATGTTAAAGTATTTGCTCAGTTGTTTCTGAACTACGTGAACAGCACATAAGCAAACAGTGCCCAGGTTTGGGACGTATTGATACGTCCCAAGTTTACTTGGCATTGAAGAGATTGGGAGGGGGGAACAGTGCCTCCTCGGTGGGACTTTTGCCACAATGCTGACATGATAAAATCTGTCAAGTTCCTGTGCCACAAAGTATTGCCAGAGCTTGGTCGTGAGGCATAGCTAAACCCAGCGTAGGCAGCGGACTGTGAAAGCAGCAGATGGAAGGTGGTCTCCTGTTCTGGTTGGGTCAACCAGAATTCTTCCATGGGAATACTGAATTGCACAAAAGATCTTGGCGTTGTTGCATGTTCTTATCTGGAAAACACTGATAACTGGTTCCGTTTTAACTCTTGCATCCACAGGAAAGAAAGAAAAAGTTTGAGAAGGATGGTGAGAAGTTTTACTCTATGCTGGATCGCCATTTGCATTTGTCTTCCAAAAAGAAGGAATCCCAGTTACAGGAGGTGAGTATGGGGTTTTCTTCAGAGTTGGGTCCAGAAGCAACATCACCAGCTGCTCTAGATCTTAAAGAAGGAGGGAAAGTCGTCCCTTTCAGTAACCAGTTGAAACCGATAAGCAGTTAAATCTACCTAAAGCCTAGATTCTCTGGATGAGACCAGGGAAATCGAGATCATAGTTCTCCTTAGCGTGCTGAACGGCAGTAGTGGCTGTATGCGTTGCCATCGCTTGTTCTCTCCCTTAGTACCGGGCAGTGACCAGTGATGCTGGCACAGCTGGGGGCTGACCCCCTTTCACCTGCCTGGGGACCTGATCTGGCTGCAAAGTAGCTGGTTATGGCTATTTTTGCCAGCCTGGCTTCCTGCCCAGCCCCTGGTGTTTGCAGGGGTAGTTGTGGCAGTGAGCGGCAGGCGGAGGGGGATGCCCCTTTCCAGCTCTTGCTGCTGCCGGACATTCTGCAACAAGGAAGGAAAGAAAAGCAAAGCCCCACGTCAGAGTAGTGGGGTCAAATCAAATCTGTCAAACCAGTTGTCCTATCAACCTACAAGCATCTTTGCAGGGCAAAATTTGTGTAAGCCGCGGTAACACAGCACGCCACGGTGTCCTACCTGGTGCTGCAGCTCTGGAACCGCTGGTTTCGGGTCGCAGCAGGAGTCAGGCGAGAGGATCGTGTCAGTGGCCTTGTCCTCACCGGTGCAGGGCTGCGGGTGGAGGAGGAGCTTGTGCTAAAATAACAACTACGCTTTGGGAAAGCCTTGTCCTTGCAGAGTGGGGCGATGTGCTGGTTCCATAAACAGAAGGGAGCCAGAAAAGGGCAGACCTGAGAAGAATGGCCGATGTTCCAGTCTTCTGGTTCTGTGCAAAGTGTTCCAAACCTGGGCCAGAGGCCTCCCTCCTTTGGGAGGCTTTTTCTGCAGTGAGGACAACTATTTGTGGGCCGACAGACAAATGCTAGTCAAATGTTGTCAAGCTAGATGTGATGTATTTTCTTTTTTCACCTGTCCCTCTTTCTTCCAGGCTGACCTTCAGGTTGACAAAGAGAGACACAATTTCTTTGAGTCCTCCCTCGAGTATGTGTACCAGATCCAGGAAGTACAAGAAAGCAAGAAATTCAGTATTGTTGAACCGGTAGGAGCTTCCTCTGCTTTCAGGCCTTATTGTTTGATGCTCAGATGCGCTGACTTGCTGACAGTTGCAGGAAGGGATGAGTTACCAGGTTGGATTTGGTCCTGGGGACTCTTGTGGTGGAGCAGGAGTTAACACTGCATGCTCGGATTGCTGCAGCTTAACAGCCTTAGTGGTGTTTGCTGGAGCACCATGAAGCCACAGACTTGTTTCTCATTATCTGTAAGTTAATCCCGAGGAACAGGCTGGATGCCCTAGGTAGCTAGAGGACTTATCCTAGGAATAGGAATTATCTTGGACACCTTGTGTTTGGTAAGCGTTCGCTGTCTTCAGAGGGAGAGAGTTGTTATCCAGTCCACTTTTCTGCATGGCACAGGCTGCAGCGGTACCAGCGTGGGGCTGGTCCCCTGTGTGTGGGGACCCTGTCCTGGGTGGGTGGCTCTGCCCTGGCACCGGACGTGGATGAGCGTGGGATCATGTAGGTCTCGTGGACAAGCAATCTGCAGATCTGCTCTTGTTCTCCCAGCAAGGTCTTTCATTTCGGGTGTGTTTTATTAAGACAGATGTGTGGGTGGCAGAGCTGGGCTTTAGGGACATTGTCTGCATAAGTCATACTAAGACTTGCATCACTCCAAAATTGTAAGAAAAAAATCAATTTGTATATGTAATTTCTGAATTACAGAATTACTGTCTATTCTTTCCTCTGATCAGAAGTATAGGAGAGAAGATTAATCTGTGTCCTTTCCCTGCTTTGCAGGTGCTGGCTTTTCTCCACAGCCTCTTTACTTACAACAACCTGACGGTTGAGCTCACGCAGGATTTCCTCCCTTATAAACAGCAGCTTCAGCTCAGCCTGCAGAATGTGAGTTCCTGCCCAGCTGAAGTATTTTTTGCATGTGACTTCTATTCTCATTTGTATTTAATCGCCTCTGGTGGCAAGGCTTTTCCATGCAAAACAGACTGTCCGTGTTTGCATTGTGGGAGGTGCAGATAAAGTTATTTCCTTCTCAATTCACATGTATTTTCTCCTCTCCTGCACAAGAGAGTATGCAGGTGCTGTTACAGTGCTTTTCTCTGTCTAGAAGGGGCTATTGCAATTGTGTCATTTAACCTTGTGCATAAACAAGCCTGAGAATTTCTTCCAATTTCATGAGATTGAAACTGTACACGTCTTCTAAAAAGGCCTCCAGTCTTGATCGTAGTGGTATCGGCTTACTACGTACTTTGGTAAGCACCTCCGTTGGCTAAGTATACTCCTGGGGTAAAAGATCTGTGTCCTCTTTCTTTTATCCTCAGTTTTTCATGGCTAGCCCTCGTTCCCATGGAACAACAGTCATAAATCTGTGGCAAGCTGAATTTGCTGCTGGCTCGTTAATTGGTCTAAGTGGTGTTCTATAAAAATGCCTTGATTTTGTACCCTGTGTTGACTCTGTAAAAATGATTTCATGCCAAGCAGCGTAGCGTGATTTTCTGAGGAATCAACGCCTTAGTTTTGTAGGAGAATACGCCTGTTACCTAAACAATGGTGCAAAGAGAAGTTCAGGTGCTTCCTTCTTCTCCACCTAGCCTTAAAATGTGCTAAGTTTCTTTTATTGAAAGAACAAGTGTCCTCCCAGTCGTGACTCCTCAACACCGTTTCCACGTTAAACTTTGTCTCTTCAATCATCTTTAAGAGCCCAGTGTTCTTATAGCTGGACTTTTCATGTGAGTTTGTGGAGCGGCTTCTGCATTTGTACGTTGGGGACCGATTCATTTCTGCCACAGCACCTAAAACTTGACCAGCAATACCTGAAGCTTGCTCTTTGCTGATGTTCCAATGTGCTTCCTTTTGTTTTCTCTTAACAGACAAGGAATCATTTTTCCAGCACGCGGGAGGAGCTGGAAGACCTGAAGAAGAGGATGAAGGAAGCCCCCCTAACCTGCAAGTTACCTGGGCAGCCGACCATTGAGGGCTATCTCTACACTCAGGAGAAATGTAACGGTTTTTATATGCATCTGAACGCCTTAAAGAACACGGGAGCCCGGGCTGCCCGGCTCATAGCCCCGCTGCGTTGGCTGCCGTGCAGTGGGCTGTGCTGCACGGGGTGCCCGGGAGTCACTGGCAACTTCAGCTGCCAGCTTTCTCAGCGGTGGCACAGAGCTTTCTCTGGGTTACGTGAGCCGTGTAAGCAAGGAGCTAATTGCCCTGCGCTCAAATTAGATGAGATTTATTACTCTGTTGTAGTGCTGGAGGGACGGGAGCTCTGGCAGATTGCGCCTTGGCTGCGTTTTATCAGGACAAATCTGGTGTCCTGCCCGGCTTCCCTCCCACAGCGTCTCTGAGGGCATCCGAGCACCGCTAAGTGTTAACCGGCGGTGGGAGTTAAGCTGCTGAGAGCAAAACTTGTTGTGATTCTGTGCGGAATCAAATCAGACCAAATTCAGTCTTCTACAAATACTCACTGTAGCTTTACGTGGCCATGCAAGTATGAACACTCGGGGGACAAAAGCCTGAATGAGAGCTGTGGCTTCTGAGTCTGCAGACAACTCACTTTGTGAGCAGTTCGTTTTTGGATTATATATACAAATATATTTACACATATATTTGTATGTATGCTTATCCTGCTTTTAAAAGAAAACACACTGATAGTAACTTTAGTCCATAAACAACTGTTGTGTGTTCCTGCATGCCAGTGACCATTTGCTGCCTCTATTTATGTTTCCCCTATAAATTCAGTTTGAAGAGAGTTGTTCCTCCTGACACTGCAACTTAAAAAAAAAAATAAAGTATCAGTTGAAGTATTGCATATAAAGGGGTTCAGGTAAGACAACAAAGAACAGTGATGATAAATCTAGTGTGGTGTAAGTAGGAACTTCAGAGTGTTTTAAAGATGCTGTTGTCTTTACTACCAACTTTCAGCAACAGGGAAAAATAGCGGTGTCTGTGTGAAACAGGCATTCAAGACACGTAGGATCCTGCCAGTGTCGGTCATGGCTGGACTTGGCCGAACCGGCCTGGCTGGTGCCCAGAGTCTCACAAACGCCCTTTCCCCAGCAGCGGTTTGGGAGGGTGCTGGAGGTGGCTGCTGCCCGTGCACCTCTCCTCCTCTCGCTCCTCCTGGCTCTTGTCTGTGCAGATGCTGGCGAGGGAGGTGTCCCCGGGGCCGGTGGTGTCTGTCCTGGAGGAGCACAGACACGCAGGAATCACTGGCCGTGCCCCGCCGGCTGCGTCCACCCATGGCACCGTCTCTGACTCCAGCTTCCCGTGTGTTTCCGCAGGGGCGCTGGGCATCTCCTGGGTGAAATATTACTGTCAGTACGAAAAAGAGGCAAAAACCTTACGGATGACGCCCATGGACCAGAAGCCTGGAGCTAAGCAAGTGAGTTGGTTTCTTGGAGGAATGTCTGCAAACATTGACCCAGCTGTCAGGTCTCACCTTCTATCCATCCACGTCATCTCTGTCTGTAAGCAAACAGACGTCAAAGTGCCACGTCCAGGCAGGAGAGGCCAGCCCCGCCGTTGGGAGCGGTCGTCTGGCAGCGCCGGTCCTCATGACATGCTGGCGGTGGGCTGGTCCTAACGCCGCGGCTGTGGAAGGGCTCCTGCCCACCGAGCAGAGCGGTGGTTGTGTCCCCTCCCTGCCTGGCCACACAGGCGGGTGGGTTGGGGCGAGTGTGAAATTTCTGCCTTTCTAGACAAGCTAATTATTATATTTACCCATGCAGATGGGTGGTGAACCTGCAGCGTGGTTTGCACGTAGCCCTCTGGCAGTGATTGCAAGTACTTGAATTACTTGAGTTATTAGACGAGTGCTTCCAAAAGCAGTATTTCTCTGCCTTTGCATGCCTGCACAGTCACTGGTTTGTGATTTTGATTTCTGTTCTCAGAACTGGTTACTTGTGAGTGGGACCGGTGTTAGGAGAGGAGGAGAGGGCAGTGGTTGCAGCTCCGAACCGCAGTAAGGCAACGATTCGGGGAACTGCTGCTTTCACGAAATGCTTTGGTTCTTACCAGTGTCTGGGAGTTCCCTGCAGCTCCTCGGTGTGACAGAAGGGGGGTAGGATGCAGGCGTGGATGACAGAGTACAGCAAGTGCGTCCAGCTGAGTCCACCCACCCTCCTCTGCCATGGAGCGACGTTCCTCCGGGACTTCCCAGTCAGGCGTGCTGTGCTCCAGTTCGTGATCTCATGGTCTGTTCTTTGGCAGCCCTCTGCACTCTGCAGCAATAAAATAAAATGTATTTTTTGGAAGCCCTTGGCAGAGACTTTGGCAAAGAAACGTCCAAACTATTGACTGGAGAGATCTGTTGTCATCTATGCTGTAAACATGTCCAGTAAGGCCAGTTGATGCGGGTAGTGGCTTGCAAAAATGTAAATTATTCCCCAAACTCTTGCAGTCTGGTAATCTGCACCTTCAGCTCGCAGGTAGCCACACAACCTCAAACACCACGATTACAAGCAGAGCTCTTAAAAGCCCCAAAGAACCTGCACACACGCACAACACAGCCAGGAGATTATCACCACGGCGTGTAAGCCGGACATTATCTTGGAGGAGGCTGTCCTTGCTGCTGAGCTGCCCTGGGTCCGCTTGATCCGCTTCTGCCAGAGGTCTTGCAGACTCAGCCCTGGGGTCTGGCTGGCTGTGAGCTCTCCTGGGCCTCCCTTCAGACTTCTGCAAAGTCGTGGAGATCTCACAATCACGTTACAACCTGACTGCCGTAGAGTCAGTTAATGCCCCTATATTAAGGCACACGAAGACAAAGGGCCAGCGCTCAGCCCTGCAGTGCCGGCCTCTCTTCAGAGTGCATCTGCTCTAGATTTGGTCAGTTAACTTTCTTTTTTAACGAGGTATTTTGTGTAAAGCTGTTTGGACCATGAATGCTATGGATAGTTGGTGGCACTGATTAACGTGATAAAAATTAGGACCCAGCTGTGTGAGATAACGGACAAGCACAGCCCTGGCCTCAAAGACCAAGCGCCCACCTCCCGAGAGTTGCTGGCAGCAGTGTTCCCGCTCTGCGGAGGCATATCGCTCCTTGCTGAGATATTTAGCGCTTGTTTGTGGGGTAGTGCCATGAAGTCTAGAACAGTTTGTGGCTGAGGAGAGGAAGCCTGGCTCGCAGAGCTTCTGATCTGCTGACAGTGGGAAGGACGTCTGTGCTCCTGGTACCAATGCCATCGGGTTGGCACCCGCCGGGAGCCTGGTGCTCCGTGGGCAGTGCTGTGCTAGGCTGCAGCCCAGGGTGCTGAGGAACCCCAAATCTTCTCCTGTGTTCCGTTCCTCTAACCTTGGCTTTCATTTTCTCTCCTAGGGCACCTTAGACCTGACACTGAAATCCTGCGTAAGGAGAAAGACTGACTCTATAGACAAAAGGTTTTGCTTTGACATTGAAACTAATGAAAGGTGAGCTGCTCAGTATTCACATGGCCTCCAAACCCCGTAAACCTGGATGGAATCGTTCTCTGCTGTTTATTAAAAACAACCTTTGCTTCGTTTTCCTGCCTGTCCCCGGGTGAACTCTGCGCAGGTCTGGGACCATCACGCTGCAGGCGCTCTCGGAAGCCAATCGAAGGCTGTGGATGGAAGCCATGGACGGGAAGGAACCGGTAGGTGTTCAGGGAGCTGCTGCCCAGCCGTCGGTGTGCTGTCGAGCAGTGTCCTCTGCCGGCGGGTCCCGGGGAGGAGCAGTGGCGCAGCTCTGTCCTGCAGCTCTGTTGTGCAGTCCTGCAGCTCTGCAGCTCTGTCCTGCAGCTCCGTTCTGCAGCTCCACAGCTCCACAACTCTTCCCTCACTGCCGTTGCATCGGTTCAGCCGTTGCATGTCTGGAACGGGGCTTTGTGCTGTCCTGCTTGCGGCACAGCTCGCAATGGGGATTTCGGGTTTCCCCCTTTAAAGCTCTGGTCCGTTCCCTGGTTGTGCCAGCCTGCCCGAGGACTGTGGCCTTACTGGGTCTGGGACACTCCATATTTCTGCGGCTCACGACTCACCCTCCAACCTGTGGGAGGTGATTTTTTTTTTTGTTTGTGTCTGTCCCTGCTCTGAGCAGTGTTTGTAGAGTCTGGCCCATGGGAGCAGGCACGCTGCACCAGTGTTTGCCCACCTTTCTGTGCCTGCTGGTGTTCCTGTCCTTCCATCCGAGCAAAGCACAGACTCCTGCACTTTACTGAACGGACAGCAGGATGTGCAGTGCAGGAAAACCCGTTTCTGGCAGCTTGAATTTTTAAAAGCAAGCAAACAAAAAAAAATGCACAACCCCTGTGTGCCAGACTGTCCAGCTGCCATTTTTGCAGGGTGCCTAGAGGACAAACAAGCTTCCTGTTCAGTTTTTGGGAGACCTCTTTCCTAGAAATAGGTGCTCCAGTGAAATGTAGGTAGTCAGCAAAAACCCATTTATTGTGTAGATAGTGGCATCTTGCTTAATTATAAAATGGCATTTATTTGGGACATTGTCCTACTGTTTGTGATTGGCTTTGGGTGATTTATGGGGGGCTGCATTTTCCTTTGAAAATAAATATCAAATGATGTTGCATTATGGTTTTGTTTCTTCCTCCCTCATTCCCTCCCCTTTTTCAGATCTACCACAGTCCCATCACAAAACAGGAAGAAAGTGAGTCACTGCTGTTGCTGTTCCTCTGAGCTGTCGAAGCTGTCCGGAGGTCGGGCAGTATATTTCCTTGCAGATACACTCATCCTCAGTTTCTGCTGAGTAGGCTGTTTTCCCTCCGTGGCGGCAGTGTAACTTCTTTCCCTTTCATCACAGTGTCTGATACTGATAAGAATGAGTTGCAAACGGTAAAACTTACCGATTACAATGTGCAGTTTTTATTTAGAGAGAACTAGCGGGATGCGGAGTTCAATTTGCACCTCTAAACCCCAAAATAACAGCGGGGAAAAAAGATCAGCAAGAGATTTTGAGGACGTTTCCCTTAGCAAAGATTATAATAGAAAAACAGAGGTGGCAGTTAGTTCCCCGGAGCTCCCAGCCCAGCACCTTGTCCCGTGTCTCCCCTTTCCCAAGCGGGGTGTACCCATCCTGCTGCCCCAGGGCAGGCTGAGGTGCTGCCGTGGAGAACTCCGGGCTTCGTTAGCTGGGTGAAAGCTTGCATTCTGTATTTTAGAGCTTACTTTTATCAGCGCTTTAATTAGCGGACTTTAATGAGCGTAGAGGTAGCATTAGCAGAGGCATAAGCATGAAACCTGTTGTTTGACTGTGTTTGCATTACACGCCTGGAAGGAATGCGACTCGTTTTGCAAAAGTAAATACACTCTTTTTAATAGATTAGAGCTAGAAGGACTTCAAGTCGTGTCACACCACTCAGTATCAAGTACCGAGTGGATCTGTGCTTAAGGGTGTCTGCTCATTCCCATGTTAGAGCTAAGATACGCATGAGCTTTTCATCGCTGTTGCTCAGAGAGAATAGTTATAAAAAACTTGCTGAAAATACAGTGATTTCGTAGGATTTGCCATCACAGCCTGTGCTAAGACTGGAGTTGGTCCAGATGTGTCCTGTGGCCGTCTTTTCCAGTAAAATGTCAATTTACCTTAAAAAGATGAAGAAAGAACCAAACACCCACACTCCCCCAAAATAACCCAAACCCCAAAAATTCCAAACCAACAGCAGCATAGTCATTGAGGAGAAATTCAGTATAAATGTTTGCACTGAGCAGAAAGATATTTCACATGGCTTGGACAACGCTTTCAGATATCCCAGAAAGATTAGCAGTAGTAGTAGCGTCATTACAGAAGCTGAAATACGTGTATAGAAAAAAATCCTGACTTTCTACCTGGCAGAGATAGCCTGTGGTTAATTGGCTGGAACAAAAACCTGTGCTTTGCTCAGCATATCAAGCTGTATTGTTTTTGCTCTTTAATCTAGTCAAGTAGATAAGCAGAAATTACATGATCCTATGATGTGGAAGAGCTTTAACTGCAGATTTTGCAGCACCCTGGAAATGATTAATCAACCCCTTATCAGACACAAATTCACATGTGGCGGGACTCTGATTTATGCTTTTATTATTAAAGACAGGGGGTAGGGAGCAATGCTGTAACCCAAAATAGACTCAAGGAAAAATGGAGAACATACGGAACTAATAATTCCTTGTCGGGATTTAAAGAACGCCTGTGTTTTCCTGGAGGGATGTACACGATGCAGAGGCAGGTGTGAACCCGGCCGTGTGCCGAGCAGGGTCTGGGTGCGGGCAGTGTTTTTCCGCAGGGAGCCACGTGCCGGTGCTCAGGCAGCTCACGCCACTTCCCTTCTTTCACACAGTGGAGCTGAACGAGGTCGGCTTCAAATTCGTACGGAAGTGCATCAACGCGGTGGAAACGAAAGGTAAGGTGCCCGCCATGGCATCAGGAGGTGCCGCTGTCCTGGTGTTGCTTCCTGTGGCCTTGAATTATATCGTATTTTCTGCAGTATAGTGGTGTTAGTCAATGAAACGAGACTTTGACTTTTGACTGAAGAACGCGTGTCAGAGGAGTAGAAATCCTGCGCTGTTTGCAGTGTCGTTACACCAAATCCAGTTAGGATTGCATTTACACCTTTATGCTGCTTTCATTCATTGGTTTCTTGTCTTTGGCTCTGAGGAAACTCCTTGTGAAGCAGGAGGAGAGCAGTGCTGGAAGTCTGTCTGTGCTGGGGGGACAGGCAGGGGTTATCTGGGGTGCAGCGTTATTCAGGCCGGTGTCCATGGGCTTTGGGAGGAAGATAAATCACTCCGTGTGCTCACACTCACCGGTTGTGCTGGTGGCTGTGCTGGCCGTGGCGAAGCGGAGCTGGTGCCTGCAGCCCCCCCGCCCTGCCAGCAGCAGCCCCCCTGCCTGCAACCCCTCGCAGCCCCCCTGCCCTGCCCGCAGCCCCCCTGCCCGCAGCCCCCCTGCCCGCAGCCCCCCTGCCCTGCCAGCAGCAGCCCCCCCGCCCTGCCAGCAGCAGCCCCCCCGCCCTGCCACCCCTCGCAGCCCCCCTGCCCTGCCACCCCTCGCAGCCCCCCTGCCCTGCCCGCAGCAGCCCCCCTGCCCTGCCCGCAGCCCCCCTGCCCGCAGCCCCCCTGCCCGCAGCCCCTGGCAGCCCGCGGGCGGTCCCGGGGCAGAAGCTCTCCTGCGGCCCGGAGCGTGGTTCCACTAGATGGGGCTTGTGGACCTCGACCGGCTGGCAGAGCCTGGGCTAACGCTCTTTGCTTTCTCCCGCTCAGGGATTACAACGGAGGGCGTCTACCGCACTGTTGGCAGCAACATTCAGGTGCAGAAGTTGCTGAATGCCTTTTTTGGTAAGAATTAATTGTCCCGTGCAATTAGATTGTCCTGGTTTGGTATTGTTTAAGAGGGGCAGAGAGGAGTGGGTTTCACAGCACGGCTCTTGGTCCCTGTGGCCCCTCTGCTGCAAATCTGCCCCTTCTTTTGGGGCTTTTGTCTGCAACCCACTCTATTGCCTCTCCCTTCAACCCGCATTTATGTGTTTGTGCTGCAGCCTGCATTGTACGTTAAGTGAGCAGCAGCGAGATAAAGCGAGGCAGTGACCCTGCAGCAGCGGGGACAAGCCTTCTCCCATCATGTGCTAAAAATATTCAGGCATTTTGGAGTCACGTGCCGGGGACGTGTTCCTGCCGCAGGCCAGGGGTGCGGGACGTTGGCCAAGGAGAGATGAGCCCTCGCCCTCTCCTCTGCTGCCGGCATCGCCCGACAGTCGGGCAATGGCAAGAAGTGTTGGCCACCCGGCCATCGCTACTCCTTTTCCTTGATAGCAGCCTGTGTCCCCATTCTTTTTAGGCAGTGCAAATGAGAACCAGACCTGAATTAGCACTCGTTAATTAGCCCGTGGGATCCTAAGGGCCTCTGCATTCGGCAGCCCCTCCTGCAGCGCTGCTGCCGGGGAACTCGCCCGGCCGATGCTGTTCATGGGGAGGCCAATGTCCCACAGGTCCGGCACAGCCACCTCCTACACCAGCCCCCGCAGACGAGCTCGGGGGGCCCTTTTCCCCAGGGGGGTGTCGTGGAGGGCCGTACCGGGAAGGCAGCCTCCACAGGGAGACCATTACCCTGGCTTAAGGTTTTCACGCGGAAGGACTGGGATACCTCACTGTATGCAATGTATAGGTTAATAAGTCAATGTATGCGTTTCTGCTGTAAGCCTTTCTGTGCGCTGCCTCTTGTATTTCGTACCAGCATGTGAGCTGGTGGGCAGTCGTCATAGGAGAAATGGTCGCGCTCCCTGCAGCAGGCTGTGGGACTCAGCAGGTTGCTCCGTGATGGGACAGGCACTCCCGGGCTGGGACCTGGCCGAGGCCGTCGTGCCCCTGCCCTGGTACGTGTGGGCCCAGGCAGGCAGCGAGCCCCGGGGTCACCCGCGCACCCAAAGGCTGAGCCGTTCTCGCCGTCCCTGCCCGAGGGGCTGGGGCACAGGTAGAAAGTACGTTGACATTGATACCTGCGTGCCTCGGGCGCGCACCAGCTCCCTGCGCAGACATCTGATATTGATGTAGTATTCAAAGGCTATTACTATTGTTTTTTACTATTGTTGTTGTTTATTATGACAGCTGGTTTGTGCTGATGTATAGCTGTACCCAGTTCCCATGGGGCTATGGCTTCAGACAGCAATGTGGTTATGCTTGCCTGATGACTAATTACCTAGCCTAAGTTTTTATTGCTTCTCGATTCTCACCCTCCCTGTGAGTAGCTCTGTGGTTTTTCTCCTCTGAACCCCACCAATGAGTGGCTTTTCATTTTATTTATTGCCACCTCCCTGTGTACAAACTCACGATGGAAAGTCCAACAACAGAAATAACTGCTGCAGAAGGCTTTCATCCTGAACTTCAGTAAGGAGATAGATAGAATTTTTAAAATTTTATTTTTATTTTTCGTCTCTAGTCCTATTTCTTTTTTAAAATAAATCATGCAATTTATTTCCTTAGTCCAGCTGCCCCCCATCCTCCAACCATGTCCTTTACTTCCTCCTACCACGGAAATGATGCGGTTGTTTGGTGAGGGTAGGCAGGAGCAAAGTGTACCTCCACGCTGCTGTGCCACCTCCTCTGAGCTCCCTCCTCTCCGTGCAGTGAGAGGGAATGTTTCCAGAACAGCCTTTGGGGGAGTAGCTGCGAAGGAGGGATTGGAGCTGGACGCTTAGATTACTTTGGGTATCAGAAAGCTTGTCTTGGATCTGTTGAAATGTGTCATTTCTGCCAGTCTTGGGTGTGCTGGGAAAAAACAAGCTATAGACAATATGCCCCCACTAGCTTTTCACCAGTGCTTAAATGTTACCTTCTGCTTCTTCCTTTGTCCCTGATTAGCACTGCTCCACAGCCTTTCGAAAATACTGATGCTGGTGCTGTCGTTCTGCCTTTCCCAACCATGAGAGTCAGCAGCTTGCTTCATGTGCTGCTGCAGCTTGGTTTGTCTCGAGAGCATACCCTCCCCAAGAGCGTGCTACTTATTAACAACCTCAAAACAGACCTTACTTTAAAGCCATTTTGTTCTTCGTCCAGATCCAAAATGTCCAGGGGATGTGGATCTCCAAAGCGGCGACTGGGACATCAAGACGATTACCAGCTCGCTGAAGTTCTATCTCAGGTAGCATTGCAGGTCACGCCTGCACCGAGTGGGCAAAGGAGCTCGGGGCTGATCCAGGTGAAAAGCGGACTGCTCTCCCAGATGTTAACATCTGGCTGTTGGAAAGGACAAAGTGACAAAGGCTTTGGGAAGAGGAGTGGATTTTTTGGGGGAGGGAGAAATATGCCTGTTGTAGAAACCCCACATCCTCTGGGGAAAGCTGTTTAAATAATACTGGCTGGGGGGAGATGCCTCTGGGAGCAGGCGGTGCTGGGGGGCGAGCAGGTTTGCCCAGCGGTCCTTCGAGATCAGTCCAAGTGGGTCACGCTGCCCTGCCAGAGCTCACTTTTCTTTCTGGTTGTTGCAGGAACCTGTCTGAACCCGTCATGACATACAAGCTCCACAAAGAGTTGGTCCTGGCTGCCAGTAAGTCCCGCAGCTGCCCTGCCGATGGTCCCCAGCCAGAAGCACTTGGCAGGGATCTGCCAGCCCAGCACCGGGGTGTCTGGCCGCTTCCCGCTGTCAAAGGGAGTGACCCTTTTCCAAGTGCTTACCTGTGCAGGGGAGGTGGTGGCATTTCTTCCCTTCTTTCCTTTGCTATTGCAGCGCCCTTCCCTCTGACAGGGCGTCCTGCTCTCGGAGGGTCTGGAGAGCCAGGAGATGTCAACTAACCTGAAATTAGCACAAGTGTCCCAGAAGAATTGTTTGTCGATAGTATCTTTATTTTAAAACCTGTGAGGGAATGGGATGTGCTATTGCCACGCAGATAGATAGGTGCTCCCTTTAGGTCGTGAAATTTCTCCTGGGATGTTGAATCCAAAGTGTCTGCCAGTACATGAAAGACATTTTTCTGCTGCAGCTCTTGGGACTGAGCCGCAGGCAGCGCTAACGGGGATCAGCCAAGTAACATGGGCATACGGACAGGGCATCACCTGTGCTGAACCAGCCAGTCCTCGGCTGCTCTGTTGTTGTGACCGTTTCAAATAAACCATAATAATTTGAAGTGGCTGCATCCTGAGAGTGTGCTGAGAGTCAGCGTGCCCAGATGGAGACTAGAGGGGGCTGGTCATCTCCCTCGGTGTGAGAGGGCTGGCGTTTGGAAATTCATGGCACGCTTGGAAACACTTTGGATTAAAGCATCCCTCACACCCCCCTGCCTCCTTGAAGTCAAGGGAGGGTGGGTGACTGCTGCTCCTCGGTTTGGACCTCTGGAGAATTAATAATACATGTTCTTTCTTGGAAAGGAAAGTTTTCTACCACCTACTGATCGTGCACAAGCCCAAGATTTATTAGTTTCAGAACTGGTTAAACCAATGATGACTGGGTATGTGCAAAACCATAATGCCTTCCCTACCCTCCCTCAGAAACTTGCACCATTAAGCTTCCCAGCTACCAAGATCCCACACTATTCTTTTCACACCAAGTATTTTATTGTTTCTTGATTATTTATGCTTCTAAGGGTGACCCCTTTGGGTCAGGGACTCACTTTTTTTCCGGCAGGACATTTTACCGCGTTGTTCAGCGTTACAGCTATCTGGACTGATAAGATACCCAGCGGAGAGGCCGTGTGCTCCCCGGTGTGCTGGTGTGTGGGGCGAGGGTGCGACGGGGAGCACCCGGCCGTGCCCAGCCTGTTTCCCCGGCCGTGCTCAGAGGCAGAGTGTGACCCTGAGCTCCCTTTCAAGCTTCATTTCTCCCTCTTTCCACTTCATTTTGTTTCTCACAATGATTACCCTGTTGCTATGTAATCTCACTTTCCTTCTGCTTCCCATCGCCAGGTTTGGCTAGCCAGCCCTACGTTGCAGAAGGAACAGCTCCCACAGATTTTCTTTGGCTTTATTTTTCTCTTAGGTATTTACTTTGAAATGGTGGTGAGCACAAACTTTGCTTTGTGTTACTTTTTTCCAGAATCTGAGAACCTGGATTACAGGCTGGGAGCCATTCACGCTCTGGTCTATAAACTACCTGACAAGAACAGAGAGATGCTAGAGCTCCTCATACAACACCTCGTCAAGTAAGCAGGCATTTTTCTCTAAAGCCAAAGTAAGGGGAATAATGGAATCAGGAGAACAAGCCTGGTTTTTGTGGCAGGTTTGCAAAGTTGTGTCCACCACGGTCTCCTAGGAATTTACAACTGCACAAATGGTATGATTATCCTTGCTACCCATTGCTACCCATATCTTTCTAATTGCCACTTTCATCCCCTTTCTGACAAGCACCAAGCGGGAAATAATTTTAAAATGAAAATACATTCTGGCAGCAGAGCTATAAAGTGTCCCCTCTCACTCCAGTTAACAAGACCATTAGATCTGCGGTTTGGGAGCAGCTGTAGGACCTGTGCCTATGGGCTGAACGTGAAGCATGCTTCGGTTTTATCTCCAGCTCCATGGATTCAATGTCCCGAGCCCTTAGGGCAGCGTGAAGGCTCGAGCGTGTCAGTCTCTGCTCTCACACGGGTGTGTTGGATGCTCGGTGGCACCGAGCAGCTTCCACCTGCTTCTGCCAGCGAGCCACTGAAAGAGTCTGTAACAGCACTGCGTTGGGAAAGGGGTGTTGTCCTGCCTCCCTGTCCCACCGACTGCGAAGGCTGGGGTGGAAGCTCTGCCCCCTCCACCCCAGGGAGGAGCAGGGTGCAGCAGGGAGAGGGGCTTGTGATGGGCCACGCTGAAGCTCAAAAGCAAGGGAGCAATCTGTGTGCGGGTCAGGAAGGACCGGGGCTTGCAGAAGCAATGGCTTTTGTGTGACAGGGCTTGCTTTGCACCTTCGGAGAAGTTGTGTTCAAAGCCGGGCAGTTTCCAAGAGAAGCAGGGCTGACCTGGGATGGTCGCGCCCTGAGACTCGAAGGCGAGTGCTTGGCCCTCGGTGCCATGGCCCCTCTTTGGGCGAGGAGGGCTGCTCGGATCCTGCATGTCTGCGTGGTTTTAGAAACCCTTCTGCATAAGTGGCGGGGCTGAGTGTCTGATGTGCTGTCCGATGAAGCTAACGCTGTACTTGGTGGGCACTGTGTTTATTTCTTAAAGTGTTTATGCCTAAATTCTGTTCCCTCTCCCCTTTGTGGTGACAGAAGCATCTTTAACACCTGAGCTGCAGGGCAAACCCAGAATTCATGGCATGTCAGCATCAGCGTCGCTCCCCTCCGGTCCCCTTTGGGATCAGGCAGCGCCCACCGAGCCAGCCGGTTCTGCAGGCAGCGCCCGGTGCTGCGCCGCACCTCACACGTTCCTCCAAAGCTGAACAGAGGGCTGCTGAGCAGAGCCAGCTCTGTTCTGGGGAAACGGTGGTTCTTTCAGAAAGAAGATGATGTGTAGAGATTTATTGAAAGCCTCCAGAGTGTGCTCCCTACGTTCAGTCCTCCTCCTTCAGAGAGAGGAAAAATTAAAGCCAAATGTCAGGATATTCCAGTTTAAATGATTCCTTTTGTGTATGTGTTGCACAGATGATTCTTGATTGCAGAGTTAAAAGAGGAGCTAGGAGTGGGTTAGGGATCAAATAAAAATGCTGTCAGCGTGTTGCTGACAAACAGTTATCCTAGGCAAACGTGCATGCCATAGCTAGGGACGTGTTTTATCTCTGGTAAGGTTGGGAAACAAATTCTGCTGAAACAAAATGAAGAAAATTGAATGATTGATTCTTACTGTATCCTTTTTTTATTGTTTGGAATCAGATCTGTTTGAAAAAAACCAAACCAAACGTATTCCTTCTTTCCCTCCTCTCCGCAGCATATGTGAGCACAGCCGAGAGAATCTGATGTCACCGTCTAACATGGGGGTGATATTTGGACCTACCCTCATGCGGGCACAGGAGGACACCGTGGCGGCGATGATGAACATCAAGTTCCAAAACATAGTGGTTGAGATCCTCATCGAGCACTTTGGGAAGGTACGACTGGCAGCCCCGGAGCGCAGCTCCTGCCTGCTCCATCATGTTCGTGCAGACTGTTGCTGTGGCAACGATGTCGAGCTCTGGCTCCTTTTCCTGGAGTCTCTGTAGGGGCTGGGAGGGTTTTTATGTAAGATGCTGTTCTGAAATGCTTCAGAAGGAAACAAAAAGTGTAGCAGGTATGTTCTTCACTGGTGCCTTTAGCTGAAGGAAATCCTGAGTCTAGGCATTTTTGCTTTTCTTTTTAAATAAGAGGAACCTTTAGTGAAAAAGCCCTATTCTGTGCCTGGACATTACAGGATTTTACGCTTTGCTGAAGGCTGGAGCTAGACCAGAGCATAACTGGTTTCAAGGGGCACAGTCCAAGATGAGACACTATACAACTGTTAACAGAGGGGGAAAAAACCCAAAGCAGACAAGTGTTGAAAGGGTGATGAAAATAGTTGAGCTGCGCATACGACCTGTTCAGATCCAGGGCGCTGCACCCTGGCGAGGGCTGCACCAGCATTCGCCTTCGTGGGGTCTTTGCTGAACGTTGTGCTCTGAGAGCGTTGCCTAAATGCACGGCCTGGCTCAGTCTGCTCGGGTGGGTGCTGAAGATTCACGTGTAGACAACAGCTTTTTGTCGTGTGGTGGTTTGTCTCCTGATGGAAAGCAGAATATTCCACTGTCTTCTGAATTAGCGCTTTCTCCTCGTGATATCTGATATAACGGCTTAGGGTTTTCAGGGTGGCTGGAGGATGGTAGAGCTGTATGTTAATATTTAAAAAGTCGAGCAGCGTTTGCATTCAGATCAGCGAACCAGGGACCAGAGTGCTTTCCTCATAACAGCACTAGGTTCGAAGGAGTGAGTTTGGTCCTTCGCCTCTTCATAATATTTTCATTACAGAGTGACCAAACAATCTCTTACGTCTCAGAGGTAGGGAAAGTCTGAGGCCATCCTTTGGAGGATGTAGTTTGCTGTGAGGAGGATGGAGCAGCGCTCCCAGCAGACAGGGCAGCACACGTGCAGGGGTGAAGCTCCCTTTTCGGGAAAGGAAGAGGAGGCCGAAGCTGAGAGAGCAAGGTTTTTGCAAAAGTGGATGTGGAGTCGGAGCAACCAAACGGGGACCAGATGGATCGCGTGGGAGTCGGTCGTGGTACCGAGGATTGGAACCAGAGAAACGGGATGAAAGCTCAGAGAGACTTTTGAGTGTCTACACAAGGAGCTCATGAAAATCACCAGCCAGTTTCTTCGTAGGTCTCTGCAAATGCTTTAAATAAGTTCCCACAGCAAAACAGGGAATCGTTTGTGTGCTGGAGTCCTTGCACCACCAGAGCTGAGCCTCTGTCCTCCCCTCTTGCAGAGCCTGCGGTGCAGGCTGAGTCAACACACCATTTACACTGCCACCTCTAAGAGCTGGAATCAGATCTTTAATTAAACCAGACTTCTCTTTGCTTGCTTTTAATTTCTTCAGCGATAAGGTTAAGTTAGTAACATTTATTAGATTGAGCTTGTCAGTTCAGCGTCAGTGCTGAAAGTGTCTTCAGCTCACACATGAGCAAACACTCTAAATGAGTCTGGAGGAAGAGAGGGATATGGTTTATATAGTGCAATTTGAAGACTCCGAGGACAAAGTAACTATTCATGAAGTCTTTGTGGGTAATTACTGTTTCCACAGCTTATATTTCAGTGCCGTGGCTAAATTAAAGAAGTTGATCACTCTGGAAAAACCTTCTTCACTGTACAAACCTTCTAAATACGAGGGTCTGTCAATATCTTCATACCTTCAGGTTGTTTAACTTGGATTTTCATTTAGAAGGCAGAAGCAAAGCAGGGGCTGCACCCACATCTTGAAAAGAGTAGTTTGTGGTGGGTTTTAGCGTGCGTTTCAGACGTTGAAAAGCATCTCGTGAAAACAGCATCCTGCGGTACCTGTATAAGCATCCATGAGGAATGTAACACTTTTTTTTTCTTTAAAAAACAATATTGGACACTCGTCAATATATAGGAATGAGGTTGGTGTTTCAAAAAAATTGCTGCAGGTAAACCTTTGCCATTTTAATAATATGTGAGCTGCTGCTTTTAAATCATGGGCTGTTAATGTCACAGCAAATTCCTCTGAATCCAGGCAGGGGGAACGCCTGGTTCTCCTTGTGTTCTGGAGAGGAGAAGACGTCCTGCCCCTGCAAAGGGCAGAGCCCCTGTTGGCATGAAGCATCAGCAGCCACGGCGCATCACCGAACAGCGAAAGAAAAGCAGCTGAAATGACCAGATCGGGGTTTGGAGCTCGCCTGGGTCGTTGTTCCCCCTCTCTCCGTGCAGAGTAGGGCAGACTAAGTCAGGAGCAAAGCCTGAGTACCAGCGCACGGTATTTATGCCGAGCCTGCCGAGTGAAAGCCCGGGCAGAGTTAGGCTGGGTGCGGTTCAGGTCCAACCGCAGCCCTGCGCTGGCCAGGCAAGGGAGGCGTGGGGAGCCGGGGTGCTGGTGCCCCCCTCGCCGTGGTGCACGCCACGCGGTCTTGGGGTGACGAAGGTTAATGTGCAGATGTGCTTTTCTCTCTCATCCCCCATCTCGATTTCCCAGAACTGCTTTTTGGCTGGGAGAAAAAAGAACATGCTTTTGGTTTAAATAGCAAAACTGGCATACTTAATCAAATCAGAATGGTAATTTCTTCATTTAAAAATTTTTCTGGTAGACGCAATAAAATTGTTCTTCCATAACAAAGTGTGCATCACGGGAGCGGTGACCCTGCTCATCGGTTGGGTCTGGCGTGAGCTCTCCTCCCCTGGCCTGGAGCCGTCTCCTGCCGATGGCCAGGAAGGGACCAGCTCCACGTCCTCCCGGGACGGGCAGCGCAGCCTTGGGTTTCGGCAGCCCGTGCCACCCCGGCCATAGTAACTCACTCTTTAAGGCCTGATATAAAATCAATTAATGTCTGTGGGAGAAACACTAGAGCAGTTGGGTTTGGTCCTTAATGTGGTGTTTCAGATCTTCAAGAGACTGCCCGGAGGCTTAATTCTTATTCAGCTCTTAAAAAAAGCACTGACATAAATGAGAACCTCTAAATTAAACCCAACCAAATAGGTGCCATATGTCCAGTGAGAAAAGGAGGTAAAACTCCTTAGCAGCATTGTTTTTATGCCAGTATTTCATCCAAGATAATTTCATAGTGCCACACACTTCATTGTAAGCCAAGAGCTGAAGGTTTTTTAGTGTTAAATCTGAAACAATACAGTGGTTTGTTCCGGTGATTTTGTAGATTGTATCACCTCGCTGGTGTGGAAAACTTGGTGTTTCTCAGAAACTGTCAGCATCAAAGCTTCCTTCATATGCTCCAGGATAGTTTGCTTCTATACATTTTGTCTGGATTTGTGATTTTGCTGCATTAATTAGTTTAGCCCTGCAACTGCTGCAGCGGGTGTGCGAGGTGCAGGGCGGGCGGTCCGTAGGAAAGCCCATGGCAGGACGCGTCTGTAGAGCATCAGCCCTGCTCCAGCCCCTCTCTAGCCCCGGCAGCCGGGGCTTTCCCGGGTGCTGCCGACCCTTGGGAGCGGCTGGTGCGCAGCCCTGTCCCTCTCCGGGGAGCCTGGAGCTGCCGGGGTCGGAGCTGGGGTCCGGGCTGGAGCAGACGGCGGCGAGGGCCCTGCCAGGCTCTGGTGGGCTGCGGCTGGCGGGGTGCTTTGGAGCAGCCCTGGCTTTTCCAGCCCTCCCAGGTCAGCCGGAGGGCGCTCGGGCCGCAGACGGCAGCCGTGCGTGCTGGAGAGCAGAGGGGAGCAGGGCAGCCCTTGGCAAAGGCAGCTCGGGGCCGCTTGCCGGGCAGGAGATGGGTCTTTGCTCCTGGCGTGGCTCAACCGCCAAACTCCTTCCCAGAGCCAGGGAGCTGACGGCTCGGAGCGCGGCTGTGGCACGCTGTCCTCGGAGGGCTGCCCGACACGCCTGGCCGGGGGGTCCCGGACCATCCACCTCTGTGCTGGGCGGGCTGGTGGACCTCCGGCCGGAGGTGAGGCAGCAGCTCCTTCGTGTGGGGCTGGGTCAGCTAAACGTGTCTGCCTTTACAGATCTACTCCGGCCCCCCGGAAGACACCGCTGCACCCCCAGTGCCTCCTCCCAGAGTGGCTGCCCGGCGGCACAAACCCATCACCATTTCCAAACGTCCTCTGAGGGAAAGACCCGTCTTCTTCGGTGCTTCTCTGGAGGAAAGTGGAGGTCAGTCCAGCTCCTCACTGATGCCTTACCTGCCTCTCATCCCTCCTCTTTCTTTTAACGCCTGTCCTGGAGCAATGCAGATAGCGATAGCAGGACTGCGCTTCCCGGGCCGTGAACACGGCAGACAGTGAGGTCTGTTGTTCAGTGAGAAAGGAAGGCAAAAAACCACTCACACATAGGCTGTATCATCTCGCAGCTCAAACTCCACAGGGTTTGGGGTTTTTTCTGTTACTTGCAGCGTTCTCCGCTAGCTAAACTAAGACTGGTTCTTGCATATGAGAAGCCCAGTGGAGAGGTTTTGCAGCTTCAGAGGCAAAAACGCGAAGTGATGGAAATACAGCTGTGGAGCAGAGTTGGTGGGATGGGAGCGAGTGTGCCCGGGCTGGGGGTGCTGTGTGCTGCTCGAGCCTTGTTCGGCCAGAGCACGCCGGTCCCGAGAGAGTCTGCAGGGCCGGCTCTGCCGCTGGCGATTTTACATCCAGAGCAAGAACACCGCAGTGCTTTTTCAGGACCCAGTGATAGCATTTTCTAGACCAAGCACAACTCTGCTGTTAAATTCATTTGATTGTAAGGAAGTGGTAAGGCCCTTATTATCATGTTGAAGGGCACATCAATTTAAAATCAACTTTTTCTCTGCACCCGATTTGCTCTAATTGTCATTGCAAGCTGTGCCCTAGATCAGATCATCACCAAAGCGATGAAAAGTCTTTGTTTCAATTTTCAGAGCTTTAATGATGTTTTAGGCTTAATACTATAAGTGTACTTTTTGGCACGGGCAAAACATGATTGATTCAAATTGCTCTTTAGAATCACGGGACTGCTCATGTAGTTAGAGATGGCCTTGCATTTAAATGTTTCTCCGAAGCGGGAGCAGAAGCCTTAGCGTTTGACTGCACCAAGGCAGCAGGGTGCAATCCATTTCATAGCGCTGCTGCTGCTGCTGCATCCCGTGCGCAGGTCTCTAGCACAGCAAGGGGGGGGGACACATGATTTTTGGAGAGGCATAAATGCATGGTACAAAACTTCTCATGAGCAAGAGTACTGGAAATTTAAAAGGCGGCCATAAGTATATTCTGTTGTATTCAGTGGGGTTTTTATTCCTCAGCATTTGCATGAGCCGCTCGCTATTTGCATTTTGCTCGGTGAGGAACCGTCGCTGCCAAAGCAGCCGTCCCCTCCAGGCTCCCCGCCACGAGCACGCTTGTCCCTTGGTTCCGCAGGAGCTGTGCGGCTTTGGGGGGGGAGAGCTCCATGCTGCTGCGGGGCAGACCGCGACGCCTCTGTGCTGTTTCCTAACTGGGCGCTGTCTGTCCCCTTGGCTCCACAGCGGACCGGCACGGCCAGACCCCCAACGGCAGCGGCAGCGTCGGCGCAGAGGCCCCCAAGCCGCTGCACCGGAGCCGCCTGCCCGCACCCTGGCCGGGGGGAGACGATCCGGGGCGTCCCCCCGCCGAGGGCCGGCCCGACCCACGCGCCGAGGCGGAGGCGGGGAAGCTGGTGGCCAGGCTGCAGGACGGAGGAGCGAAGCCGGCCAGCAAGGCTGCCAACGGCGTGGTGGCCAGCCCTGCCCTGAGGACCTCCACACTCCAGGCCAGGAGACCGGCTCCCCGGCCGGGCATCTACGGCAGAGAGGGTGAGCGTGCGCCCGGGGCCATGGCTCGCGCGGGGTCCCAGCCGAAGCCAGGCAGAAGGAGCGCCGCTCTCCCAAGGACGGCTGGAGGTGCCCCAGCCATCCCTCCCCGCCGCGCATCGTGCGCTGCGGTGGCGGCTTCTGGCCTCGAGTCCTGTGACGCCGCTTGGCGAGAGCGGCTGGGAGGCAGAATAGCTTGAGATGTGGGCACGGGCCTGCAGCCCCAGGGTTTGCTCCAGCCTTGGCCTCCTGAGCTGCCCCCTGTTATTTCAGACAGTGCTGCTTACCGGGGCTGCGGCTGCCGCGGGGTTTGGCCCAGCCTGCGGACCCGGTGCCGGTGCCGCCGCTCGTCTGCTGAGCCAGGCAGGTGCCTCCAGCGTCGGGTGAAGCTGCCTTTCGAGCGATAGCTGAGCCTCTGCTTGTGCTGAGCTCAGCCTAGTGCAGTGGGGTCATCAAATCCAGGCTTGAGTAGTGATGTAAAGGTCATTAAACCCATAGCAATTTGTGCCCAGTCCAGCCAGGCACGAGCACTCTGGATTGTCAGCGCTGAGACGAGGAAATGGCAAAAGTCACTGTCACGTTTTAATTTCTGATGGTTTTATCTGTCAGGCCCCCTGTGACGCAGCTTCTGGCTTAGCGAGGCTTTACTGGGAACGTTTATTTCAACAGCGTGTCTGTTAGTGTTAAATAGAAATAATGAATATTATTTGTATCCTAATAAGCTTTATACAGAAATTTATTACAGGTAGAAATAATTAGTTTGGAGCCAGATCTGGGCTGGCGTTGCCCCTTTGGGTGGAGGAAGGCAGGTGGGAGTCTGTGTATCTGCGCATCTGCAGGTGTTCTCCCCGCAATGCCAGGGAGCCGTTGGCAGGACAGCACGAGCTGCTGTAACAGCAGGCATTTGGTGCTGAGTTTTATAAAATACTCAAGGCGATGGTCATAATGAAAGAGGCATTGCTTCCTGCAATTTGCCAGCTTTTCCTGTGCGCTTTCCAGTGCTTTTCAGATGCTTTCATATCCTGACAGCCTCGCAGTCCTGTATTTAAAAAATAAAAACCAGGCTGCATTCCTGACAAATGACTCCCATGCGCAACAGAGAGAAAGAAGGAAGGTCCGACTGGGCAGCACAAACATCAAATTCATCTGACTGACAGTGCTGGCTTAATTTAAATTTGTCGCATGAATGGAAGGTGGAAATCTGCTTTTGGAAGAATAAGATAGCTTTTAAAGTTGGCTTTTACAGCAACACTTAGTGCTTCCAAGTTTGATGGGTTTGCATTATCACACGTAGCGTGCTGACGGCGTGTCCTGGAGCCACAGCGTAATAAAACTGCCTGCGCTGATCCTTGAACGTATATGCAGAAGAACACTGAATTAGGAATAAAGTTATATTACATCTGTGTTGATACTTGCAAATCAGTGCTAGAATGCTGTATTGAACTTTAATGTGCACGGTTTGGGGATAATTTTGAAAAACTGGAAAAAACAAGAGGAAGTATAGGCTGAAGGATTAGAAAACAGGCCTTTTACTGAGAAATTCAAGTTACACAGCTCGCCAAGGAGAAAATGTAGGATCAGGATTTACAAATGCAGGTGTGGAAGAGAGTTGGTTAAGGACCGGTGTTTGTGCTAGCACGTCAGGATATAATAAGGTTCAGTAACGAAGGGGATGACAAAGGCTTGGTTAAGTAGTTGCAGCAATCAATTATCTTACCAAATAGAAGAATCTCTTTGTCTTATTTCTAATCAGAAACAGGACTCCAGCAGTGGAAATCAGCAGGGCAGGAGCCCAGCCCTTAGGTGGTTTAGAGCCAGAGGGGATCTCAAGGGTTGCTCCCCTGCGGAAATGTGCCCCGGAGGTCTGGGTGCTGGAGGGAAGGTGCGGGGTCACCCGGGGCGTCAGGGCTGGAGCGAGCACGGCCTTCAAGGGTTAAGTGAACAACGAGGTGGGCTGGATCTCGGGGAAGAAAAGCGGCTGAGGCAGGAACTCCTGCAAGCAGAGCAGAAAGCCGGGGGAAAGGACAGGTAGTGCCACAGTCCCAGATAAAACCTCGGAGGAGCAGCAGCCCCGGACCGCAGGGATCACCAATTTGTGTTATTCCTCTCGCTTTTGAAGAGCGGCACTCCACAGGTTTTGTTTAAGAAAACTTGTTCCCACGCAATAGCATCTTTGCGATCAGCAATTATATTGAGTTTGTCATCGCCGGGTCCAGCATCAGCCCCTTTCTCGTGCCAGGAAGGCTGTGCCGGGCAGGCAGAACGGGAACTGCCTTTTCCTCCGACTCTTCCCCTGAATTCTGGCTATTGGCCACTGTCAGAGAGAGGATGCTGGGGCGGACGGACAGAACTAAGCCCACTAACTTGTTTAATGCCTCTTCAGAAACATCTAGCCCTCTGCCAAAGCTTCGTACTCAGTGTTTGTAATCTTCAACCTTGCAGGCGAGTACGACGGTGTCCCTAAGCCACGATCCCATGGCGATAAGCCCGTGATAACGCGTCCCCCCGTGAGACCTCCGGACCCACCGTGCAGGACTCCCGTCCCTCCGAGGCTGGAGCAGAGGCCGGATCTGATAGCAGGAACAGCAGAAGAGATGCCTTCGTCTGTGTAAGTCAGCAGCCCTCGGTGGGTGCTCGGTACCCGGGGTGGCTGCCGGCACCCGGGGGGGTCTGCGGGACGTGTGGGGGGCCGAGGTCAGCCCAGGCGGCAGGAGTAGGAGCTGGTGTCACCTACCAGGAATTTTGGAAGAGGAGAAACACCACGTTGGTTTCCAGTGCCGCTGGCGTACAGTGGCTGGAGCCCGTGGATGTCCCCTTTGACACCGGTGCAAGCGCAGGTTTGAACATCATGTCGGAAGAGCTGCGCAGAGGGCACGGCCGGGGAGGGGAGCAAGGCCATGGCACAGGCAAACGCGCAGGAAAAACAAAGCTCTGAACCTTCTCAAGTACAGCCCTGGGGCTGAGCTCTGTCACATCACCTTCTCTGCTATTCCTCATGCCAGTGAAGCCGGAGAGCCCTTCCCTGCCTGGCTCTGAGCAAGCCTCTCAAATGAGATGCTTCCCGGGAAGGACAAGATCCAACTTGGATCTCTCTTAAGGAAATTGGTTGGAGTTCAGCTTCATCATCAGATTTCTTTCAGATTTTAAAGAGACAGAAACCCCGCTGGCTTCAATGGGAATTAAAAAAGGAAAAAAGGGTGACTAAACGCGCGGGGGCCTCAGCCCAGCAGCCAGGACAGGTTTGGTGCGGAGGCTGTAACCTGGGCACTGCCGCAGAGCTCGCTGCTCCATGCATCCAGCAAAGACACGTGTTTCCCTCCCCTGCCATCCCAGCAGGGCAGCGCCCCGACTCTGCGCTAACACCCCGCACCGCAGCCGGGGGTGTGCAGGGCCCCCCCGGGGCCTCGTCCTGCCCGTAGTGACACGAGGTGCAGAACCATTTGCCCTGAAGTGAAGTGCCTCCGTACCGGGGAGGCTGCGCAGCCCGGAATGCCAATCTCCGGCAGCGGTGCCGGGGGAATCTCCCGCGTGGGAGCAGCCCCCGAGTTCGCTCTGCGCCGGCCCTGCTCTCTGCGGAGAGCCCCCGCTGAAGCCGCGCTTTAAAACTGCAGGAGAGGCCATAAAAAGTGATGGACGTGGGTTTATAAAGCAGCATATAGGACTAGAAGCAAGAGCGTGGCAATAAGCAGTCTAGCCAGAAGCGATCAAGGGCTGCCTGGCCAGGGGAGAGCAGCTGGCAGCACGGGCAGCGCGGCTGCCGCCTCGGCAGAAAAGGCATCGTTCAAAGGTGATCGTCTTCGATGTCTGCTAATGCCGCTGCTCTTTTCCCTGGCACAGATGAGATCTAATTAGCAAATTGCCTTATCGGATAACTGGGGTGACCTCTCTTGTTCTCTTTGCAGGGTGGCCTCTAGGACAAAGTTCTTTGAGACAGCTTCCCGAAGAACAAGCAAGTAAGGCTGGCAGCGAGGGGTTGGCACGTAAACGAAGGCAGCTCTGCTGCACGGGGTGCTCCCTCTGAAGCAGAGCGAGTCCCCTCGGGAAGCTCCAGCCCCTGCCTTTCTTGCCTCGTACTCGTGGGCAGAAGATGGGTCTCAGCTAAAATGCTGGAACTAAACAAAGAGCGTGAAGTGTAAAATGTGAATCCAGATACAGACTTGATAAGTTAAATGTAAATCTGCTAAGTGATAGACTTATCTATGGATTTCTTTTATCATGTGTATGGATCTAAGTCAGCGCAGTGCCCGTTGTGCTTACTTCTCAGCTGTTGCAAAGAGCAGAGATAAGATCACGGGAGAGATGAGGAGGGCTGGTTAGATCACAGCAGCTGATCAGAGATGCGAGGCCAGGGAGTAGATGGTCCTACACACAATGTGTGTGCAGGCGTAGCTCCACGCAGAGAGGTACGGTGCGATGGAGCGATAGCTCGGGCATCGAAGCCTTCGGGCGGGCTGGGATGGCAGGGCTTCGAATTGCAGGCATCGTGGTTTGTGGCAGCAGATTGCATTTGCAATAATATCTGCTCAAATAAGCTTCCGCTTCCCGCTTTTAAAGATCACCAGCCTCTGCCAAAAGCGCAAGCTGGTTTGCGTGTAAGTCTGATAAATGTTATCTGTTAGTGTTGACAGTGAGTTCACTTGTTATACTGAAAAATATATCCCTGACCTGACTGTTACTCAGCCCTCTATTTAGCTTTGGGGATCTGAGTTTGAGCTCGCTTAGTGCGTTAATTTTTTTTTCCTGTATTCTTCTTTTTCCTTACGTACAGTTCTTCATCACCACAAGGCAGGATCCCAGGTGATGACAGCTGAGGCTAAAGGTACGTGCTTATTACAGTAAATCAAATAATAAACCAAAAGCACGCATGTAACACAAATTCAGCATTTGTGGGTTGGTTGGGAGTCCAGTGGAGGCAATGGGAATCTCGAAAGGAAGGTCAGGAGAAAAGTCCTTCCTGTAGGAGACCCTTGCAGAGGAAGGATAACGACTGGAGGAGGTCCAGGTTCTTCGTTGGGGGTGGTGTGGCAGGGTGGAGTGAATCAGCTTGCTCTGCCCTTCCTGAGCCTCCTCGCTGCAGCGCCCAGGGTAAACGCGAGCGCTGTGCGGCGCCGGGATCTGGGCTTGCTCTGGTTGTGGTTTTGCCATCGCCGATGGATTTACACTGCCGCACAGAGCATGTGTGTTTTCTTCTTCCAGACTTTGTAACCACCGCAGCCCGGCTAGGCCCAGGAGATTTTCTGTGCTTGTGAAACGGAGGTGTCACAGCTAAGACTTTTCAGTTCCAGTGCCCCTGGAGAGCAGCTATCTTACCGGACGATAATTTCAGAGCGTGCTGTCGTAAGCGGCTCAAGAAATTAGAAGAGAGGGAGAAAACGATGGAGAGAAGACCCTACCCGGACGTTTGTGTTGAACTGTTCCCAGTCCTTCCGCCGCTCCTCTCTGCAGGCTGAGGGATGCTCGTGCGTGTCCTTGCAGGTGACCAGCAGCACTTGCAGGGCAGAGCCATCCGGCCGACGGGCTGTGGAAGGGACAGCGGAGGACGGGAGTGGCCATTTTCCTGCTCATTTTTTGGGAAATGCACCTTGGCAAGGGTGATCTCGGGCAGACGTTGGAGTTGAAACGCAAGGGGCTGATTCCCCGTGCCTGGATGCCAGGGTAGAGCGACTGGAGTTTGGGTTGGACCCCTTGCCACGAGAAGCTCCTTCCTTTATGTTCTGTTTTCCTCGCTCAATAAGCTATAGTGTGTTTGTCAGTGTGTAGGAGAGCAGTGTATGTTACTGGAAACGCCGCTGGTGCTAAGGCAGGGCAGGAATTGGCTCTGCGGGAACAATCTTCGTCTCCTCCCTGGCATCAGCGTGCTCCTGTCCTGGGAGACCGTGCCGGCAGACAGGGCTGTGCCAGGGGCTTTGCCTGAGTGGGACCACATCCCCTGCCTGCGGGTTGGCTTTCCAGGCAGTGCCGGTCGGGTCAGCAGCCCCCGAGAGCGCAGCTGGGAGGAGGTGGCAGCAGGCAGTCTTCCTCCTCCTCCTCTTCCTCCTCCCACGTGAGCTGCTCTCCCACCAGATCTGCTTCCCACAGGCCCACCGAGAAGTCTCTGTCCCTGGGGTTGTTCTGGTGAGCCAGGACAGAGGTGGTGAGGAGCTGAAACTCACTGAATATGGGTCAAAGCCCACCATTTTTCTAAGAGGAACCCAGTTTCTTGTTCGCTTGTTAATTCATTTCCAATCCAGGAGACGTCCAGTCTCTTTTCCTCGGCAGCAGCCGTGCAGATGATGCCCTTTGCTCTGGAAGGGTTTCTCCTGGCCAGCACCACCCCCGTTAACAGTAGAGGCTTATTTGTGTTTCCAGCTGACACCAGGGCTCGGTTCCTGGGCTGTAGCGTTTACCTGTAAATAGGCACTGAGCAGCTTCCCTGCTCCCTCCCACCAGCCCAAAGGCAGCTTCCCTGTTTTGAATGATTTTTCCTTGGGTGCTGGGAGCCTTCCCAAACCAGGGGCCAAACACCCCCGTTAGCTGCTTCCCGGGTGCTCCATCCTCTCGAGCGCGCTTTGTGTCCTGCCTGGCGCAGGTTTTGCGGGCGGGATGCTGCCGCGGTCCTTCCCGAGCTGTCTGCTGACGCTTGCGTTGTGTGCGCCCGTCTGCTTTATTGCTGAATGTAATTCTGGCCTTCACTGGACACACGCGTGTCGTGTCAATGGTGCTTCCGCTCCCTCGGGCTGCTGCGGTGCCCAGCCGCTCGCTCCTGTACTCCTGCTTTGAACAGTGGCACGTAAAAGTGGCTTTAAAAAACCAGAGAGTGATATCGACACCTAGACTGTACTTCACACACCGGCATCTCAGGGCTTTTCAAAGCGACGGTGAGCCCTTTCTGCCGCACCCTCTGGCGAGCAGCCGGGAGGTGCGAGCAGCGCCGAAACAGAGCAAGTTGCGTTTTTCTGATCAGGTACCTAAGAGAGCAGGTAAAGCTGTGAGCCGGCGGGTCTGAAGGAGGGGGAGAGGTGCTCTGACCAGCCCAGAATGGCTCTGGCTGCCGGTGGAGCCGCCTGCCTGCAGCCCCCGGCCAGCCCCGGGCTCCTGCCGTGTCACCCCGGGGTGGCTGTCCCAGAGGCGTCGGGCCGGTGGCTCCTCCAGCGGTTCCCAAAACACCTTCCCCTTTGGTTTTAAGTCTGACATTGTGAACAACGGAGGGCAGCGGCTTATTAGAAATGTATTTCATTGTGTCCTTTTAAAGTCCTCCGTCACCTGTGTGTCAGTGCTGGCTCTTCCTCCTCCGCGCACGCAGCCGAAGGCTGGGGACCGGCGGTGCAGCAGCAGCAGGGTGTGCGGTTGTGCTGGTGGAGGGCTGTGGGGCACAAGCCCTGCCGCGGTGCCACAGGCACCACACGGCCGGGACTGCGGGACTCGCCCCGTGCAGCGCGGCAGGGCCCCCGTTCATCAGCCCCCGGAGCCGGTTTGTCATGTAAAAGCGTAGATTACTTTGAGTGTTTATAAAGTTTCCATGAAGTCAAAAAAGGAAGAGTCCACGTGTGCTTTTTTCCTTCTTTAAACAACGTCCCAAAGTTGCACTCGCTGCGGCCGTCCTGCTGCATCCCACTGCCCGGGTCTACGGGCGGTACAGGACCCGTCCCAGCACCCCGGGGATGCAGCCGACCTCCCTGCGCCTGGCCAGTGCACGCGAGTGTGCGTCGGGGCAGTGGGTTTGCACAGGGGTGGGTTGTTCTGCCTGCTACAGAGAGACACGGTCGATAGTATGTGGGTTTTAAATGTTTTCTCATTTCTAACTTCAGCTCATTGATTCTTGTTCAGCTGCCTCTATCAGCATAAGCACCTTTCTACTTATTTATGATTACTGCAGCCACTACACCGACTTCTTTCCGTCCGTCTGGCATCTTTTTCCTCTCCTCGTGTCTGTTTTTCCCATCCCTCTCAACTCTGACGTTGTGATGTCGTGCGCTAGCGTTTGGTTTTCAGGTGCCTTGCTTTTATCTAACAAAAAGACCTCTCACAGGAGAAAAGAGCTTTTTCTCTTAAATGGGAGTCTTGCAACCTGCTTTTGAGCCTGCGTTTATGGCGAAGTGCCTGCCCGAGGTGACCACGCAGGAGCTGGCGGCGGCGTGGGAGGTGTCAGGGGAGGAGGGTGCTGCTGGGGGAAGCGTGGGGCGGGCGAGCCCCCCTCTGCCCCACGCTTCAGCAGCCTGCACGCCGGCCTGCCCTCCCTGAGGGGGAGATGGAGCCTCTTTCCATGAGATTTCCTAACCACACTGCTCGCTGCTTTGTTGAGAGATTTATTTTTATTTTTCTTAACCAAATAGCACGTGGATGGAAAAGGCTGCAGCAGCTCAGGAACCGCTCCGGCAGCTTGAGATGGATGAATTCAGCTCTGGTGTCTCTGAGGGTCCTCAGCTGAACAACGGGGACCGTTCTCACCCGCACGCTTTTTAGGCTGCTAATTGCTGCATTCTTTGCAGTATCCTTGCTGCAATTATTTTGGACCGCCCCAGCCCTAGTTCAAGGGTGCTGAGCTTTGCAGCATGAGCTCCAGGTTTGCGGGGCTCAGAGCAGGTCTGTGCCTTGCCCCTTGCACCGTCCCCACCGAGCACGGTCCTGCCTTCCCGTCCCTGTTCAGTGTGGCAGCGGGGGGGGGGGCCCAAGACCCCCTTTACAGCGGCCGGAGCGGTCATGCAGCGCTCCACGGCTCCGCTGAGGGGCAGCTGGACTGGGGTGCCCCCAGCACCCCCAAACCACCGCGTCTCACTTCCAGCCTCAGCACTCGCGGGTGCCCGTTGAGCCTCTGCACAAGGAGCAGGAATGGGAAAGGAGTCCCCAGAGCCCCGTCCCCACGGCAGGATTTACTGCACCGCTGTGCGTTTTGACAGTCTTGGCCTTTCTTCTCTTACCAAAGAGGAAAATCTCCCTCCTGGCAGGGAGCACGAGTGAAATGCTGATTTCTTCATAGCTGTGCTCTGCCCTTAGCAGTGGCTGAGCGCTGGCTGACTCGCACAGTTGACGCGTGAGGCTCATGGCACGTAACATGCAATGCTTCCTTTACTCCCTTTTTGTTTTTCCCCATCTGTTCAGCTGGAAAAACTAATCCTAGTAACATAAGCTGGCAAGAGCCCACGGTCCAAACCAAATTACTACAGCGCACGACAGGACAGGGAGCCTGGCAGAGAACTCTTCCTCAGCTCCTCCAGCCTGATGCTGCAGCGCGAGCGCCTGCAGGGCTCAGACAGCAAAACCGCTCCCTGCTCCCTCGCCAGGGCTCGGAGCAAACCTCTAATTAGGAGAGCTCAGCACGTAGGCGGACGCTCAAGCGCGGGCCAGCGGCTCGGCCGTGGGGTGCACGCTCTGCCGCGGGGGCAGGAGCAGGCAGGTGCTGGGACATCACCTGGAGATGCCCCGCGGGTCCTGCCTGCCGCTGGCACAGGCGATGGCACGACCGTGTGTGTCCTTTTACAAATTAACCTAAACCCACCTAAACCACAGCTAGGTTTTGATTAACCCCTCCGAGCGGGAACACAGACTCCATTTCCCTCGTGATTAGAACCCTTCTCCCCATTTTCATCCTGGGAGTATTTGGGGCTGTTATGGCTGAGTTACCGTTGGGGTACGGAAGGACGGGATGAAGGTTTTGTCAGCAATAATTTGGGGAGGGAAATGTTGATAACGCGACGGGAGGCGCTGGGCACCGCAGCACCCAGGAGCAGGGGCTGAAGAGCGGGGCCGGGGCCGGGTGCTGGGAGCGGTGCAGGATGCAGAGAAAGGCGGGATAAAGCGCGCAGGGGTGGGTGGGCTGGGGAGCGGCCCCATCTGCCCTCCCCTCACCAGACGAGCCGCTTGCGGCACCGACCTGCACCCAAAGGGTCCGGCTGCCGCGGCGGGTACGGTGGGGCTGGCAGAAAAATCTCACCGCGTGATTCAGCCAGAGTCGCTCAGGCTCCGGGCTTGCTGGTGAAGCATAAAATACTTCAAACTAACAAAAGATCCTTGTTAAAGCTGGAAAAAATCAAACGGCAGCATTGCAGAGCGGCAGCCGCCCAGGGGGTCTGGCAGCGGGCGCAGCCCCACGCGCAGCATCCCCGGGGTCAGGTCCCACCCGTGTTCCCCGGGGGCTGCTCTGCCTGGGACCCACACGGGTCTCGATGCCCAGGCAGCACGAGCTGAAGCAGCAGCTGGAGGGATTTTTTTTTTTTTTTTTTTTTCCCTTTTTCCTGGCTCCTTGTTTCTCTGAAAAGTTTCCTTTCGGGGCTGTAATTTTTCCAGGGACAGAGGCCTTCAAAACAACAGTGCTGCAAAGAAAGAAACTATTTTCTTTTCCCGTTAGCCCTTGTAGTAAATGACTATGGATTGGAAGAAGCACCGAGGCACTAGCCCAACGATTCTGGTGTCCCAACCCACAGGTGCGTGGTTTGCTTTCTTACGGAAAACGTTTTGATTTCATCTGAGCAAGAAAAATATTTTCCAGCATAAGTAAAACCTTGTAGGTTTTTACGCAGAGAAAAGATACCAAAACAAGAAGTTTCAAAGCTTGAGACTGGGCCTCGGTGAGGACTTCCCAGAGGAAGAATGTGGAGAGGTTAAAGGCACACTTCAGTAGACACATCTATATGATAAATTTAGAATTGAAATGTACTTAGTGGAGCACTGACATCTTAAATTTATGTGCTGCACAGAGACCCATAAAGGCGCAGGAATCCACCCACGCAGGACTTCTTCCAACATCAGAGTCTTAGTTTTAAGCTCCATAACTCTCTCTGGCCCCACTCCCTGCACAGTTAACCAGCTGAATGCTCTGATTTAGGAGCAGCTTTCTACACCGGATGTTTTCTTGGCAACCGTCAAGAACATTACTCGGCCTATACATCCATAAATCAAGAGTCGGTCCGCCAAAAAAATCCTGCAATTGGCTTAAATAAATCAGGAGATGCTTTGAACCAGTAAAAGCTGCAATGGTTTTTATTTTCCTTATATTTTCAGAAATTTATGGAAGAAGTGCTTTCACAGCCTCTATCGGAGGCAGAAGTTCTGAAGATTCTTGAAATCGTATGTAAGCCGTTGCCATTCCCATGGAGGCTTAGAGAAATATGCCCCTTTGCACCCCCCCGGCACGTTGCCCCCCAGGACCTCCATCCCCTCACGGGTCCGGCATCCTTTGCTCCGCATCCTGCGCACCCTGGTCCCTCGCCGGTGCCTCAGCCCCACGGGCTCATCCTGGCACGGTGCTGCCGTGCCGTGCCCCTGTGGTCACTCTGCTCCGGCAGGGACAGGACGCGGGGCACACAGGGTGCTGCTCACCCTCGCCTTGGCGTCTACCCGCCGGCAGCGGTGGGAGGCGGCAGCAATTTTGGGTAAGGAGCAAACCCCGGAGTTGGCTGACGTTCCTCGTGTCAAAAGCACACGAGTCGGCGTGACCCCGCTGAGGTCTGCGGTTGCTGCGTGAGCTGACGGCGCGGGCGGAGGGCAGAGCAGCTCCCGGCGCCTCTCCCAGCTCTGCTCGGCGCTGTTTGCTCAAGTCAGGCGGGACGCAGGACGTGCCGAGACACAAACTTCAGCAGTACCGTGAAACAGGCAACTCCGGTCATCAACCAGGCGAGGTTCTGGTGGCTCCAGCACCCTCCAGGGAAGCGGCAATGCCTTCTCCGCACTGGATGCTCCTCGCCCGGTGCATCGTGCACTTGTGCTACAGATGGGCTCTCCTGGGGGGTGACATCCTGTGCAGGCAGCCTCTGCCCCTTCCCTGCTGCTCCCCGGGCAGGGATGGCGTGAGCCGCAGGGGTGCTCGCGAGCCGCCCCGCAGAACGGGCAGGTACAGAAGGGGGGCAGGGGGCCGGGGCCCCAGCGTCCCCCCCGGAGCAGCCAGCCTGGGGGCTGCTGCAGCCCCACTGGGCAGGGCATGCATCCCCTCACCAGAGAGAGATGGTACACGGGCAAACCTGATGGCTTTGCCCCAGCTCAGCAACCCGCACTGACGATGCGTGCTGCCGGCCTCGTTATTCCTCTCCACGCTTTTCCTGACAGCCAGGATGACTGCTGTGCAAAGCTGGTGTGCGCACACACAGTTAAAAAAAAAATAAATAAACCAAACCACCCCAAAAGCCTCGTGCCGGAGTCCTGGCACGGACAGCGTGTCGCTGCACTCCCACTCCCGCGCCAGCTCTACGCCTCTCTCCCGTTAAAACCTGCACCTTAAAGCACTTCGTGGTGCTCCCCAGGCTCGGGGCTGGGCCGAGCAAACTGCTGACCTGGGCAAGAGAGGAGCAGCGAGCTGCAAGAGCCCCTCGCACCTCGGGCGCTCCAGGGCCGCCCCGGGGGGCTCTGCCACCGCGCTGACCACAGCCCGGGTACCGGCGGGGGGTCGGGGGATGGCAGCAGCCCAGCTCTCTCTGCAGGCTCCAGCTGAAGCTGCCCAGGCCGCCAGGGATGGGAGACCCCGACCGAGCGATCGGAGCTGGAGGAGGAGCAGGGGAGCCCCCGCCGGCGTGGGGCACTGGCAGCAGGCGGGTGTCCCGCGGGGACGCTGGCCGAGCGCTGCTGTTGGCGTGGGTTTGGGCTGTGCTGCTGACCGGGGTCCATCCACACCTCCTGAATAATCCGGCGTGCGGAGCATCCCCCTCCACCGCTCGTTGGGTCGGTGCAGCCCAAACCTGATACAACTGGAAGGCACGCAGGGAAACGGCCGCCAGTGCAGCTGTGTCGGTGTGCGCAGCGCTCCCAGGGCCCCCGGGGAGATAAACCGCTGTCGAAATGTGTGTTTAAAGCACATTATCATTTTAGGAAACGGAACAATTTTTCTGTTTTAAAAATTTCCCACTGGCTGTTCTAAGGACAAAGGCAAGCAAACTGCTTTTAGGGCTGCTTGACATGAGAAAGAAGAAAAAAAAAAAAAAAGCAAAAGCAAGATTGATTCCTCACTCGGCTTCTGCCGTTGGAGCCCATCCTGCAGCAGACGGGCTCCCCGCTGCTTCATCAGGAGAGCGGCCGTGCCCGGGGCAGCCCCGCTCGCTGACGGAGGCTGTCAGGAAAGGTCCCGCTGCATTTGTTATCGCCGAGGTCCAGCAAGGGCACCCGGCAGCCTGCCTGGGACGGGGCGATTTGCCAGCTGGGCCAGGAGGGTTAGGGCCAGGAGTCTACAGAAAAATGTACCTGGCAGCGCGAAGTGGAGCTCTGCAGCCCTCCCAGACCTCCCAGTACGTCCTCCTCCCCGCTGAAAAGTGTTGCTTTTTCTAAATTGGAGGGTTACTGTGCATATCAAGTGGGCTTCTGCTCCAGAGCAAGGCCATTGCCAAGGACGGAGCACTTGGCCCGAGCGTTTCTGCCTTCGCTCTGGAGCGCTGACCCCCCCATCTCCTGCGCCGTTAGAAACACTCGGGGCTATCAGCAATTCCCAGGTCGTGCGTAGGTCACAGCGGACATCACGGTGGACGGATGCGCGATGTGCCGCAGAAATGGCGGGACCCTAACAGAGCGAAGTGAATTTGTGCTTTTGGCCAGCCCCAGCCCCCCGCTCGGGCTCATTTCCCTGCTGCTCTCGTACAAGCAAACGCTGTGCAAGCCACACCAGGCTGGAGCCCGTGAGAGGACCGAGGTGTAAGACCGCAGCCACGTGCAGGACCAGGTCCGTCACCCCGGGACGTGTTGGAGCGGCGGCTCCTGCATGTCCCAGGGGACGGTGGTGGCCAAGTAAAAGTTTGAGGGGGGACACTGGGGCCAACGTGTTGCCAGGTATCGGAGGCGGCACCGCAGCCCGTGAATGGCAACAGATTTTTCAGTGTCGCTCACGGGTGAATTTTGAGAGCAACACATTCGTTTTTACGGGCGACTCAAACAGAGGGACGGGACCAGGGTCTCTGCAGACGACTACACACGACGCTACTGCACGCGGGCGAGGGTCTTGGCACTGCAAAGTACGTCGTGCTTCCGGGTTGCGGGGTAGCGGTACCTGTACCACTGCTGGGCAATTATACACTAGACATTGGCAGCTATTTGGGGATTGATGAGGTATTATATTTTTTTTTTTTTTCCAAGCTCTTTGGTTTGTCTCACAGTGAATAAAATCTTGACCCTGTGCAGTATTCACTTCTGTGCCTTGAATTAATAAGTGGGCTGATAAGGAGTGCTTTTTATTACTTGGAGAGCGCAGGTCAATTTTATAAAGAAGTTCCAGCAGAATGGATTTACAACTGCTCATAAAGATACTGAAAACAACAACAAAAGGAGGAGGACACTGGCCTTTATTAGCTCCTTGCTTTGAGAAATACATTAATCAAACGAAATTCAATTTAAAAGACCCAAAGAGGCATATATGAAAGGATTAGTCAATTGATGTGTAAATGAATTAACAGTTCAGACATGTGATTAACAGCAAAATCTGACTGTGAAAAACAGCCTATGAATAACCCAACATACAGCCTTGTCCACTGAAAAATGACCCACTTTTACTCCTGGCGTCTTCAATAGCTAATATTCATCACACTGGATAACATTGTTCATGCACATAACTGAAACAAAAGCCAAATACACGCACAGAGCAGTGTTCCAACAAACGAGATTCTGCCTTTATTGCACTTAGAACAACAACAGATTTTTAAGATTACAAGAAGAGCTGAACACCAAGCGTGAAGGTCTGCCCTGTGGCACAGCACAGGCCGAGGGCTCGCGTGGGACCCAAGCACGGACTAAACCGGTCAGAAAGTGAATATTTTCATTTCCCAGCGTGGAATTGGTTTTGCCTTTATCCTGGATGCCAGACAGGCTCCTCTTTTTGGTTACGAGAAGAGACATCCTTCAGTCCCGCACGGTGACTCCTGAGTCACGCTCGTCTCCTGGGCATCCTCCGCCGCATCTCGCCGGCCAGGGCAGCGGGTGTCACTGCTCCCCAGTCTCGATGACGTCGTAACATTGTAGGTCTCCATTTTCCTTATTCAATGTATTCAGTTCCAATTAAAGAAAAAAAAAAAAAAAAAAGACCAGTGGCAACAATCCAACCAACATCCTTCTCTAGAAGCAGAATTTGGCCTCAGATGCTATTAGTTTGGGCAAACCACTGCCAGTTCTGAAAGGCGACTGAAAAAGACTACAGTGCTGCAACCATAATACAGCTGCAACCATAATAAAATGATACGTGTACGCTTCGACATCGCTGCACATCTGGCAGAGGATACAGGTTCGCAACGCAGCAGCAAAGTCGTGTCCCCCACCCCGAGACAGGGCAAAGGCTTTTTCCGTGTCACGCGTGGGAAGCTGGCGGCTTAGCCCCCGCCTCGGAACCAGGCCTAGGGAAACAACCGCTTCGCTGTACCGGAAAGTCTTTCTGCCCGGTCTGTAGGCTACCCGTTCTTTTTTTTTTCTTTTGGTAATCCTGCAGAGTTTGCTTCAGGACTTTACTCAGCTACGGTGTAAACGAGCAATTGCAGAGACGCGATGTTTAGCTACTGTCACGACTATAGCCGTGGGCTGGGAGTCCTCCCCAGGCAAAAAGGCACCAGCAATGAGCTTTTTGGCTTATTACAAAGAAAATAAAATATATCAATATAGAGAACTCTTTTTATTACAGAGACATGTTAACAAATAAAAACAGCATTCAATTGCCACAGACCACAAAATACCCGGCACAGAGAGCAGCTTATTATAAATTCGCTGTGGTTTGATGTGTGGTGCAGATAGCCAGTTACTTGTTGAATCGCCAGTGCAGGCTCCCCTGCCATTTTAAAAGCGAACGAGCAAGAGCCCCTCCGTGCCGCCTGGGAGCGGGTGAGGGGCGCAGGTGGGTGCGGGAGGGCTGCAGCCTGCCCCGCTCCCCTCCGGACCCGTGCCTCCCCCCCCAGCAGGCTGGGGCAGCCTCTCGCCGGTGGCAGCAGGTTTCGGTCCCGCCGCCGGTCCCCGCCGCCCCCCCGCTGCCGGTTTCCAGGTACGCTGGCATTTGGTAGCGGGCGCCGGGACGTGGCGGTGCCGAGTGCGAGTCGGCCAGTCGTTAACGGTACAGGAAAAGATTTCTGTGCTCCGAAAAGTCTACTTTGAAACAGTTAGAAAACAGCTACCGCTTTGGAATTCCAGCATTCTGCCCGAAAGTGGAAGGACACTTTGTGCAGTCAAAGAGGGCAGAAACAAAGGACGCTCCGTTGTCCCCCAAGTGCAAATACTATCCCTGTCTAACCAGAATCAGCTACAAGAAAGCTGGAGAAGCAGATGCCGACACCAGGCTATGCCAGTGTATGCTCCATTCACGCCGTGAAAGGATGGACGTTTGAAAACTGGGCAGTGCCTAACCAGACAAAACTATTCAAAGTTTCCATTAATATTGGCACATACTGATTCATCTCCTGAAGAACATTTAGTTGCAATCAGTGCAATCAGAAAATAAATCCTCTTAGAGCACTACATTAAACAGATATCTTTAGCAATGCAAAACGGGGCATGCCATTTTTTAATACATATATATACGTCTAACATATGTTATTGAAGCATCTAGGGAGAGAGAGATCAGTAAGTGGAGTGACAGCCACACACAGCAGGGAGCTGTGGAGACGGCCGGCGTTGGCCCGTGACTCTGCCCGGGGGCACGGCCACCCCCCTGTGACACCTCGGGTACAACCCAGCGTCCCCACGGCCCGTGGCAACGACCCGCCGGCGCCGCACAGGGCAGAGCCGCGAGCGTGGAACAGCACGTGGTGGTAAAGGCGGTCAGCGTCCTGCCGCCCCTCCGCAGCGCTGACTCACGCGGCGTTCACCTTGCGTGCACGGTGCGCGATGCTCACTGCGCTGGCTTAACGCGGTTCTTCCCGAAGCCAACGCACAGGGCCTTTTGACTTCTAAGGGAACAGCGTTCAGATGCTGCCCGGCTCCAGAAACGTCCGCTCAGCTCTTCCTCCTGCCAAGCGAAGCTCCCTGCTGACCGCGGCCGGGGCTGGCAGGAGCCTGTGGAGTGAAGGTGGGCGAAGGTGGGCGAAGGTCTGCAGGCGCTGGCCCAGGAACGCTGCCTGCCCGGGCACGGAACTGCACCGCGGCATCCGGCTCACGTCTTCTGGCACTACACAGGCTCGAGGAACAGTTCCCCCTGCGCGAACTAAAGGCCCCTCATCTCGTACCCCTTATCTCACGACAGCCTTCCGTGCAGAAACGCCGCTCCCGGGCCGACGCCAACGTGTGTGTTCCTTCTCTTCCATCTGCTGCCGTCGGTGGGAGCTGACGGTCCGAGCCACGACCCAGCTAAGCCAGCACGAAAGCCCACGCATCCCAGCTAAACCAGAGCAGAGCCAGCGAAACCAGAGGGGGATGTGGAAGTGGTTCGCTCCCCGGCTGCGCGAGCCAGCGATGCCGAAGGGGGGGGTCTCCTCTCCCGGGGCTCGACGTCCCGAGGGAAGCCTCAGGGACAGCTTCTACATGATTGTGAAGATGGTGAAAATCTCTTTGCTTTATTAAAGCAAAAGCAGACAAGAAAGTGCAGAAGAAAACACAAAGTACAGAGATTTATGGCAGGACCTGGACTTTGGTATTTCTTAATACTCTTTTTTCCCCGGTTCCTGCAGCAGCCCATGAAAATAACCAAGGAAACGGTGTTAACTCTCCCCGGCAGATACACACACAGGTGCCAGCGATCCTGGTTCCCACATCCTCCAGTCATCTCTCTAATAATATCTTTTTTTTTTTTTTTTTTGAATAAAAAGTTCCAGAAGTTACTTGGATGCAAAGAGCCAGAGGACACAACTCCCTGCCCCGCTCGCACGCATGGGGGCTCTGGGTCCTTATGGAGGGAGGCAGCCTGCCTGCTCCCCTGCCCCATCGCCCGGCGGTACTCCCGCTCCCCTCTTAAAGCGGACGTGGCTGGAGAGGCATCGTACACGTGAGTTGCACGCACCTGGCAGATGATGTATGGGCAGTATCCCCTTCTAAACCGCTTTTCATTTGCACTACGCTTCCACCAGCAAATCAGTGTATGCAAATCCCTGTTCAGTTTGATTTCTTCCCAGTCTCCCAGCAGAAAGGTACCCAGCAGGATACCTCCACCCTCATTAACTAATGAAAACTTTAGACGGAAGCTTGCGCAAAATGCAAAGCTCTCCAAAGGAGTTACTCAGTTTGCTCATAAACATCCTCCTATCGATGACAGATCGGGCATTACCAACCCAGCTGTTCATTGTATTCGTCTGCCAAAGGCCAGAAAATCTCTGAGAAGAGAGGAACGCACCAGCAGGATTTTTTTTACCAGTTCATTTGCAAATATTAGTAGATCATATCAACAATTAAAATGCTTGCAAGCCTCTAAAATAGGAAAAGCTATTGAGACCACCGTCCTGTTGGCTGGCATTCAGGAAGGTTAGCTACAGATCCTGTCGCCACCTGCACGAAGGGATTTCAGGAGGAAGAGCGCGATCAAAGCCATCTCTAGCAGGGGAGGAAAACTCATCACAAATAACCGTAAAGAGAGATCCTCCCCTTCGACAGTTTTGGGGGTTTTTTTTCTTACCCATTCCCTTAAGGAAAATCCCATAGCACGATCGAAAAGCGTCAGGAAAACCGTTTGTTCTCACCGAGCGCCCAGACGAGCCGTGAGCGCGTTCGCCTGCAGAGCTGACGGTGACACTCAGCTCGTGGCCGGGCCAAGCAGCGGCGGCGTTACCACTGCTCTCTGCACGACGCGTACGTGGAAATCAATTGGCCTAAACCTCGCTCCCTTCACTTCCAACGACATCTGGCAAACACAAGTAGCGGGTATCACGCGGGGGGGAACGCAGCGGCACGGGGCCCCTTGCAGACGCCTGTCAGCAAAGCCCCGAGGGGCAGCACTACCCTGGCCAGGGCCTGCACGCGCTGCGCTCGCCGACCCCCCGGCCAGGTCTGACCTGGCGGGTTTGGAGGGCTCACAGCTGTGCGGGATGGGGGGAGCTGAAACACGGCGGGGCACGCAGGCTCGGCCGCTTTGTGGGAAGCGGAGCTCGCCAAATAAACAAATCTGAATAGAGGGGTCGGGTGGGCCTGCGCTTCCTTCTCGATGGGAGGTACGACGTGGAGCCAAGGCAGCGCGTGTGCCTGACGAACCCCGCCGGCGTCTCTCAGATCCTCCCGACTGCTGGGGGCCGCCAGCAGTGCAGACCCACCGCTGCTTGCTGGCTGCGGGCCGGGCGCCCGTCACCCGGGGCACCGTCATCCGTCCTCAGCGCGCAGCTGCAGCCCGCGCCGTGCCACCACCGTGCCACCACCGTGCCACCACCGTGCCACCTGCAGCTGCTGGGGACAGCCGGTGCGCGTGGGACGCTGCACGCAGGACCGTGCGCGCGGGACAGTGCACACGGGGCAGTGGCTCCCCGGGCTGCAATCAACCACCGCAATTAGCAGAAGCCGCGCGCAGCGCTCGGAAGGGCAGGAGGTCGGCACTCGCCGCAGCCACCTCCCGAAGGACGGGATTAACAGCCAGCGTCCCGTGGCCTCGCAGGACCCGCAGATCCCAGCCCTGCTGCTTTGCTCCCGGGACGCTGGTCTGCTGGCATCGGAAAAAGTAGCTGGGACAAACGGAAAACGAGTAGCGTGGCTGGGGACCCGGGGGCTGCAGACACCCAGCGGGAGCAGAGCTGCGGGGGGGCTGGGCAGGGGCCTGCGGGTGCCCACTGGAGAGGGGAGAGTGTGAGGTCCGAGGATGTCAGGCACTTGCGGAGGTGGGTACGGCTGTGTCGGGGGAGCAGCAGCTTTCGAGGACGGGAATGTGACTGCTGAGCGCCCGGGCATCCGCGGGGCAGACCGAGATCCAGTTTGACTGGCTGCAGGAAAAACATCCCAGGTGGAAAACAGCAGCCATCCGGCATCTCTGGGGATTTCCAAAGGTCGCCTTCCCCTCCAGCCCTCTTGCTGACAAGGCTCCACCAGCTCGTCCGCGCTGCTGCGCCGGCGGGGCTGTGGGGCCGCAGACGGCAGTGGCGTGCTGTCCGGAGCAGACCCCACGACGGCCGTGTCGCAGCTTTCGGAGCCAGCAGCGGGTCCTGTAATTCATCAGGCTGCAAATTCATCTCACCCCCCAACTCTTCTCTGTTTCTCTACCGTAATATTTTAGCTCATCTGCATCCCAGCACCATAATGCAAATAAAAAGTCCCAAAGGAGCCCAGTAAAGTAACCCGCACCCAAACTTATAGGTTGAACCTGCTGCTTGTCTTGCTCTGTTTAAAAAATAAACCCCAACCCAACAACTGCTGGCGTTCCTCCCAATCTCCGGTGGCTCTGGGCCGTAAGAGTCACTGTGGAAAACACACAAGCAAGAGAGCAGAGACACGGTGCCCCTGCCACCGTGCCACAGTCCCCTGTCCCAGCACAGCACGCCAGCCAAATCCAGGCAGAAACCGTGGTGGGTAGGTCAGTCCAGAGGTACCTCAGGAAAAATAGAAATCTCAGGAATCCCAGCAGGTAGTCGTTCGTTACTGTCCGTCTTCTTGGCACGCCGCCCCCGTAGAGGGGATTCCCCAAGGCACTGCAGTACAGTAGTGCAGAAATAACAGGCAGGAGATGGCTGAGATGGGGATGGCAGAACTGGGAGGTCCCTCCGAAGATCACTGTGCGTGGAAGTAGATAGGCTTGACTTTTCCAGACAGGATCTTGGGAACCTGCACAGAGATGATCTCGGCCATCATTTCGGGGTAGTCCACGCTCACCATATGTGCCTTAATTAAAAGGTCAAATGTAAACTGATGCAGATCCTTGGCAATCTGGGAAAGGAAGAAAGTTTGTTAAGCAAGACGCCCCCGGGCAGCGCCTTCTCTGGGAAGATACCGAGCAGGCCTTGGCAGGCACAGCAGGGCCGGGCTGGACCTTGCTGCGGCGGGACCCGCTTTGCTCTCTGGCCACCGCTGCCCCGCTAACAGTTACCAGAGGGCAGGTAGGCGCATCCCAAGGATGAGCGAGGGAACCACCCAGCCTGGGAGCACGGAGCGTGTTTTGCCATGGCCCTTCACGCTCAGGCATTACTGAGTCCCACAAAACCAGGGATGTATAGAAAGGGCGCTTTACTACTCCTACAGAAACTCGGCTTACTGTGTGCAGATGCTGCTGACTTCACTCACTAAGAATTACTTTTTGCTCATGGACATATAGCTGTGTGGGCCTGGAGCTGAGCCCCAGGGAAGAGGAAAGGTCTAGCTCACGTTACACCGGTATGACTTTAAGTCACAAACAGAGAATTTGTTTTCACTGCTATAATCAGAGAAGATTCATCAGGGTCACTGAGATTTTGAGTTGTTCTGCTAGGCTGACGATGGAAAAGTATCGTCCACAAAGAGCTTTTCATTGCTAAAAAGGGAAGCCCATAAACCCAAGCACAAGAGTGGTTATTGCAGGGAGTGACAGACACCGATAACTTTCACTCCCTCGGTAGAGTTGGCATCTCCCTTTTCTCTGTCGCTTAACCTGGGAGCAGACTGCAATACTGTCCCTGCAAAGGTGTGCCAGGAGTTAAAAAGCAAACCACAAAGGGTGACAGAATCATCGAACAGCCCAGGTTGGAAGGGACCTCGAAAGGTCACCTGGTCCGGTCTTCCCTGGGAACGGGAGCCTGGATGAGACTGCCTAGCGCCCTGCCCGATCGCATCCTGACACCCTCCAGTGACGGGGACTACCACGACCCCAGGGAGGTTGTTCCAGTGAATGATCGTTCTCACTGTAAAAGGTTTCTTTCGTATATCGTTTCTTATGTGTATAGATAGACATTTCACTGTCCTCTCTTACAGGATGCACGGAGTCCAGGACCTTGGTGAGCTGGTAAAATCGCCGAGAGCAGGAGGTAGGGTTCTTCCTCTTGCAAGCGATGATACGGTCAAGTTCCTTAATGTAATTCATTCGAAGTTCATCAAAGAGCTTCTGGTTCTTCAGGCCATCCACTGGAACTGGGTGGGACACAGGCAGGAAAGAGTGAGAGTTGCCCAAAAAGCAGAGAGAACAGAAGAGCAAGAGGAAGGCGGGAGACGTGATCAGAGCAGAACTAACAGGAAAGATCTGCCCACCAGCCCCGCTTCCGCTATGGCCCTCATCTGATCAGCTTGTTGGACTGCTGCTAGCCCAAGGACCCTCGTTCAGCACTCGCTATCAGACATGCAAGGTAACAACGTGCAGCACTATCTTCCTGCTCGGCGGGTGATGCTCGGAGGTCCCCACGATGACAGCAGTCAGGCTGAGGAGCAACCTCCTGCCCGAGCTGCGCTGTGCAGAGGTGGGGTGGGCTAGCTGTGGGGGGTGGTGGCACCCTTGGGCTTGGCAGCTCGCTGTCTCTGAGCAGCTCAGCTCGAAGCAGAGAGGAGAACATCCACAGCCATCCCTTGGGGAGTATGAGCACATGCACGGGGAAAGCACCGGGTACCTCTGGGGCGATACAGTGCATAGCAACTGGAGATCTGCTGAGGAAAGGACGTGAGTACTTACTAATACTGAAGAAGAGCAGAGCCTTCATACAGAGAAACTCCTGGGGTGTGATCTGAAGCCACCCGAACTCCTGAGAGAGGTGCCGCATCCTGACACACTGGCTGTACATTCTGGATTTGTGCATCCGGTACCTGGCAGGGCAAAACGCGCAACGCATGGCAAGGAGATCAAAGCTCTGCTGAGTGATGTGTGGGGGAGGACACGCTCTGCCCAACCCGGTAATCCCAGCCTCGCCTGGCACATCCCCACGGCCAAGAACCTGAGCTCTGTCTCGGGGGAAGCTGGCAGCAACAGGCTGCGTGCGGGAGAGGAATGTTTTCCAGAATTCCCATGTGTAATCCTCTTCGTGTGGAAACGGATGACTACCTGGGATTTGCAGGGTTCGCTTGACCCTCTGCCTTCCCGAAGAACGACTGCAATGATTCACCAAATGTGGCTATCCCCGAGGGATCCGACGCTGAGCTCGGGGCTCTCAGCGTGAGGGTGTGCTTGTCCTTGCTGCTGTGTGCATTTACTGGTTCTAAGCTCTTCTACCTTAGTGCCAACAACCCCTCCCCAACTCTCAGCTGATGGTACTTCAGGGAGAACCCAGCAGGAACTTGCAATACGGGCTTGTTCCTGTCTCTGCTCGCTCCAGCTGACCAACCAAGCTGAAAACAGGAACTCAGACCCCTCAGAAGAAAGGCAGGTCTGTATGGACCAGCCCCCCACACCCCGCACCGGCACCTGCTGCTGCCTTGGTGGAAGTCGAACCCAAGGCAAGGTTGAGGGAAAAGGAAGAAGGACCAGGAGAGCCACTGCACCTCTCCTTGTTGCTCCAGAGACCACTGGAGAGCAACTAGAGGGGAGCAGCAGGGCCCCCCTGCGCGCTGTCGGGCAGCTCTGACAGCAGGCTTTCGCAAGCCGTGCGTTTCATAAGCAGCTGGGAAAGCAGATTCCTTTCCTTGTTCTCATTTCTCACCTAGTCTGACCCAGACAAAGCACAATATTAGATTGTTGCTATTTCGCACTTACTCGTTGAAGACCAAATCTGGAGCGAAGTAAAGCATCCTGGAATTGACGTTGGTGAAAGATCTCCAGCCCATAGCAAAAACCATAAGGCCCATCCAAGAGTACTGGATTATTGACATCTGGTCATCCACATGCAGGTTGCGAAATCCTATTAAAAAATGAGAGGGATGTTACAAATTACTCTTGCCTTCCTGCAGTTACCAGGGCTGTTTTCCTGCAGATTCCAGCTCTCCTGCAGCGCTCCTGTTATGACGAGGTGGTCCACAGCCCAACCTCAGCTCGTCCCAGGACACGCAGCCGGAGACACAACCGCAGCGACAGCAGCCAGGTGCTCACACCCCGATGGGAAACAGAAACGGCCAAAGCACAAAACTGCAGCTGGAAGAGGAGAAGGGGGGGTCCCCAGACACAAGGAGGGGATAAACAAAAACGCAAGCAGCAGTGTCTTGAAGGAAGGCAGTGACAAGTGGCGATGAAGGGCATCTTCCCCCGTGAGGCTCAACGATCTCCACGAATTGTAGCTGAAGGCTTTGCGAGACTCAGCGAGGTGAGCAAGCATCGCTCTGCAACAGACAGGACAAAAAAGGTACAGCAGGGTGGGATTCAGTGACGTCCTGGAGTCCCGCAGGATAATACACCCAAATTCGGGTGCTGAGCGGGTCCAGCCTCCCCAGCACCAGGCTGGCCCCGCCACAGCCCTCATTTCTGGCGCTAATTAGACACCCAGACTGCCCGAGTCTTACTGTGCCATCTGCTCTGCAGTCATTGCGTAACCCCCAAAGTTACGCTCCAACACGCTCGCAATTACCGTGTGGGACACTATGTCAAAAGTGAGTGAAATAAATAGGCGATGAGGCTTTGTCTGCTTTGTTCTGCTCACAGAAACAAATCAGCCGAAGAGGAGCGGGAGCCCCAGCAGCAATACAGCGAGCCGTATCACATTCCCCAGGCACTGAGGCAGAAACAAGCCCTCATTAACAAATTACCTCATTTGGTGCAATTCTGGCAATCGAGGAAATAAACTGAAAAACTTCCTTTATTTTCAACCCGTTCAGACTTCACCAAATTTAAGTAAATGGATTTTAGTGCATAATGCTCAGAGCCAGCAAGTAACCCCGAGGCCTCATCACAGGGTAACAGACTGCTCCGGTTTCTCTGTCAAATACACAATGCATTTAACTAATGACTGCGAAAATGAGTATGAAAACCTCTGCTGAATCGCAAGCTAAACAAAAATATCAATTAAATTCAAATTAGCGTTCCCAGATGGTGGTTCGCAGTTAAATCCCAGGCATGTTTACAACACAGGCACAAACATCACCTCCAACACTGTACTTTTTTCCAGATACTCGTCAGTAGTCAAATGTAATCGGGTTTCAAGAAAATCGTATGTTATTTCAATCAAATATTAAAGCAATTCTAGCACCTCCAGCGTATAATTATAATCCATTGAGGCGAGCATCTGTCTCTTGCTTGGGAAGCCGTCAACTGCAAATGAGCACAAGTCATGTTTTATGGCTGACTAAACTCACTTTACGTGCATACATTTTCCTTTCAGCTTTCATGTCACCAGATTAAAAAAACTGAAGCTCGTGCGCAAACCGGGTCCGACCGACCCTGGACAGGTAATTCCTATCCGGAGGGCGCTCGGCTCCCAGCTGCACATGAACCTTCCGACAGCCAGAGTGAAACTCGTTAACAGCACACGAGTACGGACAAGGCACCTGGGCAACTCAAGGGCTTCATAAACGGCCATAGACATCTCTAGGACATGTCTACGTTAGATTTTCCTATTTAATTACAGTACTCCATGCTATAAAAAAACCTTTCTATTTATCCAGCAAATTTGGTCAGAGATGAATTCACTGCCTAGTAAAACCTAAGCTGTTCACAGTGACCGCTTCCTTGAATTTCCTCCTGTGCCGTACTTGCCACTGCTCTTTTTCCTTGCCGAGACTTTCTGAAAAGGTCGGAAGAACTTGAGTTACTTGAAGAGGAACCATGCTGCTGGCCCCCGCGGTTGAGAGTGCCGCGAGCAGGCAGCGAGATGGTGCAGGGAACGCTCCCGCGCTGGCACTGAGTGATGAGGATGAACATTTCGTCAGTCTGCTGCACACCCATACCCCCCAAATCCATAAGGTTAGGGTTCTTCCTCTTTTTAAATTGCTCTTTGAAGGAAAAATGAATCTTGTCCTCAGAGGGAACTGGCAGACAATGCTCTATAAAAAACAAGGGTGAACGTGAAACGGTAGATCAAGCTAAAGACTGACAGCCAAAACTTCTTCCGCAGGTTGAAGGAAGCTCTGAGGAAGGCTCAGCGCAGCCCTCCCGACAGGACGGCGAGGACACGCACCCCAGCGTGCTCGGGAGGAGGAGGAGTTCCCCAGGAAAGAGGCTTCTAACCACGCAGACAAGAAGATCCGGGGAATACGAACGTGTTTATGACGGCAGATGCCCTGCCTTCAAAAGAGATGGAAGAACTTCCCAACGAGAAGATGGGCCCCAGAGGTGCTGTAGGGCCAGAAATGAACTGCAAGCCAGGGCACGATGGAGAGGATGAGCTGGGGGAGGAAGGCGGCAAACCAGAGGTCTCTGACGTTTGGCTTCCCTCGTGCCTATTTTCTGGGAGCCAGGTCCATAAATCCCACCTCCAAAGAGGAAACCTATACTCTGTAAGTGCCTTGGAGACAGACAACGTACCCCTGAACAGCCAAGTCTGTGCATTTAGCCCTAATTCACACAAATGACCCATCCCCCTTTTGCTGGGTTCAGCACCAACAGGACGAAGCCGTCGGAAACGCCAACGTCCGCGGCAGAACCTCCCCGTTCTGCTCGCCCCGCCGCGACGCTGCGAGCGCTGCCTCTGCCCGTGCAAACCAGCGCCGAAGCGCTCCGCAGGCAGCAGTTCTCATCCAGGACTGGCTTTCCCTTCCCAACGACTATCAGCTCCCCAGCGTATCTGGGGAAAGCATTTGCTGCGCCTAATATTTGCTATGAGAAGGATTTTGGTGCATTTGTTCATTACCTTGCAGATATGTTCACCAAAAAAAAAAAAAAAATATTTGTGAAAGCTTTATCAGTGTTTAAGGAAAAGTATTTGAACACAACAGTTTTGTTGTTACGGGACTTAAAGTTTCCTTTCTGCTTGTCCACAAAATCAAGTTCTAAAAACACAGTGGCCGACTTTTCTAAAAGAAATCACTGCTTCCAGTTTCTGAGTTGAAATGCCTTGAAACCAAACTGATTTTCAGAAACCAGATACCTATCATTTCCTGGAAACCTCCCCACTCCAGGCATCTTAGATGATGTACGATCAAAACCAGCGTGAAGAAAACAAATGCAAACCCAATGCCACAATATGTTGTTAAATTTTTAGCGTTGGCATAGTATGAAGAGACCCAAATGAAGATACCTTCTACAGAGAGAAATCATAGCAAAAGTAAAATTAAATTTACTGATGACTTGAAAAAGATCAATGCATAACCTTTTTCTTGTGAATAATCTTAAAGCAGCACAGTTTGGAAATAAATTCCTTATCTTGTCTCTTGACGCAGTGCTGTGCCAGAAGGCTAGCTATCTTCCTAAGAGATCAGCAGCTGAGCACCTCGCACGTTACCACAAACTAACATTTCCAATATAGGCGAATACCCATTTTGTATCCGGAGACGTTCTTGTCTGGAGAATGGCAAGAGATGCACAGTTCATTGTATCCTTACAGCTAAAGCGCGAGTCGGAGAAGGCAGCAGATTTGAAACAGAAAAGCAGGCGAGCGATGGCCAGGAGCCCCGTTAGCCCCAGGGAACGGCAGGTACGCAGAGGTTCTGCAATAGCTCTAGGAAAGAGGTCCCTCTCCGTGCGAGGGGGCGCGGGATTTCACCTGATCCCCCCTGCACCGAGTTGCTAAAACGCGAAGGCTCTTCGCCCGCCTTCCCGTCAGCAGAGCCGCAGCCTGCCCGTGCCCTTCGGCTGCGCTGCTCTGGCGCGGCCGCTCCCCGTGCACTCCCAGTCCCGTTATTTCTTACGGACTGATTGCCTAACGGCTTCCCGAATGAACTGAAGACTTTCCATTTGCTGCCAGTTAAAACGAGCTTTAAACTAACGTGTCTGAGCGCTGACCTAAAGTAACTGTAACACCTTCACTGTATTTACATACATGGGAAAGGGAAAACACATACTCCTTCCACTGACCTTGAAGTGGACAGATTTTAATGGATTTAATTAGATTCTTTACCTCTGTGTTTCAGCAGCTTTCTTGGCAAGCCGTGGTTATTTAAACTTTTCCTTCCAGGGAAACCAGAGTTTGATTCTACCTTCTCCTACGTGGAATTTCAAGTGCACAGGGTCCAAAGGGCTGCACACGACATTTTCTCCACTGGACAGACGCTGGCATTGCTACTGCGGGCACGCCGGATTCGGAAATGCTCCCACCCGACCCACGCTCGTTTTTAGGATATCACCGAACCCGCACCGGAAGAAGTGCCGCAACACCTTGCTGCATGTTAATCACTCTTGGTATAGCGGCGATGTTCGATGCAGGATGCAAGGTTAACAACCACCTATTAACCAGTATTAATCTATGGCCAGTGTTACCAGGCGGAGGCTATCCCCGTTACAGGTGCGGGTCCCCCCTCCTCCCACCAGCAGCAGCCAGCGGGAAGGAAAACCTTTGCACCTTTACATTGGTATTTATCTTAGCTCACGCAGGGCTGCTTAGGCTTAGTTAAGCCGATGCTTGTGCCAGATATGCTTCGTTAACGGGGAAAGGGGAAGGGGGCTAACACTTCCACCCTTCCTGCGGCCCTCCTGAGGACCACGCAGCACTTCCAGCAGCCACCCGACGCCTGCTGCGGGGCTGCCCTGCGGGGCAGGGACAGAGCGAGGTTTGCCTGCTCGGCACCAGAAACCCGCTGAGACGCGCTGCTTCGGCTCTCGGCCTCGGGCAGCGTTCCTCCTCACCGCCGAGCAGGCTGTGCCGCGGCACTGCAGCGGCCGGTCGAGCCCTCCGGTCTGCTCCCGTTGCACCTCGCCAGCAACGGTGTTCATTAAACAGCCTTCAGTCTCCCAACAGACCGCGCCAAGATCTTTCTGTTTTGATAAAAGGAACTACATCCTGCTGGTTTAAATTGCTTGCGGTTGTTTTCCCCACTACTTCTCCCCCCGCCCGCATTCGCCCACGTCCCCCCTTCTCCTGAGCCCGCCGAGCACCAGGCTGCCTAGCCAACCTGCAGACCTGGGAACCGCAAACCAAAATATAATTTCAATAAATTATAGATAGCAAACTACCTCTGGCTGCGGGGTAGGATTCTGCAAGTTTACCCAAAAAGCGAGGCGGCCCGGCGCTGCCAGCTGCGCGCATCCCTCGCCCGGCTCCGGGGAGGCACCAGCGCCAGAGCAGGCAGAATGCGGCCTCGCAGCGGCAGCTGGACCGCTGCCCGAGCGAAGGGGCCGCGCAACCACCGCCCGGAGCACCAGAACAGCAACGGTGCTGCAGTTGTTTATTCCTTTCCTGGAAAAGAGCAGGAGAATGACTAAGCGGCACGTTTGCAGTTACTGCTGTTGAACCCCGGCGCTGGCATGTGTCAGGGAACGGCTGGAGAAAGCCAGGGAAAACAAAGTGGCTCTGCCTCTCGCCGCGGGGACGGTGATGCTGACGGTCAGGCCCCACAGGACGGGGAGGGCAACCCGGCAGCATCCCACCGCAGCGCGCCCCGGCAGGGCTCCGAGGAGAGCTGGGCTCCGTGAGGGACCCCCTGGCCTGCGGAGGGGATGTGGTCGTACGGCAGCCGCCCAGAGAGCGGTGACTGCTCAGACGTACGAAGACTAGAATTAATTTTGCCCAGATGCTGCCGCTGGCAGAGCGGGTGCCGGCCCCGGGAGGCAGCGGTGCAGCAGCTGGCATCGCCGTGCCACCACGCACCGTGCAGGTGCAGTGCAGGAGTGTAAAAGCCTTTGACACGGGGGTGGTTACGATGAAAAATGTTGTTGGAAGCACTCCCCTTTTCCATTAGCGCTCCCGCAACTCTACAGCCTCAGCCCCCGGATAGCCGGTCAGGTTTGGTGGTGTCTCCGTAAACGTTTCTGAAGAAATCTTGATGTCTGGTGTAGATAAGCCAGAAGAGACAGCATGACTTGTCTCTGGCTTGACAGGCCACATGAACCTTTTCTGACTCAAGAACATAAGAAATAGAATGGGCTATTCTGCATTTAAGCGTATTCAGACTAACAGCCCTCCTGGACCACTGGTCAAGCTGTTTCCAGGGGAACTGCTAAATTTCTGGGAACATCAAACATCTGACTACATTTCATCACCAGGTTTCGGCATATAGTGCCAAACTTATTTTGCCTCAGTTCCCTCCTTTGGTCAGGTCACCCCGCACATGAACAGCAGGAGCCCTCTTTTCTGTGGCATTTCCTGCGGAAGAGGAACAGGGTGAGGAAGGCAGCTTGGTATCGTCCCCACATCCCACTCTCGGGATGCTGGAAGGTGAACTGGATCCCGCTAGACCCAGAGTGACCTCAGCCTTCTGTAACTTCACTCACTCACTTGGCAGGATTACAACATGCGACAGGCAGCGTGTTACAAGCTGTTAAGCTCTATGCTGAGAACCAAGGAGCGTATTCAGTGAAACACACATATCATCAGGATGTTTTCATTTGCAGCACCTGATAGCTATTACCGCTCGGAAACTTCCCGACTGTAACGTACTCCCATATCACGACTATGACTGCATCGTAAATATATTCCAGCAGCCTGTCGCACAAGAGCAATCCGACTGCTAGGAAAAACCCCTTTGGGATTTTTGTCTCTCTCTTTTGCTATTTTACAATTAATTGGCTTGTGAAATACAAAAACGGTGAGGAAGGATTTCTGCTGTCTCTCAAGCCTCAGCTCCACCCAGCCTAGTTTCCCCCATCTCACTCTCGCATCACGAAGCGGCACGCTTCTGGGGAATTTACCCTTTTCACCACTTCATGCGGGTGATGGGACGGGGCTAACGCTCGTTCAGAGCAGACTTCCGCGGGTCTGGTGGGCGCAGCCCTGGAAGTGGAGCCGAACCCCCGCAGGGAGAGCGGGAAGAGAGCAAGACCCCAAACCCCTGCCCAGCGCCAGCCCTTCCCGCGCAGGGAAGCAGACGCGTGCCTACCCAGCACTGCGTGCTGGGGGCTATCAGCGGGGACAGACCCAAAAGCACACGTTTCTGCCTGCTTTGTCACGCCTTAGTCACCTCTCCCATCAACCAGCCGCCCAAAGGAGCCAAACCTGACGCTGCTCGGTGCTTTACCGAGGTATCGCACAGCCAGGCACCCCCAAGGATGCTCCCCCAAGGAACCGCGTGACGGTGGGACACAGGCTGCAGACCGTCTCCTTCGAAAGCCACCCCAGGTGACGCACGCAGGGGACTTCAGGAACGTGCCAGGGAGGGGACGGGATGCGTTGGGGTTTTAGCTCACCTGGCAAGGCCTTTGCCCACTTGACCACGTAGACCAGCTGCCTCTCCCCGAGCTCGTTCAGGCTGGTCAGCAGGTTGGAGAAGGAGTCTGGCTGGCTGTTGTCGTGGCCGGCACACACCACGCCAGGCTCAATGGCCTCCAGGACGTTGAGGAAGATGGGCTGGCACTCATACCCATCAATGTGCGTTATCACCATCTTGGGAGCTTGCTCCTCTGTGGGGCTGGACGAGCTGGCTGCATCAGCGTCGTCTTGTGTCTTCAGGTTACCCAGCTTCTTCAGCTTGCGGGCTGTGGAAATGGCACATTTTAGTGTGAGACTTAAAAGAAAAAGCTCGAGGCTTCTTGGCCTCCAGCTCCACCACGTATATGTATGAGAAAAGGGGAACCAATGGCCAGCAGCAGCTAGTCCTTCAGCGCACGCCGCCCACAGAGGACCTCCCCTAAGGACAAAAGGGAGCACACGCTGCGGAAGGAAATCCATTTGCTCATTAATCTTACATGGAAAAGAACAAGCATCGGTTACATCCTCAGCCACGACCGGCCTCACATTAACTCCCACTTAGAAATGGAGAGGAAGAACTGGGGAAAAGAGAGAAGAGTGGCTCGATTCAAACAGCTACTCACATGCAAGTAAAAAGGGAACCAATGCAAGCAAATAAACTCAGTAGATAGACACGTTCCGGGGAAAACAGCCATTGTGCTCAGATGCTCAAGCGGGATTGTTCCATCCCAGGCCAGAGTGGAAGCAGGCTGCAACCAAGAGAAAAGCCTTCTCGCTGCCCGGGGCTCCTGCAATGCCTCCTGCCCTATAACCAAGCTTTCTCAGCTGGGTTGCTACTCTGCAAATATATTATGGAAAATACATTTTAAAAGCTAGCAGGTGGTTCCACGGCTGTTTCCCTGGAGTCTCCCCAGCTAGCCCACCGAGGAGGAGAAGACTCGAGCAGAGGTGGCCTTGGTCTGCCGGCCAGCTTGAAGAGGAACCTCAGCAGCGTGGGGTAGGGACTGCAGGCAGCCAACGACTGTGGCCAAGTCACCGTGACGAAGTGTCTCTCCTGTGCACCTAGCTCTTAATTACAGATGCCACTCTGCTAGCAAGATACACCAGGAGCTTCAGATGCGTGACTTCAGAATTCTTTGAAAGTCAGTGTTCACCTAATCTGATATCTGCATGACGGTGTTCAGCACGACACGGGTTGGCAGGCCACTGCAGATGGGAACAGCTTTCACCCCTTACTGACTCCAAAAAACCCTAATGAATTAGAGAAAAAAAAGCCGATCGTTTAATTCAAGCAGAGTGTATAACATCAAACCAACTGTCCTTGGGGGTTTGGCTCCTTCATTACATGATACTTATCTCAAATTTCCTTTCAGCTGTAATTAGAAAAATAAGCAGCGAAACATAAAAATGTCAAGTTAAAGTGCAGCTTTGTAAATCAATTCAAAACACTGATCTTTAAGTCATGTACTTTGGATGATCTACTGTATGAGCAATTAAGACAGGCTGCGCTGTAAAAAAAGGAGGAGAAAAGAGTAATAAAAATAAAAGAGAGCAACAGGAACACAGGGCTGCAGTGCAGCCTGACATGCTCCAGCCATCGCCGGCGCGGGTGGCAGGCCACCAGAGCATCCAGCCTCCCCTCTCCCAGCCCTCCCGAAGCCGCCAGCAGCACGGGCAGCACCAGGACCCGGCAGGATCCCCACGCTCTCCTCTCCACCCCCGGAGAGCCGATCCCCAGGACAGGTACGGCACAGCTCTCCCTGGAAGCTGCACTGGAAGCTGCACGGAGGGAGAGGAGCGCGGAACGCTGACCCTGCGTTTCCCAGCACCCGAGGGTTCATTCGGGAAGGAGGGACCTGTGCTGACTCCCGGGGCACAAACCCTGTCCCGTGGTGTGCTTGGCACTGGGCCTTCAGAGACGGCACTGCTGCCAGGACAGAAACGCTCCCAGGCTTAAAAGAAGAACTAAAAACCAAACTGTATCTTCCAAAGATGAATAATCAATGCCCATCGGGTCCTGCGCGTAAATGGAGCCAAACCCACACTGTGTAAGACACGCATGGTTTGGTTTAAATGTGGGTTTGTTTTTTTTTTTTTCCTTACAATTGAATTATCTAATACTAAAAGAAGTTGAGTGCAGTGGGAACACAAGCACCCAACCATGCTGGCTCTGAGACTGCAGCTGTAAACCAGACCCCTCCGTGCTGGAGAGCAGCAAGGCGGATGATAACCGCTCTGATGAGAGCAGCCCTGCGTCCGCGCTGCCCGGGAGCAGTTGCTCCTCAGAGCACTGAAATACTGATGTTACTAGATGGAGAAAGGCTTCCGAGGTAAAGAGTAGCTAATATTGAGTCACCTGTGCAAAACCCCCATTTGGGGGTAGCTCCTACTCAGCAGTTACTGGGAACAAAAACAGAAATAAAAAAAGACCTCTGTTATACTTTTATCCTGGGATGAGCCAAGCCAGGAGCGTGCAGCGTGCTTCTCCAAGCCAAGGCGGGATGAGCCCCAGCGCACGTGACTGGAAACGCGCGGCGTGCTGGCCGGGCTGTGACAGGGACGATGGCACTCGCAAGCCTGGAAAAGCAGCAGCTGGCACAGCACGGCCCCCGCTCGGCGTTAACTGAGAAAATACCGTACGCGTTTGAAAAAAAGCTTAGGGGACGTAATCAGATGGCATCACAATAAAAAATTCACCAGTGCAGAACCCCCGGGGAGCACGCTGCAGAGCGATTATCAAAGCGACACGCATTTTAAGCACTTTAACCTGCCCGCCCTCCCGCCAGGCGTTTCTGAAGCTCGGGGCTCCAGCACGGATTTTCCAGGAGTGCTGGGACCCGGAGAAGTTCGGGGGGGGCCGGGAAGAAAACTGCTTTTGCACTGGCAATGACAGAGAAACCCTGCCAGCCCCAGGCACCGCACGCTGATATCCTGTTCTTTCAACTTCTTATTAACATCGACGTGTGGCTTGTCGAAACCAGCTCCTGTCAAGCCATCACTCTTTTCTGGCACGATAATTTTAGTTGATAATTATAATAGTACTGGTACAGCAGACATGTTTAAGAGATGTCAGTCAGTTTGGCCCATATGAATTAAAAAACCTCAAATGATATAAAATCAGCCGGTACAGCTGAATGATTTTAAATCACCCAAGTGACACATCTCAAAAGTAATTATAAATGTTGGAACAACATCAGACAGGTTTGTTTCTTACGCGGGTTGTTCACGGCCCTTTGCTAGTGAATGTCTACATTCATTCCAAGGAGAAAATGAACTGTTTCTACTAAAAAAGTCTTTATGACAACACAAAGATGGGAAAACAATAATGAACATTAAGGACTGATCGTTGGACAGACTGACCGAGGTCTGCGGATAAGCTCAGTCTATTAAAGCGAAGTCCGTTTCCCTGGAAGTAGATATACCGAGCAACTGAGAAAGTGAGCCAGGTTCAATGAACGCCGAACTCCACCCTCGGCAGCCTCAACTCGCACCAAAACCCGACGGACAAACCCAGGGGCCTGAGCTGGCAGCGTGGTTCAGCGGACACCGGACTAACCGGACCCCGCGCGCGCAACGGAGGAAAACGCTGGCCCGGAGAGCACCTTACCGCCGCCTCTCAGCGCTGATGCTGCTGACACCGGGAAACTGGGATTATTACTCACCGTACGAGGGAGGCGTTCGCAAACTGCAGGAGCCGTAAGAATAGTAAAGGCTAGGCAAGGCACCTTGGAGCAAGGAAGGAACCGATTTTACCTAGGTGGCTGTGCAGCACGCTAAAGGGTTATTCAATCACAGCCAACAAATACCCACTGCGGGCACAGAAATTCAGTAAAAGTAGTTTTTTCAATCTAGCGAGCAAAGACGTAATAAAGATTCAGTTGCTGGAACTCAAGGACAGACAAGATGAAAAATAAGGTACATCTATCACTACACCGAACGTAATTAACTACTGCAACTGCGTGGCAAAATGTGTGTTAGATTCTCCGCTGCTGGGAATGCTTACATCGACATCAAACGTTTTTATAAGACATGAGCTCTATTTTATCCACAGCAACGGGACCGGAATTAGGACTAAATACAGGTATGACTCACGCCTTGGGCTTTCACAGGCCATCGGCAGTTACTACAGTTTTCTAGCCCTACCATCGATGATACCAACTGAATTCTGCATGTTTGGGAAGTTTTGCCCCAAGACAGGGCCCACACGGAGCGCAGTCATGAGGCTGAGGTGCACAGCAGAGCTGTTGGCCGAGACATCCTGCAGCGCAGGCGGGCTGCCAGCTCCGGCCGCGGGCAGAGACGCTTGGTTCTCACAACAGGAACAGCCTACGGGACCTCGCACGCCAAGATGAAAATGCACTGCCGGCAAACAAACAGGAGGTGCCTTAAATCCAGAGCTCGGCAGCGCAGCAGGAGCTGTGCTGGCTGAGCGATGGGCAGGATCCGGACTGGAGCAGGACAGAGGGGTGCGGATGCCCGTGTGCGCAGCGGGGGCTGGCGGGATCCGTGCAGCGCGTGTGCGGCAGCACGCTTCCCATGCACGGGGGCTGGCGGGATCCGTGCAGCCGTGCAGGCACCTGTGCTCGCAGTAGGAACTGGTGCTGTGGGAGAGGCAGGACAGTGCACCAGCAGAACCAAGCACACAAAACCGGCGTTATCGCTTTTTTTTTTTGCCTTTTTTTTTTTTACTTTTTTTTTTTTACTTTTTTTTTACTTTTTTTTTTTACCTTTTTTTTTTTTTCTCTCTTCTCCTTTTCTTGGGCTTTACAGTGTTGATCAGGAGAGAAGATTCTGTTTAATGGATTTCAGCTTGCAGGTCAGAGTGATCTCAATCAATAATGAAGTGCTTCGACATATTGCTATTCTGCGCCAAAGCAGAGGCCTAAATAAGGTATTCAGTGTGTCACCTCCTCCTCCCATTAAACATACTGAGAGCCTCAGGTCTGCTGGTCACAGGGGCTCTATTATACCCTACAAGCGACTGGTAATTAACAGACAGTTAAAATCAACTGTTTGGAGCTTGGAAGCATTTTCAAATGCTCAAATGGGAGAAATAACTGTGGACAAACTCATAGCATGCATGCTTTTAACAATTGCCTTTAAACCGACATTCAAAACAAATGTAAAACAGACCAGGCAGAACAGGTCAGGGTGACCCAAAGAGCCTAAGGAAAAAAAATAGGGGGGGGCTATCAGCATTAGCATTAATTTTGTCAGCTTGTCCTGCAGAAGAAGGTTACACTGATGTACGTCTTCTCTTACTTAAGGAAATGTCACCAGAAATTAGCAGTTAAAAACAAGAGCGTGCTTGTTCTGGATGGCATTATGAAGCGGGGCTGGCTGCAGAGCAGGGAGCTGGGTTTGGCTCCTCACCCCTGTCCCCCAGCATCCCCACGGGCAGGGCATCGGGGGGGACCGGACACCTCCCGGGGGGCTCCCAAATCGCGGTGTGCCTTGGCACGCGCCCGTACGCCACATCGCTCCCGAAGCGCCGCAGCAGCAGCGGCAGCAGCACCCCGACAGCTCGCCTGCAACGGGGCGAGGGTGTAAGTGCGGTCAGAGCCAGCGCACGGGGCTGACATCGCGAGGTTTTAGGACTCCATTACCTTTTGGGACGTTTGGTTTTTCTGCTTGTTACCAGGAGGAAAGGCGCAAGCTGCACGTCGCTGCATCACCCCCCCGCCCCAGGAGCTGGGTCCCCACCGCTCAGACTCGCTACCCGCTGCTGCCAAAGCAGCCGACCTGCCGACCGGGAGTGTTTGTCCGCGCCTGAGCCGTTACCACTGTTCTGGGGAGAAATAAATTTAAAGCCACTGTGCCCCAGTGAGCCATAAACCAGAACTTTTTCAGTAGCACGTTCTTCAAGACAAGGTTCCAGCAGCCCAGGAGCTCCGGGAGGCACTGCCCATCCCCGCAACAGTGGAAGTCTTTAAACTAAAATGTTGGCACATCTAACTAGGCAGGGCTCCCCCGCTTCCCTCTGCGCTTTCCTTTCTCTATCAGCCGTGACTCCCCTCCGCTTCGCTCTCGGGGGCATTGTCATCGTGCGTCAGATCCATCAGCCCTGGTTTTCTGGGTGTTTTCCTCCTCACTCTCATATCGAGTGAGCTCAAAGATGAGCCACCCAGTGATCTACATTGTAGCTTCTAGAGTTCGAGCGAGCAGAAAACGTCAGATTTTGGATACTCTGGCAGGTTTTGGTAGAGCTACAGCTATTGGAACAGAGACAAACGGTAACGAGGACCTTTACCAGTGATACAGGAGCAACTGCCATTTGGCGAAGAAAAATACCGGGGCTGTAATTTTATAAAGAAATATGCCCCTTTCTGCCTGGGAAAAATCGTCTTAAAATGGGAGTGCTCTGTTCAAAGAGGCTTTGGTCTGAGTGAGAATCCAGCTCACCCGGCTGTTTACATTTTTTCAGATTAACAAGGTTTTAAATTAAGGAAAAGAATGTTTCCTGAGACTCAAACAAAAATTTAATGAAATTCACAGTTTTGGTATTAGAAACCTGCAAAGGTTTCCCGAAGCTCATTACCCTCCATCAGCCTCATTTTTCCAGCCCTTTACTGACTATTAATATGCCAAGTACACCCGTTACCTGCAGGGTTAGCCCGGCTGCCCCGACCCATCACAAGGACCCGGGGACGTTACTCAGACAGTACCTCCGAGAGTCATCCCAGCCTCGTAGCACTTCCGCAGGCGGCAGGACGGGCAGTTTTTCCTTCGGAATTTGTCGATGGTGCAGTCGTTCCGGCTGGCACAGAGGTATTTCTGTTTACCTACAAACATCAGAGGAAACAGCAGATGGGTGGTGGGTACCGATGAGACCAGGTTTGCAAGGAGAAATGGGCTCACGCTTTCCCAGTATCACCAAGGTCACTGGCATCACTGGAGGAGAGGAGAGGAGAGGAGAGGAGAGGAGAGGAGAGGAGAGGAGAGGAGAGGAGAGGAGAGGAGAGGAGAGGAGAGGAGAGGAGAGGAGATCAGTGCTGGTTTCCCAGTTCACCCCTCAGCAGAAAATTCTTCCCCGTGAGGGTGCTGAGGCCCTGGCACAGGGTGCCCAGAGAAGCTGTGGCTGCCCCTGGCTCCCTGGCAGTGTTCAAGGCCAGGTTGGATGGGGCTTTGGGCAACCTGGGCTAGTGGAGGGTGTCCCTGCCCACGGCAGGGGTGGCACTGGGTGGGCTGGGAGGTCCCTTCCAACCCAAACCGGTCGGGGATTCTGTTCTACGACAGTAGCCTTCCCTCTACAACCACAACTCTCTTTACAGTGCTTTTTGGGCTGAATTATTTTTTGTGCCACCCATCAATACTAATTGGGCTTGGTGTCTGCAGGTTACAGACATCGGGCTTGGGGAACCGATTGCACGGGGAGCTGCCGCCGTGCGTCTCATGCTGGGCTGGCACCCATCACCCTGTCCCCTGGGCTGCCCGCAGAGCCAGCCGGAGGAAACCCCCCTGTAAGGGAGACCCTGCGCAGCAGCAGGTTTAGGGGGGCTTGCACAAAATTCAGAAGTTACTTATTGTCAGAGTAACCGGTATCTTAGACTCCCCTTTCCACTGGTTTAGAGCACAGCTGTTAGAGCTCCAGATTTCAGCTTTTACTTTACTGCCTCATTTGCTAGACATGCCAAGAGTGAACTTTCCTTCCTGACTCATCATTTGTTTTCTTGTCAAGTCTAAACACGTTTGCTGGATCAGGATTTATCTGATGTTCTTCATACCACTCCAAACTAAACCGGTCTCAGTAAATAATAGAGCTGTGTACCTCAGACTCTGCATAAGCAGCTTACATGGGAAGTCAGTCTATATCCAGCTTAACCTTTATCATCCTGCAAGGGTTTGCTTTCTATATTCTTACAGGAATAGCCCTTGGGAGTCATCAGAGATCCATTAAAAGGACGAGGTTGAATCTAACCTCTTAATGTACCAGTTTGGCGAGAAATGCACCGGTTTTGGTGCACTGATTTAACAACTCCCCACCTCCCGCCCACACATCCACAACTTCTGAGGATATTAGAATCAGAAAAAGCGGCAAATTTTTAGCAGCCCAGTCTCGCAGACCTCACTGGCACCGTCTGTTGCTTCCCCATTGCCCTCCCCGCTCCGGGGAGCAGCTTTGTTTCCTGCGCCCTGGGGAGGGCTGAGCCCACAGCCGGTCCCACCGTCAGCACCGCACGGCCGCGGCTTCGCCAGCTGCGAAATCCCACCTGCAGCCTCTCATCACAGCGTCGCAGAAAAGTCATTATAAGGCTCGGTTATAATCAGCTCCTTCTCACGCTGTGTGCGCACGGGGCTACACCAACGGGCTGAAAAAATACCATACGTTTCAACTTCTTAGAATTGTCCCCATTAAAAGCCGATTACATCATCCCCAGTTAAGACTGGAGACATAATGGGGCACGAGCGCATTACCTGCAGCACATGACACCTTGCTAAATCCTTTTAACACCATTCTCATCAGCACTTCTTCTCATCCCCCTCCCTTTGCTCGTTACCAGTGTTAAGGACACTTCGTCAAGCCTCAGAAGCAGCGATTACACCAAATCCCAGAGAACACAAGCACCGTCCTCCCTTTCAACAGTTCATTGAGGAGGATGAGTAATAAACGTCAGCTGAAACTGGGTTACTTGGAGTTATTTTTGTGCTATGGGAAACGAGTGCTGAGGCCATACTCTCTCCGCTCGATCTCTTTACGTGCATATATCGAACATGATGGATGCCCTGCTTTCTCAGGCACGGGCATGGAGGGCTGTAAGGAGATTCTGTTCTCCTTCCCCTCCAGCTGCACTGCAGGATTCCTGTCTCATGACAACGTCTGACGTTGGGATGCTCCAGAGCCCACCAAAACTACCACGCGTACAAACCGGCTGGGGTTGGGACTACTGGGAAGGCTCAAGCCCAGCCCACGGGGCCAACTCGGCCGCTGCAAGCAGTGCTGCCCCGGGAGCATCCACACAACCCTCCTGCTCTCCCCCGGCCCGCCGGCTCCTGCTCCTTCCCTACCTCACCTCCCTAGTCTAAACTACAGCATCTTTGCAACAATAATAGCTCAAAATCCTTAAAAAGGTCAAGCTTCTCCTGTGAATGGTTTTAGTAAGGGAAGGTGGCATGTTCACTGCCCGAGACCCCAAGGATGCTCCAGGGTCAGGCACAGCTCTATGTAAATTCCCGTGCCAAGACAGCAACACCCACCAGCCCCGGCTCCCTCCTCTCCCCCCAGCTCCAGGCAGCGCCCTGACGTGTGGGCTCGTCCCCCACCCCACTCCGTCCCCCCGGGCACCCCCGGGGACCCCCGGGAGGGGATGAGATTTGGGAACCGGGTTCGAGCCTGGCTCGGTGAGACAGCCGTGCCGTTTCCCTTCAGCAGCACCCGCCACCTCTGGCACCGCTGGGAAGGGGCGCGGAGAGGGAGCGATCTCCCACCAGCCGAGACCAGGCAGGTGCCTCCGTGTCTGCGGCCCTCCCGGATCACTGTGCGCGAAACGGGCACGTGAGAAGAGGCTCTAGGACAACTCTACCTCCCTGCTGATGGGCTCGGATGAATGCAAGCTTTTAAGTTGCAGTCAACAATTCACCCCACGGTCATGGTACAGTGATTTTGCTGAAATAGCGAGGGCCTGCTTCCTGGTTCACAAAATAAACTCTTTGGGGCAGGAACCGATTTTAACTGTACATGCATAGTCTAGCACTGTTTATTTTAAGCTGTTAGCCATTAACAAAAAGGGAGACAAATGGTGATGCAATGGCTATTCACGAACCTGCTTCTGCTCCGCATGAGAAGAAGCTGCTTGCTCATCCTGTCCTAATTCCTGGGGATGTAGAGATTCCCCTTTTAATTACTGGAGAAACCCGGTGCCCTCATCACTGCTATCCCCAGCTGGGGGTACAGTTTGTGAAACGAAGCCATGACCTGGGAGAGGGACCGCACCGTGTCGCTGCCTCGGTGAAGCCAACCGTCCTGATCCGCCTGCGCTCGCCCCATCCACCGCGGAGAACCGCTACGGCCGGGACGCCGTGGACTGACACACCGTCGGACCAAGCATCTCCGGTGGATACGCCAGCAACAGCAGCTCCTCTGCTCCTTCCGCACCGGTGCACGCCGTCCCTGGTCTCCCAGCTGGGAGCACGCAGTACTTGACACGGACCCGAACGGCTGCGTAACCTGAGCACAGCACGGGCGTACGGAGGAGAAGGTGCCACGGGCTGTAAAAGCCCGGAGAACAAGGAAGGGTGGCTGGGATACAGACGGGTTCCGTCTCAAGTAACTTCTCATGTACAGAGACCTGGTTTTAATTCCAGGATAATTTACTCTCTTAATTTAAGAACAAGCTGAGACATTTGCAATCAGCTGTTATCTTATTTAAAGATAAATGCACTGTTTTTTCTTTTATTGAGTTTAACGTTTGAATGATTTTTTTTCTGTTTTTCTTTCCAGCAAACAATAGAGATGCTTTCTCATATTGCTCCAAAGCAGAGGCTCTTGCTTTGCAAACCTGCGAGTGCAGGTCTACGCTTTGAACACACTCTCCTGTTACACCCTGGTCCTGCTCCTTGCAAAGCCGATCGCCCAGGCTGTCTTTACACCGGGGGTGCTGGCAAGGCATCAGCCTCAGGTATAATTACGCAGCTGCCGACACCGCAGATGTATGCCTAGAGAAGACCCCTCTCCTTCCCTGCCGGTTCAGACCCGGCTTGACGTGCACGTGGGTGAGAAGTGAAGTTACAAAGGCACTCGGCACCGCTCTGCTGTGTCAGAGCAGCACGGGAATCCTAGGTCAGCCTGTACGGCCGAGGCTCTGGCAGGCTGCTGCGGTTCCCCCTTCGCTGCGCACCACGAATACGCTGCCGTACCACCGCCCCCTTCGCTGGGAACCCCCCCCGACGGCCCCGGCTCCCCCCAGTGCCACCTCACACCAGGCAGGAAGATGCTTCTGCCATCGCCGAGTCCTCCTGCTCATCACCTGGGACTGCAGTGAACGTGAGGAGCAGAGGAGAAGAGCAGTTCTCCAGTCGGGACTACAAATAAAGACTTACGGAGAAGGATTAGTTGCTCAATCCAGAGAAGTTATTTAACTAAAAGCCTGTTGCCACATGAATTGTGGCACCTAGTGTAGCTTTCTCTTCCAGAAAGCAAAGTAATCTATACAAATGCCTGGAGTAAGATTTACGATTGTGAATTGAATAGGCATTAAATGCCTTTTGGATGAGAGACATATCCTCATATTTCAGGGCACAAGCCAAATTCTAATCCTTGGGGGATAAGGCCAAGCTTTCCGAGAAAGCGAATCCCCAGGGTCTCACGTAACCGCAGGGTCTCCAGCGCTCTGCTGTAAAAACAACTAAGCCACCACTAATGAACTACCTTTGCAAAGTCATTTTCTTAACAGTCACCTGCATTTATGAGAAGACTAACGAAAACAAAAGGAAAGCGTCCAGCCATGGGCACAGTGCAGGCTCCAGCACCGGCTCAAGGTCTTTCTGGGGCAGCGACTCGGGCAGGCTGCGGCAGCCGGGAAGGCAGGCTGGCTCTGCGGGAAGAGCAAGGGGGAAGCTCTCCAGGGAGCCAGCGACCATGGTCTGCAAGGGAAAACGACAGCTAGCCAGAGAAACGCACGCATGGAGGTTACAGACGCTGGCGAACTAACAGCACGGGCAGATAACAGCTCCGTACAGAAGACAACCTAGCAAGAAGCCTGGAGCAAGCCAAGGCTAAACGACGAGCTTTGAAAGTAAACAGCTCTGGGACTGGCCAAATTGAAACGGCTTTATTTTAAGGATGGTCATATCCAGCAAGCAAAAATGTTTTAATTGCTCAGCTCTCTGGCAACAAGACAAACCATAATGTTTTAACTCCTGAGTCTGTTGGAAGTCAAACTGTCTGCTTCAGCCTCCAACCAATGTCACATCTGACTCTTCACTGACCGATGGCCGGCTCGAGCACGGGCTGAAGCAGCGAGCAGCTGCCAGTTAGCAGCACAGCACAGAGCTGGCACCCCTCAGGGCACCCAGCGGAGCGGGTGCTGACGTACCGGGTCACCCACGGAGAAGCATCGCTGTGTCAGGCTGGGGGGAGCTGGTCCGCGGACGCCACGGGCAGGGAAAAGCAATCCCACCCGGCAGGCAGCACGGGAGACAGGCAGCAGGCTGTGCCAGGAGGGCCTGAGCTTTCAAAGGTCTGGTTGTTCCACCTTCTGCTCTTCCCACAGACTTTTAAGGCCAATGATACCCAAAGGGTGGTGAGAAACCCACCACCGAAGCAGAGGCATCACGGTGCTGCAGCACCATGGGAGGCTTTTGCAGACGCGACTCTTTTGCCTACCATCCGATCAGCCTCGAGAAGGGGAAGAAAGCGTTTTAAAACATGGTGATGGTCTTTGAAAATGGTTCACTTTAACTTGCTGTCATCTTGAAAACTGGCAAGGAACCGTTGAGCTGGCCCAGAGACATTTCTCTGGTGCAAGGCTAATCCTCAGCAGGCCAGGATGCGGAACAACAATCCATATGGAGAATGACTGAAAGAGAACCAGAACAGACTGCACAGCAGTCTGGCTGTTAGCCCTCTAGGAAATTTGCCAAATACTGTGTTATTTTTTAGATTTAGCTCTCCGCTATTTAAAGGCAGTCCCGTCCCACCAGGAATACAGCTGAAGGTGTCCCAGTCCTGCGCTGCCAGCAACACTGCACGGAGGCAGCTCTGAACTGGCCAAAGTGGCCATCAGACCTCAAGCGAGGGACGAGGAAGGTCTACAGTTTTTCAGGGAGGGATGCAGGGGACACAAAAACGACTCCCTTCCTGGATGGGATGGTACCACAGGAACCCCTGGACTGCCAATCGATGTGGAAGTGTGTCGTGTTTGATGCGTTTTTCCGTTTCAGGGACAAGTGTGGTATCACGAGGACCAAACCCTCCAGTCTGTAACTCATCCGAGCCATCCAAACCACGCGAAGTGATGCCCTGCCTACGTGTGTCGAGTAAACACAAAACCTGTGCTGAGGTGGATGCACTTTTTGTTTACCAAACCTTTGCTGTTGTAGGAGGAAGAGGAATTAGGAGTCCTCCTCGCTGGCAGGCTGCGAGCACGTCTGGCAGCAGAAGAGCAGCAGTGCTTCTCGCCGGGGCAGCGAGCCCCCACCCCTGGATCCCTCAGCGCTGGGACCCCAGAGCGGGGTGACAGAAAGGGAGAGGCAAACGCCAGGTTTGATGACAAAAGTGAGGCTGGCCATCGTGCAAGTGAGGAAGTCCACATCAGAGCTGAAGAATCTGCAGGGCGTGTTTTAGAGCTTGCCTATATATAACCTGGACATCTTGAGAGGATCTATAAATCAAGAGAGTTGACAGAAAGAGATCAGGAAAATATTCATGCCTTTGCTGTTAACTCTTCCAGCATCTTTCTGGAAGAACCAGTTGGACATAAGCTTGAAAAAAACCCCAAAATTGTCAAACGTTTTATCAAAGCAGGAGTGATCTGCTGTACTGGAAACCACACGAATCCCTCAGCGTGTTTCAAAAGGGAAGAGGAATCAGTGTCGTAATTTTTCCTTTTAAAAATATCTTTTCCCTTTCTAATCCCTTAGAAGCCAGCGTATGTCTATAAAACTTTCTTCAATATCTGCATTACTGTCAAATAAGTTCAGTATTATATTAGGCAAAGAATACGATAACAGAAAAACCACGTGTCTAGCTGCTCTCCATTCCCTGCGAGGCGATCTGTTTGTGCTCTCCCCAGTTCCCAGCCCACTGCCCCTCCTGCCCCTCGGAGCCTGACGGTTTGCACCAGCGACACGAAGGCAGCGGCGGCACAAGAAAAGTTTCCTTTTCTCATCAGAGAAGCTTTCTGATCTGCCATTGTAAAGAGCGTCCAAAGGTGACCTAAGGTTTTCAGAGGCGCATTTTATGGACTTTAAAACATGAGAACACACTGAAATATCAGCTTTCAGTATTGCTCCTCAACTTTAAGAAGGAAAGGTCCGGCTGGAAAATCACTAAGAGTTAGGGTAGAAATCATCACCTACCGCTACCCCGCATTCAGAGGAGTCTGATTTATTGTCCCTTCCCCGAAATAAAAACTCTATCCGTGTACCTCAGGGTAACATAAGATGAAACCTCACACTCAGGCAGGTCCCCCCCACCGCCGCCGCTCCTCACCGCAGACGCACTCTGCTCCACGGTCTCGTCCAGGGGAAAGGCAAGGGGCTGCTGCCGCCCGATCCTAATGCAACCCAACATTTCCAACCCTCTGCAAAACCTCGAGGCTTAAAAACTAAGAAGAGGCATAAACACCCTTTAAATTAATGATATAACACAATGAGGGGAGGGAGCACCACCACAGCACTAAGAGCAGCGCGAGCAGCCCAGGCTGCCTCCTCTCCCCCCGCAGACACCCCACGGCCCCATCCGCACGCCACGCAGGACGGAGCCCACCCTGCTGTGAAAGGAGGACCACCGCTCCGGGACTCGCCAGCTGACACGGGGCATTTCATCAGCAGTTTATCTGACAGAGGGAGCCAAGACTCCACTAACTATAAATCAACAATAACTTGCTGACTTAAACAAGCATCTGTTATTTACTCTGGCTGCACAAGGCAATCCATTCGGCCTTACACAGAATCGGTGTCTAGCAAAGAGACATGTCTGTAAATTATTTACTTGGAAAAATATGCCAAACATTATCTATTCATATTATTTGACTGTCCCATTATGGCAACAGGATGCTGTTGTCCTCTATGGCACAGCCCCGATTCCTCCCTGACCCACTGCTGGCAAGTTCACTCCTGGCACGCGTGGCGAACGAGGGAAAATGTGACTCCGAAAACACGCAGCATAATGCTACAATTAATCAAGAATCAGTGCTCTGACAACGGCAGGTGAGCACCCATCGGTTCGGGACCTCCGCTCGACAGCGGGATGACGTGAGGCGCAGGACGGGAGGTCAGGGCGAGACAAGCCGGAGGCAGAAGCCTCCATCCCTGCCACTGGCCACCGGCTGGGAGCGCGGTGCCTCCCGATCCCGGGGGTGCCACGGCTGCCAACGGCGTGCCGGTGCACCGAGTAAATTACGTTAGCACCGAGGAAGAATGATGCTTTGTATTGGTTCATCCACTCCAGAAAACAAGTCGGATGTGTGATTTACAGGCACGTTACATTACCAGACAGGCTTCCACAACAGGGACTCTCATCTGCTGCCAAGGAATCATGACTCCTAAGTGCAGTTAGAAAACAGACATTGCTGACCCACAGCCCAAGGAAACAGCTGGGCTAGGTCCTTCTACAAGCTGATTTCCAAGGAAAGATGGTGGAAAGACCTTGCTGTTGAGAGGGAACATCGGGGCTCACACTTACCCCTGGAGAGCCTGGCACTACAGAGCTGGACATGAAGGAGAAGTTGTGTTCTCAAGGGTTGGGGAGAAGGATCATGGACACCAAGGCCAAAGCACAGCTCTTGATGGACAGATGGTTCTGCCATACTGCAGGTATTGAGAGAAGTGACCCTCTGAAAGGGGTACAAGAGGGGAAAAGCATCCCCTAAATTTGGGCTGGGTCTGAGATCACAGGAGAGCTCATGGGAATTTAAAGCACCCTTCAGAGTCAAGAGCAGAAGCAGGAACTGACTGCTCTGGGGTCTCCCTAGGTCACTAAGATAATCGGGCATTGAGAAGGATTGTGATTCAGCAAACCGGTTGGGCTACTTTTTGAGGGCAATCTCTAATGTGGAATGATAAACATAGGACAAAGAAACCAATTTATCCCTGAATTTTCTCCTTTACTAGTTTAAGAGACCTTAGAAACCCCCCACACCTTGTCCCCACCACTCTTGCCTCAGTCCCCTTGGCTTGGCAGGCTCCCCAGAGCAAGGCTGCTTAACCTTGTTCAACAGGAGGAAAATGCCACGATGCTGCAAATGACTCCAGCACTTCTATGTTAATGACTTGACTGCCAGCGAGAGAACTTGTCTCAGTGGCACCTGACTCGGGCTACTTCGGTAGAGAAAGCCAATGCTTGGCGGTGGGAGCGATTTTCCCTCCTCTCTCTGTAGGCATTACCTTCAGCCGCCCGTTTGAAGAAGACTTTGCAGCTACCACAAGTGAGGGCTCCATAGTGGCACCCAGATGCTTCATCTCCACAGATCAGGCAAGTCTTCTGAGGTGGAAAGTAATAGTCAATGGGCAAGACGTGGTCACGGCCAGTCTCCAACCTGCAGCGTAAAACAGAAAGAAAGCAAGGGAACGGGTCAGCAAGTGAGGTGAGGGCGAGCTATGGGTGAGCACAGCGGATGGCACCTGGGAGAACGTTCATGGCAAAGCCCAAAATTTCGGTGATGGGACAAGCCAAGCGCTGATCAGGAAGGAGGCAAGCAACGACTAAGCCAAACCTTGCTCTGGCAGCGCAGAAGACCATGCTGGGTGCCCCTCCTGACATTGCCCCTAGGAGCAAGGTGTGCCAACGTGTGACAGAGTACAGGCACGGTGACAGCACAGCCGAGAAAGAGAAGGTGACTGGCACTGGCTGTTGCAGCGTTCATGTAATTTTGGCTTCAATAGCGAGGCTGGTACATCAAAAAAGGACTCTGCATGCTCATCAAGTTACGTGATCCCACTCCATTAAGGTTGTTGTTGTCACTTCACTACAGATTAATTTATCCTTTTGATTCTTAATTTAAACAAATTAATTTTTCCTAAGCTATCAAACTCCCTGAAGCTATTCTTTTCTTCTAGCTTGTTTTCCCCCCATTCCCCCTTTCAATACCTGGCAACGGCTGGACCGAACCTTCTTCCAGGATGCCTCCTTGCTCATGCACATGACTACTAAAACCAGCCAGAAGCCTCTGGTGAAAACATAAAGCAGTTGCTGAGAACGTGTCCCAGTCGGCTCCTGTTTATACCTATCCCATGACCGAAGGCGCTGCCTCTGCGTCCCCCAGTCACACAGGGTACATTGGGATGGAGCCACCGAGATCCCTGCCCTGGGATGGCCCCGTGGGCAGAGCACAGCGCTGGCAACCACCGGAGGGTGAAAACAAACCTCAGAGCCAAAAATAAAAGTCGCTGGGTCTGCCATATAATAATTATGATTAAAGGCTGGAAGTGGATCACTGTGCATTATGGAGCTTCACGTTTTTGCACTCGCCAGCTCAGTGGTCTGGACGACCCATTTTGGGGTTTCAGTCCAGAAACCTGGAAACAAGGATGGGGATGGAAACCAGCTGTTAGCAGGGGCAGAGCACCGACTCCCACGAAGACCTGGGACCGCTTTCCCCAACGCCCAGTGTTGGCATAACCCGGCTCAGGTTCTGCTGGGGGAGCACGACTTGCCTCCTGCAGCCCTGGGACAGCCCAGGCAGGTGCCGAGCACAATGAGAGGACTGCGGCGGTGCCGGGGTGCTCAGGAGGCAGAGCTCCCCACCTCCACCCCTCCTGCCACTCCACGGCCAGCACGGCCCGCAGCACGCATGTGCTGCAAACGTGGGACCCCGCGAGCCGGGACCCTGGGGGAGGACGGCACCGCCAGTGCCGCGCCGCACCGCGCCGCCCGCGCCAGGCTGAAGCAAGGTGCCAACCAGCCGCGTCCAGCACGGCATCGAGACGCACCCGGAGCCAGCCCTCCTCTCTGACCACACGTTCCTCGTGCTTCCCTCCATCCGCCTGCCCAAACCCTTTTCTCTCGGCTGGTACCTGTCCTGCCGCCTCCCTCCCGACACGCTTGCTCGATCAGATCTATGGAGAAGCCGCTTTTTCGGAAGGCATGGCAGCAGGAGAGGTGCTTATCAGAATCACAAGTCAGCGCGTGTCCAGGCAGTATAGGGAGCAATAGCATTTTAAGTTATTTGCTGAAACTGGCTTTTTGTCAAAGCACCAGATGAGGCCATTAGCTTCTAACAGTCAGTAGGTCACTGCAACTTTTTGCTCAAAATTAAATCTGCTTTTGGTTTCTGGTATTGTTTGAATGCTTGCGGGTGAGCTCTTAGAAATCAAATTATATTAAGAGCAAATGTGACAGTGCTGGGACTTCTTGGAAAAAAATCTTTATACTCAGAAAAGCCCCATTTGGGGCCACAGTGTGAATAAGGCCCAGATCCACTGAAACAGAAAATAGCCCTGGGAGAGACGGCAGCTGGAACCCGTACCATGAATCTTCTGAAAAGTCTTGCAACTTTTAGAAAGAGGGGTCAAACACCAACACAGACCCCAGGGCAGGGGAACGCTGTCCTGCTTCTCAGTCCCCGAACTGCTGCCTGTGGCCAGCACCCCTCTGCGCTCTGCAAGCGAGGGGACATCTCACACGCCGAGAGAGCGGCTGGCAACGTGGAGGTTTAATTGAGGACAGATACGCACGTTGTCTGAGCTAATCACCAGCTTTTCCACCGAGGTGTCCATCGCTGCAGTAAGTTGCAATGCACGGCACCGCTGCCCTGCGCTTGCTGGGCTGGACTGCAGCAGGCACCGGGCCAGGTGGTCCCACACGGCCCCACACGGTCCCACACGGTCCCACACGGCCCCACACGGCCCCACACGGTCCCACACAGTCCCACACGGCCCCACACGGCCCCACACAGCCCCACACAGCCCCACACGGTCCCACACGGTCCCACACGGCCCCACACGGCCCCACACAGCCCCACACGGCCCCACACAGCCCCACACGTCCCCACACGGCCCCACACGGTCCCACACAGCCCCACACGGTCCCACACGGCCCCACACGGCCCCACACGGTCCCACACGGTCCCACACGGTCCCACACGGTCCCACACGGTCCCACACCACGGTCCCACACCTCTCCCATCTCTCTCCCACCTCCTCCTTTCACTATTGCCAAAACATCCTGCAACCTGGACTTGCACAAGCAGCAGCCCCAGGGACATCAGGACTTAAAACTACTTGTAGTGCAAGAGCTTAAAGAGCAATCACTGTTCAGGAGAACTGTGGCGAGGACAAGGATGCACTCGCGTAGGGGCAGCTGCCTGGTGATCATCTTTTGCTCGGGTATTTCCAATTCTGGTAATAAGAGCAGCTTCTTTAGTCCAAACTATCCATTCCCTTTTGTTCCGCTTCCCAAGAGACATAAATTAAACTGAGGAGAGCGAGCTTTTAAATGAGAAAAAAGTGTTTCCTCAAGAACAGATGAGGAACCAATATTTGACAGGTTTAAATCATACCATAGGCTGAAAAATACTTTCTGGTGCAGACAGGACTTAAGGACTGCTGCCGTCGTCGTACGAACAATGAGCCGGGACGCTTCATTTCAACCAAAGGCCACCCCCGTTACCAGAGCACCGGCGCGGGTTGCCTTTCCCCCAGGCCGGGGCTGTTTGCTGAGGTACGGCTGTCTTCTCCAAGCCCTTGAGAGGAAAGCATGGAACGGCACGGCCGCTGCTGAGACAAACCCAGGCTCACCTCCCTCCTCTGATCTTCCTGTCGGTTGTGGCCTTCAAGAATGCCGCTATCTTCTATTCCTCATGTAAGAGCTATGCAGATCCTGCCTAAATTGCAGGTTAATAACTGGAGCAGCAATTTTGTCCTCTGTTCTTAAGGCAGGAAACATTCTGAGTGGTTTCTCATCTTTTTAGCAGCAGCAATCAGACTCAGTGACTCATCTGTAGATGCTGCTCAACTATCCTTCCCTGACAATCTCAATTTCCAAGGCTTTTCTTGAATTACTGATTAAACAGAGGAGATACGGTCGGCTACAACATACCTGCCATAGTTAGGTCCTGATGCAATAAACATCTCCCTGCCTCGCGGTGCCCAGCATCCTGCCCGTCCTCCCGGCGTGCCCCCCCCCGGCCCCCCCGCTTCCCCGTGCCACGTCTGCACAAGCGCCCTACGCTGCACGGCCGTGGCACTCAGTCTGAGGTGCCACTGCGGAGCAGACGCTACGAAGAAATAACCAGCAGCACATATAAAAGCTTGGCTAAAAATGCCTTATTTATCCAGCAACGTCTAGATTCCAGCAGTACCAGACGTCTCCTCTAACGACCCGTTACCTTTTTTCTCCTCTCCATGGAATCAGAAATCTGAAAAGGGCTCATTTAGCTTTTCCCACGAGGCCTTCCCTATTCTTTGCACTATGTATTTCAGATAGGAAATGAGCAAAAGTGACTCTCACAGTAGCAGCTGTTAACAGAAGCAGGACCCCCAGAAGACCTTGGAGTATTTTTGAGGCTTAATTATTTAAAGCTGCAAAGTAGCTTAGCAATTAAAGCTTGAGAGGCTTTTTAAACAGCTTTTTAAATAGCTGCTTGCCCAGGAGAAGAGTTGTGCAAGCACAAACGTACCTTCTTGCATGTGTGTATCTAATGTACCTCCATACGTGCACCTGCCCACGCACGGTGCTGAGCAGAGCGTCCCAGAGGCAGCCGGGCTCTCCCCGCAAACCTGCGCCCGGCCAACCTCGCCCCCCGCCGCCCCTTTACGGGTGGAAATCAGAGGGAGCTGGCAGACTCTACACGTTAATCCTGGCTGTGAGACAGGCTCCTCCCGGGTGTAACGCTCCTGCCTTCGGATTTTGCCCAGGGGAGCTCTCAGCCCCCGCGTCCCGTCGTGTCCCATCGCGTCCCGAGATGGATGTTTCGGCAGCTGTGGAGCGGCTCAGCGGCTGGCTGAGCCCCGCGGCACCAACGCGATGTCCGGCTCTGTCCTGCACCTTCACCACCGGCAGCCACCATCCACAGAGCAGAAGGATTTGCCCAGGAACGCCCTTGATTTTAAAAAGGCACCAATCTGCCTTTTCTTTTTTATTTTTAGAGGGAAAATTCTAAGAAAAACTTAACTGGAAACGTGGGCAACTCAGAGCGAGTTGTGATAATGGTGCCTTTAACGATCTATTTTCCAGTTTCCAAGAGACCTTTTAAGGGTGTTCTCCAAATACGTAGGTAATAACACTGCAATAAGCCAAAAGGTGGCTTACGGAGCGTGGGGGCGTGCGGAGCAGCAGCTTTCTGGGCAGAGCCCCAGACACCCACCTGCACGGGGGTCCCAGCAGCAGCAGCAGCAGCGTTTGCAGCTCCTCCGCCCCTGCGCAAAGGACCGGGGGGATGGCTCGGCAGCAGGCTCACCGTGTGCCGCTCAGCAGCTTCCCTCTGAGCGCACGTTTTCACTCCGTCGGTACCTGCTGATTGCACCCGCTCCGCAGAGCCACAGAAATACTGAGGTGTGACCAGAACAAGCACCGAGCGCGCTGCGGAGGGCCGCAGAATACGCCACCATAGTTTGCACGATGTACGGCAAGCGTCACGCTGCCTCAGAAACCCAAAGCAGGGCGATAGCGCGGCGCGGGCAGACACAACTGGGGCGGCAGTGACGTCGGGCAGAGATTCCAGCCCTGGCGCGCGGCTTGAAGGCCAAGGTCAGGGCTGCTCACAAAGGAGCACGGCGGTTTTCGGGGAGGGGGGGGGAAACAACCTCGGTATCTCTCTTACGGCTACAGAAAGAATTTTACTGTCGTTTCAGAAGGGTTCTTTAAGGAAACAAATAGACTCTGTTGAGCTTCTGCCACATGCCAATATTTCTGTAGAGTAAGAACTACAATTTTGCAATACAAGCACTTGTTTGTCAAGTTAATTTCACCAAACAGCCCAGATTTCACAACACACCCAGAAAACCAAGAGTAATCACGGGTAAGAGAAAAGTCAACCACTTCTCATAACCCGCAAAGGAAGTTTCCATCTCCGCAACAGACGGCACACGCTACCCAAACGGAGCCCTGACACAACCGTCCCCCCGCCACCGCCCAGAACTTCCAACTGCGAAGACAGAGCACGACCACGTACGCTTGCTGCTCTATCTGCATGGCTTCCGCAGTCCGTGCCTACCTGCTCGAGTGAGATTAATTCGTTAAACAGTTCACCATGCTAATGTAACATGACACATACTTGTTACTCTCCCTCTGTTTTCCATCAGTCTGACATACCTGAATGAGCACAACTTCCACCTCCTTCACTCTTAAATCTGACTACATTTCCCACGTTAAAATCACTCCAACGGTTGCAGCAGAACAAGCCACCAGACTGAAGCAAACCGCCGCGGTGGCGGTCCCGGCACGGCTGTGCCCTGACGGCTGGCACAACCTCCTCGTGCCGTCAGCTCACCGCGCGAACTGCTCAGCGTCAGCATTTGCACCAGCGGGCTCGGAGCCTGCTCCGGGATTCAGCTGCCTTGTCCAGAAACACGTCTGCTAAAGCACAATGCGGTGGATTTGCACACACGGGGACTCAGCTGGACTGGCCTTCGGAGAATCCCTAACCGGGATTTGCCTGCCCAGCCCCGGCGGCAGCCACGCATCCCAGCTCATCCCGGCCCGACGGGCCGTCAGCTGGGAATGCCCGGAGCAGAGCACTTTTGGGCACACAGCCTGCCTTGGGGGAAGCGGCTGGTGGTTCTGCACCTGTACAACGCTCTCTCTAAAAATCTGCCTGGCCATAATGCTCAAGACGAAGCTGAGCCATGAACTGAATTAGCACTTGCACACTTGGACGACACAGAATCCTGCCCAGTCGTTTCAAGTACCGTCATTTCTGAGATGCTGGGATGTTGTCAGTAGTAAACGTTGCCTTTAAAATGCATCATCTGTGCATGACATTTTCAAACACAATATTAAAGACAACTGGCTTCCCGCCAATGGAGTTGCATGGCTCGTGCCTTCACGAAGGTCTATGGCACGCCGAGGCTCCAGCCCCACGTTCAGCTAAGAGCACGACTGCTCGTTGCAGGCACGAGCCTCCTGCCCTCTTTCACAGTCCTGTTTCTGTGCCGCTGGCTTCGGCCAGAGCTGAACTGGATCTTCAATCCGCAGCCATTAAGCCACGCTGATTCCAGTAACAAGGCCTGCACAGAAACTTTAAAGCATCCCATCTGTTAAAATGCTTTGAGCAGTTTAATCTGTAAACGTGCAGCCTCGTATACTGAATTTATTTCCTTTTTTCTAAATAGCCTTGAATATGTTTCTAAACTGACCATGCCTTGTTTTCATGTACAACTGCTGGAAGCGGAGAGGCAAGATAGCATCTCTGAGAGCGCAGAGCATGGTGCACACTGTGAACAACAGGGACAGTCCGTGGTAAACACATATGGGAACTCGATCATCACTGGATTTAAATAAACATTAGCAGTTGGGTTTTCCAAACATCCCTGGTGGAGGGCAGGCAGAGCCCGCATGCCCTCAGGAGAAGGTCCTCCCCCGTGGGGCTCAGGGGCTGCCTCCCAGCCCGGTGGGCACAAATAACTTCAACAAGCACAGCTGCACAAATCCATTCTCAAAGCTCCTGAACGAAACGTCCTTTTTTCTTTACAAATACCCTACTTACTTATTCTGACAGTTTATTTTTCACACATTGGGTCCCAGCCGCATCTGCAGCCCCACCTCCACCAGCCCAGCGCAGGGAAGCCCCCGGCTCTTGTTCCCTTTGCTTTCCTTCGCTGCGCACGGAGGCTGCTCCAGCCCGGAGCTGCCCTGAGACCAGCTGCCGTTTGCCCCAGACCCAGGGGACAGTCCCAGGGGACAGTCCCAAACCGGCCCCCCGGCCAGCCGAGCCACGTCATCGCCCGGAGCGCTGGGGAGTCTCCTGACTTCAACACCCATCATCGGCTCTCACCTTCCGGTCATCCCGAAGGAAGAAGCAGAAAATGAGGTTAAAAAGGTGAAAGGAGGCAGGTATGCTGTACCTGAAACGCAAAGCCTGGGGAAAGCCGCTCTGCGGCCTCTGCATCACACGGGTGGCCTCCGCGGTGGGCAGCTGCCTGCATCTCGGATGCAGTACTGAGACCAAAACTTCTGCCTCAAAACCTGATCTCCAGCCAGCGAGCTCAGGGAGCAGCTTAAACAAATCAGCTCTGAGAAGATGAAACACTTGATTTGCCCAGACAGAAAAGGTATCTATGAAAAGAGACGGTATAAACGTATTGCAAGGTTACCCGAGATGGGAACCCACCTGACTGTGAAGCATGAAGGGGACAAAAAGCAAAACAGGAGCAATGGAAGCGGGCGTCAGCCCTGACGAGCACCCCCGAGGCCATGAGCGCTGTACTCCCTATCGTCCTGGTGACTGCAGAGTCACCCGGAGCCTCCAAGGACAAGACCTTGGTGTCCTCGGTGCGCAGAGAGCCCTGCTTATTTCCCAAGGAAACGGTCTGTCCTGACTAATACTTTTTAAGTTAGTTTAACCCGCACCATAATCTTCCACTCTCAAATCCATCTCCTCTGCTGACAAAAAGAAAATGTACCTATAAAAAATCACACATGATGAGAGACTCCCGATCCATATATTTCACCCTCCAAGGGACAGTGCCATCACGCCAGATGGGGAGTACTGGCTTCCAGCCCCCCAGAAAGCATCCTGGCTGTTGCTGTACTTGGCAGGGCACCACAGGCACTAACAGGCTGCTCTTACAGGAACACGCTCAGCTTTCCCTCTTCAAAACCTGAGCGCAGCGATACTTATTAAACGCTTCGGAAGAGACGGCGTGAGCTCCTCGGCGCTTTTTCACAACAGCCCGTCCGAAGTGCGAGTCTCCAGAGGTAACCAAGGGTCTCCCTGCCGGAGCCAGCCCCGACACCCTGGCCAGGGCCACCCCTCGGCAGCCCACGTGCGACGGGGACGCGGGGACGCAGGACCCGCAGCCGGCCATGCCAGCAGCACGGCTCCTCGTGCCTCCAGCAGCGCCGGTGCTGCGCTCCCGGGCAGGAGGGGTTTCCTCGGCAGGGACCCCCGTCTTCGCCCGCGCTTGCAGGGCTCACACAACCAGAGATCGGCGTGGGGCAGAAGACCAACGCTACTCTCTCCGCACACCCTTCACGGGCAGATTAACGTTCCTGTTGGTTTTGTAGGACGCGGATCTTAATGCCAGCACCGCGTTTATGAATTAGACAAGTAGTCCCTGCTCTTGCTCACAAAGCCTTTGTAGAACAATACCTGCTCCGAGACTTTTCTTTTCCCTGGCAGGATGCAGGGATACGGGCAGGCTTGCGGAGGCCGGGCGGTCGGCCAGCACAAACAGACCTGTGTGCAGCGATGGGGTGCAGCCAGAGCACCTCGTGTGAACCGGCCACTTGGTCCCCGAGGTATCTCCACAGATCACTTGGCCAATCAACAAAGTACTGTCGTGTCCCAGCTGAAAACAACAGCTGCTGGAGGGAGAGATGATACGGTACGCACGGCGCTGGCAGGACGGGGACTGATGCCAACGCCACGTGCAGACGCCCTGCTCAGCTCCGCGCTCGGGCGAGGAGAGAGCCCCTCTCCCACCCACAGGCATCTCCTCCGCAGCCTGAGCACCGTGAGCCTCGTTCCCCAGCCTGGCTTTCTAACACAGGATGGGAAGCCCCCGGGGCCGCGTCCCTCCGGGCGCCGCGGGCAGAGCGCTCGCCATCGCCGCCAGCCCACGGGCAGCAGAACTGAGGCAGCCGACCCTTCAGCATCTCGAGCATCTCAACCCCCCCGAGCCTCCCACCGGGGTCACCCCGAGTCGCGCTGTGTCATCCCGAGAGCGGGGCTGACCCCCCAGCCGTCCCCCGGCAGGGACCGGAGGGGCTCGCCTTCTCCCGCGCGCTGGAGGAGGATGCCCGCCGGGACAGGACCTTCAGCTAACGCCACAGAACCCCGTGAGGTACTGCAGAAAGAAAACCAAGGTGCCCTGAATTAAAATGACGTCATACAGAACTTCAAATGTAATGAGAATTTAATTTGGCAACAAGGATCCCTCTACTTAAATAATTGATTTTCATCTTTTCTATATGCACCTTTTGCAACAATTCTCCCCGAAGAATGCATTCAGGGATGTTCCCTGCAGAATGCATTCAGGGATGTTCCCTACCTTCACATTTTCTCTTTGCAATGTGCAGAATGGGTCCATTGTAAATAGGGCCATGTTGATGCCTCTGCAGAGGGTGTGACAGCTCTTTTCGTTAGCAAGTGCCTTTTCCTGTTTAGCAAATATGCAATTGTTTTTAAGCAATTATACGGTTTGTCCTGACTTTTGATTTTCCATTCTATAACTTAGAAAATGATGTATGGCACATTTCTTATTTAGTAGACGCTGGGTTAATATTTTATTTGTGATATGTGTCAAGTTGAATTCAAATAGATCCATAAATTCAATGGAAATGTGAACATTTTAAATTGTTCCTCTCGTAAGTCAGAACTAAATTTACCAAAGCACGCTATATTTCAAATCAATTGACTACTACAGCCAAGTCAGGCTTATGTGTGCGCTGCAAACTCTGCCCCTTTTCTAAGGGCTCTCCATGATTTAATGTCTGTTGGATACCACTGCCCCAAGCCTCATTCTGTACACGGGTTGGAAGAAAACCTCCCACATTTTCTGGCTTTCGCAACTCCGAGCAGGTCTCAGTTTTGAACGACTAGCCTTTGAATCGAACTGGCTGAATAAATTGGATTTTCTCTACTTCCCGGAGCTGGTTTAGCAACACAGCGAATCCCTGGTGCAGAGGTGCTGACTTCTGCTGGGAGCCTGACCTCCTCCGAGACACCAGCAAATCCCGTGAACCACCCACCGTGACGTTTTACTGACCTCCCGTGAGTTTCACAGACTCCAGTAAACACAGGCTCCCACAGTCTTCCGTGATGAGAAAGCGGGAATACGTCTCCACACCTTGCCCCACTCGCAACACGCACTTCACAGCGTTCCTCTCGCTTACGGAGGATGGACGAACTGCCCCATCAGCATCTGCCTCCGGTCCTGCGGGAACTCGCGGAAAGCCGTCCGATAATCCCACTCCCCGGTTATTCCACCGAATAAGTCGGTGCACAGAGGGGCTGCAGACCAGAGCCCTCCCTGCCCCGCTCGGACCTCACACCACCAGCACCACATCCGTAACGGGAAGGCTCCCCGCCGGATTGCTGAGGGACGTCAGGATTCATTTCCAGACTCGGATATTTAAAACACATAATATTCTCCCCACTTCATTTGGCAGAATTATTGCTAAGGAAACCGGTGCCGCAAATTCTGCATTTTTATTTCTCTGTTGGATGAAGCATGAGTTGAAAATGGGCAGACAACAGAGGAATCCAGCACGGAAAAATGAGCGGCCCACAAATACCACTTATAGCGGAGGGACCCGACCGGGGAGGCACACCACGCGAGCGAGACCTGCTAGCACGGGCAGCAAAGCAAAAGGCAGCACCCCTGCAGTCCCCTTGGGCGGTCTGCCTCGCCGTCCTCCCCACTGCTGGGTGGGCCAGCACCCTCCTCCTCCTCACGGCCCTGGGGACGGATGGGGAAGAGAGGAAGAAACAGCAAGATGCGGCTCAGGGAGCGGCCCCCGCCTCCCGCCCTCAGCCCCACAGCATCCCCCCCCGCAGAAATGGGATGCCGGGACTCACAGCATCCCCCCCCGCAGAAATGGGATGCCAGGACTCACAGCATCCCCCCCCGCAGAAATGGGATGCCGGGACTCACAGCATCCCCCCCCGCAGAAATGGGATGCCGGGACTCACAGCATCCCCCCCCGCAGAAATGGGATGCCGGGACTCACAGCATCCCCCCCACAGAAATGGGATGCCGGGACTCACAGCATCCCCCCCACAGAAATGGGATGCCGGGACTCACAGCATCCCCCCCACAGAAATGGGATGCCGGGACTCACAGCATCCCCCCTCACAGAAATGGGATGCCAGGACTCACAGCATCCCCCCTCACAGAAATGGGATGCCAGGACTCACAGCATCCCCCCTCGCAGAAATGGGATGCCGGGACTCACAGCATCCCCCCTCACATAAACAGGATGCCGGGACTCACAGCATCCCCCCTCGCAGAAATGGGATGCCAGGACTCACAGCATCCCCCCTCGCAGAAGCAGGATGCTGGGACTCAGAGCATCCCCCCTCACAGAAACGGGATGCTGGGACTCACAGCATCCCCCCTCGCAGAAGCAGGATGCTGGGACTCACCACGGAGGCCGTGAGCTGCCGAGAGCCTGTGGTGGGGTTTGCGGGCTGGTCTCGGTGGGCACTTCAGCTGGTCCCATAACTCACTGGCACAATCGTTTTATTTTTAGGCATGTTTGTACCAGGACCAGACCTTTGCAGAGACACAGCTGCAGGGGCACAAAAATGCTTTTTCTTATTATGTCTGGAAATGGGTATGAGCTATATCTGCAAAATTTCTCCTCGGCTCTGCTGGCAAACCGCTTGTTTTCTACAGGAGACTTCACAACTTACGCAATAATATCATCTCCCCGTGCCCTCAAAGCAGATCATGCTTTGAGTCATCTCATAAAGAGTAAACACACAAATTATAACGAAGGTTTCACATATCTATGGTCGTCTTGGCACTCTTAGCCCTGATCTCAGCGATGCAGAGGCAAATTCCTCAGCATCCCGCAGCAACCGGCTATCATCCAGCCGGTCCCTCCTGCTCCGTGGCCTTGCCTTCCCCGGCAGCTGCCGTGAGGCCACGCGTGCCCGCGGCTCACAGCCGCCCACGCTGCCGGCTGCGGCAGCACCGCGGCACCTCCGCGAGGCCGGGCCGGCGGGACGAGCAGTGAGCTGTGCTGTGCGCACCCCGGCAGCATGCTCACGGCGAGCCCAGGGCGTTCCGGCACAGCCCTGGGAAACGCTGCCTTGATGCCAGTACGCCCTTTTAGTGAGAGCAGGCACGGACAGCCGGACCTGTCGTTTTTGGGGGCTGACAGCATTTCTTGGGAAGTAGAGAGGGTAGAGCCCTGTAGCAGCAGCGATCGGCTGATCCCAGGGGATTCCGTGTGCGTGGGAGGTACTCCGTAACCACAGACAGGCTCTGAAATCTGCAGATGTGCCGGCCCTGCCGCGCAGCGATGTCCCGAGAGAGCCGAGGAGCTTTTGCTATCGTTTACGAGCCCAGCACCCTACCTGCTTCACCTCTGCTTCCCCCTGCCAAGCAGGTGAAGAATGAAAGCAGCCAGGAGTTGTTTTCTTTTAAGCCCGCATGCAAGCCACAGCACAGATGCCACACCTGATTTTAGGGCCCCTAGCCTGGAGAGCATTCTCTTAATTCTCTTTTAGGCGAGCAGCAAGACAGTCATCTCAGGACAACGCCGCCGAAGCGCCGAGCGCCCACCTTCACCCCGACTCTTGGAGAGCCGGAGGGTGCGCGGGGGCACAGCCCCGTCCTCGCCTCTGCCCGTGAGGGTACGGCCGGGAGCAAACGGGTCACCCCTGATCCCAGGGGATCCCCGCAGGAACACGGACCCCCCTCCATTCACCGGAACAGGCGCAGAGGGACCGTCCCGCCACCCTGCTAACGGCCGGCTGCCCCCTCTTCCCAGCGGGGACTCGCAGCTGTTCCAGCTCGGGACGTAATTCAAGGGTTTAGGCACCAACGTGGCAGAACGGGGGGTGAGCTGAACACAGGGGGAACCACTGCCCCAGGCCCCTCTTGGCTGCCACCCCCAGCCCGGCCCCGGGGGACGATGCTCCAGCACACGTCCCGGCACTGCCCCGCTCTGCTCCTCCTTCAAAGCCGCCCCCCGAATCAGCCAAGAACCGAGGACCTGGCATCTGGCACAGGCTGTGCTGTGCACAAGAAAGGGGGAAAAAACCCCCCTGTGCTGCTATTTGTTTTCTAGCCATTTAAAGGTGTTCCTGGGGATTCGGGAGCAGACCGGGAAGTAACAGATTTCTTTGCAAGTGAAAGATCGTATTATCAGGGAAAGACTTTCCTCTCCAACCACAGGGGACACATAAAAACATGCAAATAACTGAAGGCCAGAAAACTAAACCCATGTGAACAAGCTGAGCTAACTGGGATGGCCGCACACGCTCTGAAGCGTACGAGCGCGCACAGCGACAGAGCCCGGCGCCAGCGCAGCCAGGGACAGGGTCCCCACAGGACCCACAGCTCCAGGCTTCGGACCCGAGCCGGACACGTGCCACCCAGACCTGCCCCGCTGAACGGAGCGGGCGCTTCCAGGCAGCGGGAGAAGGCACGGGGGTGACCTGGAGGGTCAGTTCTCAATTTTGCACCCGAGCAGTGAGGAGAAGAGGTGCCGATTTCCTGCCAAGCCCCGTGACGTCCCCACGCAGAGGCTTGCAGAGCCCCATCCAGCTGGGGGGGGACCCGTGACCAGCACTCCTTCCCACGGACAGGATGGTGCAAAGCGCCCGTTTCTCCACGTCTCCTCCACAGCCAGTGGCTGCAGACAGCTTGCTGCACACACCGGGGCAAGGGGTGGAGATGTTATTTATGCAAGAAGAGAATGCGCACACAAAACCCACGCGTCGTGTCCACGGGTAGAAGCGGCCGCACGCCCACGGATGCGCACACACACACACGCACACGATCCAAGAAAAAATGTAGATCATCTGAACAACAGTGGCGTGCGGTATTTCATTTTCCAGTTAATGCACCTAAGTGCCACCCAGATGAAAGCGATTAACCTGAGCTGCACACAAATTACTTTTCTCCTTTTCTCTCTTTTCTAAGACGAAAGAGGAGCTGCCGAGATAGCCCGTCCAAACCCTCCCCAACGGCACCGCAGAAAATGTGCGGACGCTGCTGCTGCCCGCTCTAGATAGGCAGGGAGGGGGAGGAGGCAGGAGCCTTCGCTAGGAAATTACTGATACAAAAACTTGTGCCCGGACTCTGTTCTCAGCACATGGGCCAAGGTCAAAGCATTTTTTTCTGCCCTTTCTAACCAGCAAAGAAGCTAGTGCAGCTAAAATATGTTACACCAGTCAAACTGCTGAAGGGTGGTGAGAAAACACCAGAAAAAGACGTATCCTCCTGGGAAGACAACAAGCAGCCGCCCTCGAAGGCCTTCCCCGAGCAGGGAGAACACGGGGAGAGGAAGCAAAGCCCAGGGTGTTCCCACCTCGTCCCGGGAACCAAACACATCCCAGTGACTCTGTAAAGTGTGTTTTAGGAAATCTGCGGTCTCCCCTCTGGCATTTCTGGGGATTGCTCCTGACGGCACCACGGCTGAAGATGCTCCTGTACCGCGGGATTTGCCCCCGAGGCTCTTCCCAAAGCCGCCGGCTGCAGCCAGCCCCCGTTTCCAGTCCCAGCGGGAGCACATCGGTGCGGAGGGAGAGGGCACCCACCCGCCTGCACCCACCCGTCCTCAGACGAGTCGCTGGCGCATCAGACCCCCCCAGGCCCCGGCAAGAGCTCAAGGCCGAGCTTTGCAGGCGGTGCTGCACCCCGGATCAGGCAGTCAGCACCCAGGGACACCCCTCCCAGCACCGCCTCTCGCAGACACCTGGAGTTGAAGGATAAATCATTACAACTATGCCTGTGCACAGCGCGTGAGCAGCGGCCAGGACGGCGCGCAGCACGCCAAAGCGGCTCTCCACACTCTGCACAGCACGACCAGGACTCTGCCAGCCCAAGCGCGCATCGAGTGTGTCCTGGAGGCAGTCCAGCTCTCCGTGGTGCAGACCCGCTGAGGACCGCTACGGTTACGTACAGTAAAACGTGCCTGGCTGCTCTCCCCAGCTAGCCCAGGGCACGGCTGCCTGCAGAGCTCCCTCGCTCTCGCAGAAGAGGATGCGCCGTACAAACAAACACTACCGGTGTCCCAGCATCGGCCGTTCCGCGCCGACTCTCTAAGCCTTGCTTAAGGACATCTCTTTTCCTCCCAGAGCTGTTTTGGAAGCAGAGGCCACCTTGCCTGCAGTCTTGAGGAGCTCAGCGTGGTCCATGGCATCACGCAGCCCCTCGGCAGCCCCACGCCCCGGGCAGCGTAACGGAGGCACCCCACCAGCCCCTCCAGCAAAAGCACGGGCTTATCCACTGCCCGTGGATCACTGGGGATTGTATTTGCTCATTACGGTGTGCTCCATTCTGCTTTTCGATTGCACAGAAAAGTCACCAGGAGAGCTGCAGAGAGCTTGGGGTGTGATTCACCCTGTGCGGATACCCGGGATGCCCGGGGCTGGGCGGCATCCAATTCCTGCCCAGTGGGACGGGTGCCTGCTGCCCGGGGAAAGGGCACCAGCTATAAATACCCCTGGAGCTGGGCTATATTTTTCAGATGATTGCTGCTACTGAAAAATCACTTAATCTCTGGTCTGTGTCCTGACAAATCATTCTCACCGCTTCTGAGGACGTGTCGGCATTTGACTTTGTTTGTTCTCATTATTTAAAAAGGCCTCCTCAGACGGGGAGCCGGGGAGTTTGAAACCACAGAGGAGCGCAGGTGACCTTGCTCTTTCTGGCTTCTGCTCCGATTGCACTAAACAGGAAAAAAGCAGAGGTGAGAGAGCAGCCCGAGCCAAGCCCGCCCTCCCCACCCGTCCCACCTCCCTCTGCCCCGCTGCCCGGGCAGGCATCCGGGGACCGCGGAGGCTCTCCAGCTCGGATCGCCCGAGGTGAGCACTGCATTCCTGTAACCCCTCTCCTGCAAACACCGTCCGCCGCCCGGGAGCTGAATGGGGTCAGACATCCCCGAGGACAGCGCTCGGGTCTGCTAAAGTAAATGGGACTATTGACAGGGCGTAAAGTCCAGTGCACAAGTACGCTTCTGCAGGACTCTCTCCCAAAACCGGGCACAAAACCCAAGCTGGCCCCCAGGAGCCCAGCTCCGACGGCTGCCAGGGAGCACGGCGGTTCACGCGAGCTGAGGGACTGCTGCCAAAGCCGCTGGCTCACAACAAACCTCATCTCCCCCATCTACGGAGAAGGAATAATACCTATTTTGCATGATTGCCTGCAGGCTAAATGAATTGCTGCTCCTAAGTGCTTCAGAAGCAAAGTGCCATAAAAACACAAAGTACTATTACCATTAATATTTTATTACTGTTAGAGGATACATTGAACTTCACTTAAAAACACCCATGAGAAGAATCGGGGTTGCAACCATTATTTTAAAAGCAGAATAAACCACAAACATACGTTGCAACAACTGCCAGCGCTGCTGCAGGCAGCGTGCCCGGGTGAGCAAGGCACCCCGCGCGATGCGGGGCTGCGGGGCGCTCCGGGGGCAGCCCCTCCTTCGCTTTGCCCCACGTCCAGAGCCGGCAGAAGGATTCAGCTGTAGCTGGACGTGGATGAGTAGCACAGCCGGCGCAGGCAGATCAGCGGAGACGGAGACAGCAGTGGACGCAGGGAAAGGGAATATGGATGAAGAACCTCCATTACAAGTCTTTGCCATGACAACTGGGTCAGGTCCTTTTTATTTTAATGAGCTTACTCAGATCGCTATTATTGTTAAAAAATAAAGCCAGTTCTGGTCCGCACAGCGTGCAGCGGCTAGCGACAGCAGGGCCACCAGCCTGTCTGAGTTAAAATCCCAAAGCGACCGAACTGCTTTCTCCCACCGCAGGAAAACAAGCAGCCCAGCTTCTGCGCAGCAGTCAGCCTCAGACGCCAGGTCAGGGCTGGCCGAGGTCGCTCCAACTCCAAACCCAGGAATGCTCATCCACACAGATGCAGCCAGGTGCCCCGTATAGCACACCCAAACCTACAGATACTTGGCCGTTACCCTCCACGGACCCCTAACGCAGTCCAGAGGTCCCCAGGGACCCGTGGACCGAATGAAGGCTGGTGCCCCAAGGCGTCGGCGCGATGCTAGCCGAGCCGTGCCAAGGCAGCCGGGGCTGGCGGAGCCCAGCACCCCCAGCCCAGCACCCCCACCGCCACCCATCTCCAGAGCTGAGGTTCATCTCGCCTCCTTTTCCCACCGTAACTGCCGGCGCTGACTTCTCACGGCCCTGTTATCACAACCAGCATCTCGAAATGCTGAGAATCATTGATTGACAGAAAATGACCAGCATCTCTACGTCTTTTTCCCTTCCCCTGCACCAATACTGCCCTGTACTCTGTAAATCCCAAGCCTTGAAACGTCTCCCTCCCAAAAGACAGATGTTTTCACCCGGTCAAGAGTGCAGCTCACCAGCCCAACCAGACCCCCGCTTGCCCGGCTACCAGCTTCCTCAGGGTCCAGATGTAACTCGCTCCGCCTGAACTGCAAGCAGAGGGTGAATGCCTCCCACAGCCTCAGCCCTTGGGATTTCCACTGGGATCACAGGAAACCACGAGGATCCTTTGCTGTCAGCACATGAGCACAGCAATGGGTGAGGCTCCTGCCTCGCTCGCCAGCAAAGCACCCGGTCAGCAGGACAGCGGGGCTGTCAGCAGCGCTCAGACACGCAGAGAAACGTCAACTTCTTCCACAGGCTCAAAGCAAAATTCATGCTTTCTGCTGCACGGCACAAATGTGAAGTTCACAAAACAGCTTCTTTTATAGGCTCTAGCTTTTTCAAGCAAACACTGTTAACAATCAGACCTGCTTTCCCACCCTGGGATCCCAAAACTCTTTCCAAAGGAAGGCTCGCCACTCTGCAACTGCAGCCCGAAGCTTCTGGATGTCCAAGCTGAGGCTCCTGCCACTCTGCTCACTTAGGTGCTAACTCAAAACTGTGAGCGATGGGGCCACTGGAAGTGTATTGTTCTCACCCCTAAGGATGTACACAGAATTTAAGATTTGCTGCTCACTCCCCAAAATAAATCAGCATTTTCATTCAGCTTTCTGTCATACGACCCAGCACCACTCTCACTGCAAAAGACCTGAACTACAAGGGATCTACAAGAAAACGAATGTGCTTTTGTGTATCAGCTAAAAGCTCCTTCTTCGTAAACAGCTCCACCTGTTCGTACTCAAAGTCAAATCCTAAGTTACACTTTGTACTCACGGATTTAAAGCCCTCATGCAGAGCGAAACGAGCCTCTGTAAGGCCCTGTGCGTGTGCCGATACTCGATGCACGGCGGTACCCCCTGCGCTGCCGGCACCCCAGGAGCCCGTGCTCGGCTCCCTCGCCCAGGGAGCGTGCTGCGGGCGCCGCAGCCATCGGGGCTCCCCTGGGCTGCAGAAGAGAAGCGGCGATGGTTCATGCACGTGCAGCACGGTGCTCAAACGGTACGGCACAAGCACAGCATCCTGCATCCAACAACCAAACCCAGTGAGCAGCGTGCCAGGCCCAGTACAGACGGGGGGAAGAACCCTCCGGGCTGGCTGCTCTGCCCTCGCAGCCGAGGGTGAGAGGGAAAAGAAGCTGGACGCAGGTTCGGTAGGGCTCCCACCTGAGGCGAGCTGCAGCAGGGCAGGGATGCCCCACGGGCGAATGCTGGATCTCGCTGTCGGTGTGGCAGCATCCTAACACCCGGCGGCATCACCCCTCAGCACTCACCGCGTCCTACCGGCGCGCTGGAAGGTAACGCATCCACTGCTGTCCCCAAGACTTCTTCAAAGAACACTAACGAGATCCAGACAGCGGCCCTGGGGCCTCCCCCCGCTCGTTGGCCATGACGCCTGGGCTGTAAGGAAGGACTCTGAGCGGGTTAGCGGTCCCTCTCAGCCCGCGCCGCTGCGCCTGCTTCCCGCGCAGAAGACTTGCAGTGGCCAGGGAGGATCTTCCAGGTGTTCCCTGCTGGTACCTGTGCGGGAGGAGGAGAAGGTCCAGCTGAAGCAAAGACTCACAGAAGATGCTGCTGGCCGTCTTCCACTGCCACAGCCGCGCCTGCTGCCGTGCTGGTCTGGGCAGAACGCGGCGAGGTCCACTCCGGGGCTGCCTCTTGCCCCTGGCAGCCACGGGAAGCTGCAATACCCCGGTTTAGTTTGCAATCCAGCAGCTGTGAAAACAAGAGGAGAACAGGAGGCAGAGACACGATGGCATGCCTGCGCTGGCCAGGTATTAAGAGATGACAAGCCTGTATCTGTCTCTTAATTGTGTACCGGGCATAAACGCTCCACCAAAAAGGGAGACAGGACATCTGCCTCTTGTGCATGCTGTCTCCCGGCTCTCTTGAGGGGCAAAAAGAGCTGGAAAGGATCTGGTACCCACGCAGAAAGCTTTGCCGCTGCTGCATTCTACGAACGTGGTGTAGAAATGGGTTCATCCAAGGCGAGAGGAGATCATTTCTGGTAAATGCTCACATCTTACCTAACAGTAAGAACAAAGACAGGCGCCCATGCCCTCTGCGCCACGTCACCAATTCGATGTGGTGTCAAAGAGCAGCCTCTCCCCAGCTGACACGAGCCACTTAGTCTGTCCAAGATGATTTTGCAGGATTCGCCTTGTGTCGGTTTCTGGTGCAGATGTCCCTTTTGGCAGAAAACATTCTTCAAAATAAGAACATTCACTTTAAATTGCAAAAAAAAAAATATTGAAATGAACTGAACAAGAGGAGGAATCTACCATGTCTCATAAGCCCTTCGGGCAGCTAGGTTCATCTGAAGCTTCTTGCTTAGCATTGCCCTCTGGCTTACAATGCCGTGCTGGGTTTTTTTCCACTCGCAAATGCGTTCAAGACTGCCAACACCCTGAAAATGCAACAGGGGAATGCAGGGGGGATAGAGCGAAAGGGGCAAAGCTGAGACCTCTCCGGGCACGTAGATCACCTTGCAACACACCAAACACTAAAATCCTCCTCTAACAACTCACACCGCAGCCCCACCTGGGAGCATCTCATTGGGAAAGATGCTGAACGTCTGTGCAAGGGGGAATTTCATTTTTTCTATCTATTTCCAATGGTTCACTGTCTGAGTCATACAACTGCTGCACAGAGCTTTGAGATCTACCAGAGCAGCCCAGAGAACAAATGGTTTTTACTAGAAGTAGTATAAAGTCTCCCACAGAATAGTTTTCTTTCAGTAAATGCTCATTTGATAAATTTAAAATGTTCCACTGGATGATAAAATAATACGATTTTTTTCTTTTATATTTAACTTTGTAATTTTAGCCTACAATCACAAGTGGAAAGTATCCATTTCAAACTAAACAGCCTACTGAAGCATCCCAGTGGACAGCCACCAGCGAGCGTGCCAAGTACAGACTGAAAGCCAATTAGAATAACAATGGCCGATACAGAAATGGCAAATTAGGACAGCCATTTTAAATTCAGCAATTTATAAAATATGAATGAAGCTCAGTGCTGAGACAAAAATGTAATTAATATGAATGACAGAGAAAGACAAAGACCTGAACTACTGCTCTCTACTACAAATTATTTTTAACTCTGTGAAACGAAACTGCTTTCGTCATACCAAAACAGAACATTCCCATACGACTAAAAAAATTTCCAATATTTTAGGAAATTTTGGAATTTCTTCCTGCAGGAAATGGCAACGTTTCCAGATTTCCTCCCAGTTCCAGAGCACACGTGTGAGAGGCATCCCTTCCAACCACGCACAGACTCCGGCTTCCGATCAGCTCCGGCTTTCGCCGTCCTTTTTCCTTGAGCCGCCCACCTGAAATCTGCTCTGGAAGTACCGCGTGCCTTTGTCTTGCATTCGCCCGAGAGATGCAACTGGAAGGTGCCACCCCGGCCCGGGCACAGGGCGAACTTCTGCCTCCCACCCGGAGCCAAGCGTGGCCTTGGAGGGTCCTCGGAGGGAGGCGAGGGGGGCCGCACGCGGTCCGGAGGGGCTGCCCGGGCGGCCGATGGCATCCAGCGTTCACCGCCTCGCTACAGTGTTTCTGCTTTAATTCTTGCCGGGACGGTCCCACACCTTCCTGGCTCTGCAGCAAGGGGCCAGCGGCAGAGACTTCCAGGAATCGCCCGCTCCAGGCTGCGGGGACGCGCTGGCGGCAGCGGCGTGCTCCCGACACGAGCACCCGCCAACCCACTGCAGGCTCCGGGCTCCTCGGCACGACACGGCCCCTGCCCCGTGCCCGCAGGTGCCTTCGGCAGCGCGGTGCACAGATCATCACCGAGCGTGGCCGCGCTGCCAGGGGCCCGCCGGCAGCACCGACCTCCCGCTCCGCGTGTGGCCGCAGCGCCGGGGAGACGTGTCCCGAGAGAGGGTGTGATCCTGCACCGGGGCTGATGTCCGTCCCCACGGTGCTGATCCTGCACCGGAGCCGATGTCCGTCCCCACGGTGCTGATCCTGCACCGGAGCCGATGTCCGTCCCGAGAACGAAACACGTGCGCAAAGACGCAGCTGAGCACCGGAGCAGTTTTCTTTCAGATACGGCAATATGGATAGCCCTAGGTTCCTACGCGGGCTACAAAACGTGGTTTATCCCTCATTCACAATCAGTATTTCGAAATACATTGCCCTTCTGACCTCAGAAAAAGCACCAAATCACTCCCAATTTTTAACTAGCCCTCTTTGGCTGG